>NC_069734.1:14744196-15119196 GCF_027358585.1 Pangasianodon hypophthalmus
TACACTGGGGCTGTGGAGAGTCTTCTCACCGGGAGCATCACCACCTGGTTTGGAGGGACCATGTCCAAGGACCGGAAGGTGCTGTCCAGAGTGGTGAGGGCAGTGGAGAAGGCCATCAGGACTTTTCTCCATTGCATCATAAACATCTACAGCCAGCGATGCAAGACTAGGTCCAGGAGAATTGTAAAAGACTTTCACCACTCTAGAAACATTTCACTACATTACATCACATGTATGTATGTATGTGACAAATAAAGAGCCTTGAACCTTGAACCTTAAGGTGGAAGGGCATGACTTCGTATTCATAGTGGCCCATAGTTGAAGGTCTTCCACTCATCCCCTTGCCTGATGCACACAAGATGGTAAGTATTGCACAAGTCGAGTCTGGTGAAAATGGAAGCTCCCCATAACAACTCAAAAGCAGTGGCCATAAGTGGCAAGGGGTAGCAGTTAGCCAGACTGTGATTTTATTAAGGCTCTGATAAGGTGGTAAGGTGGTGGCCCTCTGCTTGCTGAAGACTGATCATGGTGCTAGGCGGGAAGTCGAGATAGGTCTAGGGGATCTAGAAAATTAGGAATGGGATCTGAGGAACTTGGGAAGAGACAGGTACAAAGACAGGTGGGGCCCCACTCAAGGATAGTGCCAGTGGACCAGTCGATATGTGGACTGTGACAACAGAGCCAGGGGTGATCATGGGGAACTCAGGAGACTGTACTAGATGAAAACTTATTTCCTCCTGGTGTTGGATGAGTTACCTTCCAATCGCCCAGAGGTCTTCCATCCAGGGCTGTTACCACCAGAGGAGAAGAGAGGGGGTCAGAGGGGATCTGGAGGTTCTTGGCTAGGGAAGAGTCCAAGAAATTTCCAGCCATGCCTGAATCCACCAAGGCCAAGAGAGAGTGTTGTCGATTAATCCAGGATAGCGTGGTAAATACCGTCAATACAGTACAAATACAAATACTCAAATGAACTCCAAATCCAAAAATGCAAACACAGAAAAAGAATAAAACAAGAAACAAAGGTTATCCATAAAGTTCAGTCAATAAATCCTAAGAAATAATCCACATAAAATTCACAGCACAAAATCTCCTCAAAGAGGTAATACAACAAAAATAAATTCTTCAAGAAAGAAGAAATAAAAATCACAATTTCACTATTACAACAGGCAAGGAAAAAACAGAGCGACTTACATGAGACACATAGGGCTGGCCGTAACACAACTAAACACAGAGTGAGGAAACTAAGAATCAGGACAACTTAAATACACACGGGGAAATGAGACACAGGTGGCAACAATGACACAATTAACAAACAGAGAGAAAACACATAAGGGAGCAATGGAAATCACCTGGAGCATCCTCTAGTATCTAAAACATGACACACTGACAATGAAGGCCCTCAGGCCCTTCTATCTTAAGCAGCAACCGGGACAACACATCAGTGCTGGTGTGTTGCTGAGAGGGTTTGTACTGAATTTCATACTGAAACACAGCTAAACTCAATGGCCATCTTTGCAGTCCAGTGGTGGCTAATGTAGGAATGTCAGTTTTAGGTTAACGAGAGGCTTGTGATCAGCGGAAAGCATGAATTTACGCCCGTATAAGTACTCATTGAATATTGTATCACCAAAAATTTATGAGTATGAATTTACCAGAGTGATTAATCATTGCCAGGAATGACCTTAACTCAGTCGCATTTTGGAGCACTGATGCTTTTTCTATTGCCTCGGTTTTTTTCTTTTATGGGGTGCACCCCCCCTCTGCATTGATAACATGCACTAGGTGTGTCACATCTTTTGGAAGAAAGTATGCTTTTCTTTGTTTACCTCTTTCTTTCAGTCTCTGTAGCACTTCCTTTAAGTTGCACAAATGTTCCTGTGTGTCTTTTCCACTGATGAGTATATCATCGCGGTAACAAACTGTGCCATCTAAGCCTTGTAGTACCTGGTCCATAGTGAGTTGAAAAATAGCAGGTGCACTAGCAACCCCATATGGTAAACAGTTATATACATAAAGTCCGCATTGTGTATTAATGGTGAGAAATGGTTTACTAGTTTCAGTTGAGTGTGCGCCTGTGTCAAGATGAAACTCACGTGTGTACGCCTTGAGATGAGAGTGAGAGTGTACGCCTTCAGACAAGACTCACAACGTGGCAGTTACACCTTTTATGCACCCCAGAGCTGAACAGAGCTGAATCAGAGCTGAACATTGCTTTGTGCTCCGAGCACAATTTCTCCACTGGGTCATCTATGTGATTCACTTTTGACCAAGCGAGTTTAAGCACGCAAATCCAATCACATCCCATGGGATCTAGGCACTTGCCACGAGACACTAGCAACGATAGCTGCTCTTGTCGCTTCCCACATTGGATGCTCACATTCGTCTGGCCTAGCAAGTCAGTTGGTCAGTATACTGGATGTTTTCAATGGTAGATTTCAAGGCTGTAGCTTAACCTTTTTGAATTTCAACCAGTACAGGCTCTCTGAAATCAATGACATTGCTGCCCCAGTATTTATCTCCATGTACATCCTAACCCCATTACATCTCACCATTACTTTGTATTGTTTCACATACTCACATGCGGTTTTCACAGTAAATAGTAAATAATTTCAGTTCGTTCACTGTAACTCTGCAATGACAAAGTCCCTTGGTCCATGCTCTGTGTCTCATCCACGAAGTTCAGAAATCAGGCCTGTACCACTGCTGTACAGTGCCATTGCTCTTCTCTTTTACTTCTTGGCTTACCGCTGGAGCTACCCATTGCATAAAGAAGAAATCCCTTGTATCCAGTTAGACAAAATACAACTATAACTTCTTTATCGTAAACTGAATAACCACATGAAGAAAAAAAGATTTATACCAATGAGTGCAGTCAAAAGTTTAAAGCATCCAATTTTCAAGAGAGTGTATTATGACATGCATTGCTATTTAACTAGGGCACATCCACCAATCAATGCAGGGATCAAAGGCTATCCAATAAGCCTTTATACAACAAAAACATTTAGCATCCCCAGTTATTTTCACATGTATAATTTAACATAAAATGTATTTTTAGTTTCTGTGTGATACACATGTCACATTTTCTCAGTGTTTCTGAGAAAGTCTAAAAAAACGCCATAATACAGCCAGTTTCCTTAATATAGGGCCATTAATGGCACATCAGGTTTAGTATGGGGTTTGTGTGTGTGTGCTTGTGCTGGAGGTTGCTGAGGTTTTCATGGAAAATTTTGTGGTTTGCTTGTTCTCACAAGGCCCAGGCTCTTCTCTGCCTTTTGTGCAATTCTTTGAAAGGCTGGTCTGTGAGGACTCTCTCTATCTCAGCATAGACTCACTGATGGGCCATGAATGCTCAGCCTTGGGTCTGTCCTTCTAGATGCAATGAAAAGATAAATCATTAGATGTGCAGAAGGCAGGAAAGCTAGTTTATAGACATTGGATCACCTTCAACCAATCCATATGAACAGAATTTAAACCTACAACTTACATGTCTTTTTAAGCATACTGTCCAATTTCCTCATTTTGGAAAGGAAATGATGCAATATCGAACATGTTACTTTATTAAAAGATATGGTCAATTTTAGAGTTTGGGATCCTAAAATCCAGAAATTTTTCTGGGCTCTGCAACTAATATCCTTTGTGGAATCTGTAGAACCTCATCAAGGACTTGGTTCTGCTTTATGCTCAATTAACAAGTAATCCAAGTAGCTACTTAGGCACAACTTGGGTTTGTACAGCAATGAAAAACAGTAAAAATATATGGACTTGCAGGATAAGTGAGCATGAAGCATGCCGCATGATATGCTAGTTTAATTACTGAACAGTCATAATCTTTATATATACATCTGTCCTTGTATAATGTCCCTGTAGCTTGATTTTGGTACATGTTTCATATTTGAACAGAACCACTGACCACCGTCCCTAGTGTGCCGTCAAACAAATCAAATTTTGTATGGGGCTTATAACATATTTTATATCATACTTTGAACATTATCCCAAAGCAGATTTACAGAAATACAGTTCTAGATTTAGATCCCTAATGATCAAGCCACAGGTGGCAAGAAAACTTCCCTGGGATGGTGTAAGAAAAAATATTAAGAGGAACCAAGCTCAAAATGAGGACACATCCTCTTGTAAACAACAACAAGCAGTGGTATTTTGAACACTACAGCAAAAAAATGAAAAGAGAAGAAATATGACACATGTTGGAATTTTCCAGGATGTTAGGTATGAGCATATTGTGTTGAGATGCAGCAATTCTGGGGAGGAGTGGGTCTCTAGGGTATCCAAGAGAGAAAGAAAGTCCTAGTTTCTAGGGTATGCAGGTGAGATTGTCTACTGCAACAGAAAGGTGAATCATATACAAAACAGTTTAAGAGAAATTCAAGCCTTTGCGATATCCAGGTGAGATGATCTACTGCAGCAGTAAGGTGAATTACAAGCTACAAAGAAAATATGGAACAGAAACAGGAGTACAGCATCAAGATAAATCTCCATTGTAATCTCGGGCAGGAATATGAGAATAGCCACAGCATGACACAGCAAATGCATCAGGATCTTTCACCAGCATCACACCATACACATATGAAAGTCACATATAGTCAGTTCTGAACTAAATGGTGATTGTTTTTGCACCTACTGCAACATCCAGACAGCAATACATTATACCTATAGGTATTAATGCCAACAGAGTGTGCAGAAAAACATTGTCGTGTTTCTTAGCTTAGTAGTCATTCTGAGAATGAAGGCTGTCCTTCAACTATATGAGCTTCAAACAGGAAAGAAGATTCAATAATCAAAGTTTTTCACTACTACACACCATGCAAGTGCAAGGCCTAAGAAAGTTAACATGTATTCACTTCTAAAAGCTCAATTCTAATGCCCTGTGGCCCTACCTTGAAGAATATTGTGACTGATGGTGTCAAAAGCTGCATTAAAATCGGTAATACGAACAAAGAGACACAACTGTGGTCAGAAACCACAGTTAGGTAATTTGCTACTTTAACCAGCACTGTCTCAGTACTGCGCTAAGATCAAAACCACTTCATATATATGATTCCTATGCCACTTAGCTGGTGAACTTTTCTAGAGTCCTGGAGATAAAGGTGGAGGTTTGAAATTAGCCTATAATTTATCCACTCATATGGGTCAAAGTTAGATTTCTTAATCAGTGCTTTTATAACTGCTAGTTTGAAAGTTTGGGGTACATATTTATGTTTATTACTGTTAACACAGGTCCATTTGCTTCATTAGAGTGGAGAAATATGCTGATTAAACAGCAACAAGAGCCTTTCTATAGCTGAAAGCACTATAGATTTAAAACATTACCAGTTTAGTTTGATGTAATGCATGTGTGAGAGGATCATAAAAATGAGTAGCAGTGTAGTGTGTCAATATATCTGGAGGCGGGGGGAGGGGAGATCATGGCCATTTCACATAAAATGAACAGTACTCTTCTCATATACATACTAGCAACCATGAAAGAGGGTAGACTCCCACACCTCTTAAATCTCAACTTACCCCTAATTAAAAGTATAAAATAATGCAAAGACCTATGTAAATGCAGAGTGAATATATGTAATAATGTCTAATAATAATAGTCTTGTTTATTTTCAAATCCCTGTGTGAATATTTAACATGGCATACACATATTTACACAGGTTTATTGCTCATTATATTCATTCACTCAATCAATTCATCTTTGTTAACCACTTTATCCTGGTCAGGGTCGTGATAGATCTGGAGTCAATCCCAGGAACACTGGGCACAAGGAGGGATAATTAACTTGGCTATAGCAGGGCATCATGCACACACATTCACACCAAGGGGCAATTTACCAATAACCAATCCACCTATCAGAATGTTTTTGGGAGGTGGGAGAAAGCCCATGGGAGAACCTGGAGGAAAGCCATGCAAACATGGGGGAATATGCAAAACTTCACACAGTAACAGAAGCTCCAGATTGAACAAGGGACCCTGGAGCTGTGAGGCAGCGACACTACATGCTGCCCCACCATGCCACCATTAATCTTGATAATACAAGCTAATTTTAATTCATTGCAGTTGAGCTGTATGTAACTCTAATATCCACTATTTCTTTCTACTAAGCATACTTTCTACTACTGACATAAGGAATAAGATAACTTACTATTACATATATATTTTTTCCCTAGCATACATAGGCTACTTAGTTATTTATCTTGTGGGTTCACTAACTTCTCTGTTTCTTATCAGAAATTAGACTACATCTTCAGTTTCAGTACATAAAATAGGTTTTTGTCATACCTTGTACCATCTAAAGCACTTTAACTCCTATCTATCTCTTTAAATCTCTCTCCTTTCCAACTACAGGTGAATCAGGTTAAGCACAGTTCATCTCATTCGCTCCCTCTCCATCACTCTGCTGCTTCCTCAGGTGGAGCATCTGTCAGCGCCCCGGCCAAGATTGATGATGGTGGCCTTTACTGTGGCAGCTTCACCAGCATGCTCTGCCAATTTTACATATTAATTTATGGCCCGCAGCGCTGTAATTGAGAGGGGAGGTGCCATCGCTTTGAGAGAGGGATGAAAGCCACCCCATTGCTGATTTATGCTCCTTTCATCAACTTTTATGGGTTTTTTTATAGGTCAAGGAGGGCATGTATACATTGCCTTCACAGGTGAGTGCAAGGGTTTATATTTTGCATAAGGCTAAATTATGGGTTTAACAGTAGTGCCCAAGCAAGCACAGCCAATGGGAAGCAAGAAAGGCGAAAGAGATTGTGCAGGAAATGGCACTAAATGATGAATGTGCCTTGTGGAATTGACATGGTAGGTATATAAATGCTATGGTTATAGTTAAGGCTATGGGTTAACAGCTTTATATACAAGCATTTTTATGTGTCCACGTGTTGTTGCAATTGACTATTGGTTAAGCACTAAAATGTTTACTGTAATAATAAATCAACTAATAGAAACTGATGTGAAATCAAAGACGGACAAATAACTAGCTTGGGTACTCGGAGCAATCAGATTTCACAGTGTCTGGGCTGTTAGTTTTTTATTCATAGTGGACATATATGTTAGCAAAGCTGTCATATAAGTATCCTGCTAACACAATACACAGCAGTCATATACACTGAGAGAAAATAAAGATGCTAGCCAGACTCCAATAATGGTTTTACTTGCTATGTGAGGAGAGAACACCACATCTCGTAGCCAAAACGTTCGCCAATGACTAGGTAACATTTTGATGAGGTTGCAAATACGAGGACAATGGCTATGCCTACAGCTATTAGCTAATTAGCCTGCCATACATTATCACATTATGTTAGCTACCACTTTTTAGCCTGGTCAGTTAGATTTCCTGGGAATGGGCAGCACATTGAAGCTTTCACTAGTTAATAAATGTATCATTTGTCCACCACTGGAAAATGGCAAATTAACCAACAGTTAAAACTAACAATTGTATCATTATTAACCTGTAGCTGTACTAAAAGATCCCTGATTTGAGGCGTTTATCCAATATCATTTGTTCACTGCTGCAGTTGTTCAGAGATTTTCGACCAGCTATTCAGACTCTCCTCATCATTAGCCAATTGCAAGCAAATTTTAAATGTTTCTGAAAGACTGAGCACTGCTCTCAAGACCCTTATTACAGCTGCATAATTAGCTGCAACCAAGTTGCCTTGATGATGATTTTAAAAAAACGTTTGATCTCTGACTGCCTTGTGCTGTGATTTTTGTGTTGCATATTGCATCGTACTTGTCTTTGAATTTCCAGGTCTTCCGTGTCTGAAACATTCCCCCTGCAGTCTTGCTCAGAGCGGTCAATGAAATGGAAAGTGAATGCTTTTTTTTTTTTCTCACACTTCTCAATGTCAGTTGGTGGGATAAGATACGATGCACTTTTTTTCTCCCACATCTTCACCTGACGTAATTACAAACAAATGTCTTCCTCAAGGCCATAACAAAGCATGAAGCTGAGAAGAAAATTACTGATTTAATGAAATGTCAGATATCTCTGTGAGGGGGCATGTGCAAGCTGTGTTTCTGTTTACATGTATACAATGTATGTATATGTTGCTCTTTCTTGTTCTTTATCTTTCCTTTCATTTTCTTCCCTTCTCTCTTTCTCTATCTCTCTCTCTCTCTCTCTGCCCCAATAAATCTGCATGCTGTCACCTGTAATAAAACCCATTTGTGGAGCACAGGATGTGAATAAGGAAGGACAAGGTCAGGGTCAGTTGACTGGTGAAGGGGAAAGAGAGCAGGACAGCACTGTGCAAAACATCCATTTTCTATCTTTTCACACACACACACGCTTACACTTTCTTCTCTTTCATGCATGTATAGACATAAAAACAGGCTTGCAACAATAATCACAAGTAGACTTTTGATTACTCTCCCTGAGGAAATGCGTTTTCACAAAGACACAGCCTTGAGCATACAGTGCAGTGGACGGAACCGGCACTCAGAAAATTAACTGTAAAACATATATACTATAAAAGGTTTCAAATGTTTTCCAATTCAGCTGTGTGTAATCAAAGCACTCAATATGACGATGTGAGAGAGAAAGAAGTGAAGTGAGAGAGAGAGAGAGAGAGAACCGGAGTGGGATATGTGAGTGGATAGAAACATTAATGATTGGGTAAAAAAGAAAATAAAATAAAAAGTGGCCTTCATTTTGATTTGAGGTGTTCTGACCTTGGTCTTATCCAACCCCTGGATTAATGTCATCTTGTGTCTGGGAAATTACTTTATGAACCAATAAAAGACACTTATTTTTTTCCACAGTATCTCGCCTGTATTGCCTCACTCAAAGCACAAATTTGTTCCCACTGACTTGCTGCACTTTTCTTTATGTGTCTACTACGAGTCAATGTGTGAGCACAAAGGTCCAACCATAAGCCCAACATTAGGACCTCAAAACAAGTGTTGAAGGAAAATGTTAAAAGGAAAATCTATAACTGTTAGCTAAAAATATTTTGATTAATACTTCAATCAGTAATAAGGTGTGTTTGGTTATATACACTCACTTAACACTTATTAAGAACACTTGACTAATACTGAGCAGGGCCTCCCTTTGCTCTCCAAACAGCCGCAATTCTTCATGGCATGGATTCCACAAGATGTTGGAAACATTCCTTTGAGATTCTGGTCCATGTTGACATGTTGACATGATTGCAATTCCTGCAGATTTTCCAGGTGCACTTTCATGCTGTAAATCTACCATTCTACCACATCCCAGAGATGTTCTACTGGGTTCAGATGGGGTTATTGGGAAGGCCGCTAAAGAACATGGAACTCATTTTCATGTTCAAGAAAACAGTTTGAGACATCTTTTGCTTTGTGACATGGTGCATTTTCATGCTGGAAGTAGCCATTAGAAGATGGGTAAATTGTGGCCATGAAGGGCTGCACATGGTCAGCAACAATACTCAAATAGGTTGAGGCATTCAAGTGATGACTGATTGGTATTAATGGGCCCAAAGTGTGCCAAGAAAACATTCCCCACACTATTACACCATCTCAATCAGCCTGGACTGTTGCAGGTTGGATAAATGGATTCATTCTGTTGGCATCAAATTCTGACCCTACCATCTTTGTGCCTCTTTGTGTAGAAATCTAGATTCATCAGACCAGCCTATGTTTTTCCAGTCTTCAGCTATCTAGTTTTGGTGTGCCTGTGCCCACTCCAGCCTCAGCTTTCTGTTCTTGGCTTACAGAATTGGAACCCGATGTGATCTTTTCCTGTTATAGCCCATCTGCCTCAAGGTTCGGTATGTTGCTCGTGCTGAGATGCTTTTCTGCTCGCCACAATTGTACAGACTGGTTATTTGAGTCACTATAGCCTTTCTGTCAGCTTCAACCAGCCTGGCCATTCTCCTCTCTCATCACCAAGGCGTTTCCATCCACAGAACTGCCAATCACTGGATGTTTTTTCTTTATTGCACCATTCTGAGTAAACTCTCGAGACTGTTGTGCATGAAAATCCCAGGAGATCAGCAGTTATAGGAATACTCAAACCAGTCCATCACCAATAATCATGCCACTGTCAAAATCATTGACATCACATTTTTTCTCCTGAATAAATAATTGCATGAACGAGTCAGTGTACAGGTGTTCCTAATAAAGTGCTCGGCGAGTGTAAATTAGGAGCCAGTTACCACTATGCAAACAAGAAAAAAGATTGGGAGAAAATACCTCTGAAGATAATAATGGTACAGAGACTCTTTCTGCAATGTGGAACAAGATTGGACATAACTTGTGGTAGGATCTTGGACCCTCCTTCATGCACAACATTTTAATCTCCTTTATATTTTTTAGTCAGAGGGATTTTTGTAAGCGGTCCCCATTTTTCTCCTTTTTTGGAACATATTCCAGGTTTGATTTCAGTTTGTGAAGTTCAGACACTTTTGCATTTTGTGGGTTGCTCTGAGGGTTTTTTTTTTGCAACCCTCTCAAATAATTTGTTATCATTACAATGACATCTATTAGTTGATCTTGAAATCTCACAGCCACATGAATTGACACTAAAATGAAATCCTGAAACTGTGGTCTTTGGGCTCTTTTTATGGCTCCTCCACTAGGTGGTGGAGGCATTATGTTTTTGGGTTGTCCGTCCTTTGTGTGTCCATCTGAGAACAGTCAGATGGACACACAAACGACATAGTGAAGGAGAGAGTAGTGGGAGAGAGTAAACCCCTCATTACAAAGATGAATGCACATCTAAGAGTTCAGTGGTATAAAGACTATGGGCACTGGTCTACAGAGATGAAAACAGTTGATATAGCATTCCAAGAGAATATTACAAAATGCTTGACCACAAATGAGGGGGTCCTGTGGCTTGGTTAGGCGGTCTATTTTTCTAGCATATTGGTTTGGTTCCACTTGTACCCTTAGAGCAGATATATTCCAATTCTTTTCTCCATATGGCCCAGTTTTTTTCTGGTGTTCCCCCCACCAGAATTGTCAAACATCGTTAAATTATCAGCTTATAGCATTAAGAATATTTGCAAAGTGTTAGATTTAACACTTTGTTGTATGCTATTTTTGTTTGTTGGGTTTTTTGCCACAATGTTCAGCTTTAGTCTAAAAGTGAACTAAACCATTCCCTATTTACTTTGACAGAAAGCAAACGTGCAGCATTAGTGCATCTTTCGAGCACCATGAGCACGAGCCAAAACATGAAGTGAAATAGGGGTAGAGGAGGGGCTTCAAGAGAGTGTCAGTTAATATCAAAGAATGTATTTTCTTGCATTTCTTGCATTTCACCATGCATTTCCTTCTCTCCATATTTTGAATACCTCTGCCTTAGAGGGAAGTGTCACTTCAAATCTATACAAAATTCTTCTGACTGATCACCTACACCATGATGAAACATTTCCCTCCTGATGGGAGTGGTCTCATCGAGGATGATTCCGCCCCCATCCACAGGGCACGAGGGCTCGCTGAATGTTTTGATTAGGATGAAAACAATGTAAATCAAATGACGTTTGTGCCTTCGCAGTCACCTATGGGAGATTTTGGAGCGATGTGCTAGACAGTGCTCTCCACTACTATCATCAAAACACCAATTTCTTTTGAAATGATGGTGTTCATCCCTCCTGTACACTTCCAGAGACTTGTAGAATCTCTGGCGAGGCACTCTGAAGCTGTTCAGGCAGCTTGTGGTGTCCCGAAACTAAGATGATTGCCCTCAAAACAGATGTGTTTTGCTTCTCCTTTTTGTAAAAACAGAAACACACAAGTTGGCATGTTAGTGAATGGGTGGAGTGATCTCAGATTGGATTTCATGGTCAGTCCACCGTAAACAGAGGAAACAGTGGATAGAGAAGTTTTATAAGATTCTTTATACATTCATTCTTTGCTCTAATTAGATTATATTTGTGTGGAAGAAAGAATCTGCTATAGGCACAAAAGCTTGAGCCCCAAGGCCTCCATGCAAATGAACAGTGAGACTGCTTTTTATCATGAGACCTTGGGCCAACTAAACAAACCCCATGTGGACTTCATTTGCAGTTTAATGATCTGCCATATGCTTCATGTCTTCTCGAAATGTGATTTAAATCAATAATATTTTCATTTCTATGTATGAATCATTTCTAAGCTTATGTATAGTGAAGATGTTTGGGAATTTTCTCAGGTTGTGGCTGCCACATTCCTTTTGCTTAGGAATTAATGTAACATCTCAGCATCTGTTTGGGACTAAGTTTTTATCTATTCTTCTTTGGGAATTTATAGATATGTGATATGGCATTAACCTGAGAGTGTTTAAAAAGTAAACTGTGCTTATTAAAAATGATAACAGTGTGTATGGAAAATGCATGATTTTCTTTATTTCTGGGCCATTTTTCAGCCCCTACTACTAGAGGAATTTATCTTTATTCCTAACTTTGTGTATTTTAACTATACACCTGCCTTTTTTGTCAGTGACAGTTGAGACAATCTTTGAGACAATTCAGGTAATGGATTCATTATTTTCAAATAGAACAAATACATTTATTGCCTCACAGCTCCGTTCGTCATTTGTTGAATTACAATTTATTCCAAGCACACAGCACAGGACATATTCTGTGATTATTTTAATGTATTTGTGACAATAAAAATGATGAGAATTTACAATTCAGTGTGAGTTTCAGTAAAAAAGTAAGCAGAGTGCCACATTTAAATACATTCTTTATCGCATGTAAAACCACACAGATAGCATTATTATTATTATTATTATTATTATTATTATTATTATTATTATTATTATTATTATTATTATTATTATTTTCTACAGTCAGCTGCTTAAAATATGTTAATATAAAAAGCAAAAATGTCAGGGCCTTGTTTTTTTTTATTGTTTTGTACAACCTAAAGATCAATGAGATTACTGCGGATGGTACCACTGAAAAACCATGAAGATGGCTTTGGACTGCAACTGATATCAACCGTCTCGCTACAGTGGCTTGGGACTACAATTACTATGATAGCTTTAGGAGTGCAATTGCCACGAACAGCTTTTCACTCAAGTCTCCATTAGTGAACAGTTGATAACTTCAACAAAATAGACTTCATGTGAAAACTGTAATGAATTTCCTGGTTACACAATTGCACTTGTTGTCCATGTAGTACACAGTTATAGAAGGGAATTATTTATAATCACACTATCCTGTGTCACTGAGGTGAGGATGAGTTCCCTTTTGAGTCTTCTTCTTCTCTAGGTTTCTTCCTCCTGTCATCTCGGGGAGTTTTTCCTTGCCACCGTCACCTCTGTCTCGCTCATTAGGGATAAATTAATAAATTTATAGTTTTAAAACTTAAATCCTGAATTTATATATTTCTGTAAACCTGCTTTGAGACAATGGCCTTTGTTAAAAGTGCTATACAAATAAAGTTGAATTGAACTGAATTATACTGAAAAATAACATTTTTGCAAAAGCTGTTTAAAGATGCCCTGCTTGGCAATTTCGGTAATTATGTGATTATGAGGGAAACAATTATTTTATCTAAGAAAGCTTCTTATCTTAATACTAAAAGGGAGTCAAAAAAAATTCACACATTCACGGTCTGAATAAAAAAGACATGAAAATAGGAAAATGGCAAACCGTGTTCCTTTAATTTGAGATAAGAGATAAAACATTGACAAGTATAATGAAGTATAATGATTTTGCTTTTTAAATTGTTTTAAATTTTTTTTAAAACATTTAGCATGCATTGTGTTTCACATTTTCCTCACTGTCCAGTGGCAGGAGCTCCGCGCGCCCTCTAGTGGCCAATATCACTAACAGTGGCCACATGGACACATAGAGCTTTATTAAATAATTAACAAATATACTGTACATACCAAAATGCAAATCTGAACAAAAATAAGAGTAAGAAATGATCTTGTTTTGTTACAGTGATTTTATAAGAAGCAAAAAAAGCTGTATTATATCACCCTGTGCACAACTTAACCAACATTTGGCAGACGCCCTTATCCCGAGCAACTTACTTTTTTTTTTTTTTTTTTATAAATACAGATGAGCGGTTGAGGGTTAAGGGCCTTGCTTAAGGGCCCAGCAGTGGCAGCTTGAACTCATGACCATCCGATCAGTAGTCCAATGTCTTAACCACTGAGCTACCACTGACCAGTAAATTTGTCCAGTTTGACTGTCTCTAATTCATCCATTTTCCATACCGCTTGTCCTGCACAGGGTCATGGGCAGCCTGAAGCCTATCCCAGGGAACTCAGGACACCCTGGCCAGGGTGCCAACCCATCACAGGGCACAACTGTAGACACATTCACACACACCACAGACAATCTGGAAACGCCAGTGCATGTCTTTGGACTGGGGGAAGAAAGCAGGGTGCCTGGAGGGAACCCCTGGAGCACGGGGAGAACATGCAAGCTCTGCGTACGCAGGGTGGAGGTGGGATTCAAACCCCCAACCCCTGAGGTGTGAGGTAAATGGGCTAATCACTAAGCCACCATGTCCCCACCTGTCATTAATCAACAGTTTATATTTAATCAAAGCAACAGAGATGTTATGCGCAATTGTCCATGTGACAATATACTACCAACGTCATCCAAATACAGGACAGCTGGAAGCTAATACTTATTCTATTGTTCTATGTAATTACCAGGAAAAACACTGACTTCTAATTAATCAAATAGAAAGTCACTGGCAATTTATTAGGCGAATAATTAAATTTTAAACGGGAAACTCATTAGTTTTGTTAAAATATTGTTTTAACAAATGAATTTGTCATTTCAGTCTGCTCTGCTATGAGACACATCCATGATATGTTTTTAATTTTGTTATATTCTCTTTTTTTTTTCCACTAATAAAATCGAATACATTTGATTTACTTCACTCTCAACGGAGTCATTAACAGAAAAAAAATGAAGGATGTATAAAATGGGATAGTTCTTCAGCCTTGGAGAAGAGAACTCTACCATATAAAGATAAATCTCTTTCAAGCCACAAATTGAATATATTCCCTTAAAAAAAAAAAAAAAAAAAAAATCTTACCAAGGCGTCTGGCTGCAAGGTTTTTCATTATATGAATGACCAGGTATTTCACTGTATCCTTCACCAGATTATTTGTTTTCACATCAATGTCATCACAATCATGAAGGTACTGTATAAAACAAAAAAAAATCAAATCAAACTTGAAGTGTAAGAAGTGTAAGAAAACCGAATCTGTGATAAGAAACATGAAACTGAGCTCTTATCAAATTAGCTTTTTCCTCACTCTTCTAGCCTTGTGTTTCTTGGGGAAAATCAAATCAAATAAAATAAAATCTACTTTACCATGTCATGCATACTCCTGGTATTCAAAGACATATTAAAAAGCGAGTTCAACTAAAAATTCCTAGTAAAAAGAAAGCAAAATGTTCACTAACCCATTAACTCTAGCATGAACAAATAACAAGTTTCAGAAGTTTAATAAAGAGTGATAAACAATGAACATACTTCAATATATTTGCTAAATAGATGTTGTCCGTGACTGTAATTTAAATAACTATGTGAATGAACTGAATAAAAGTGTATTGTTAATAGTAACCGTGTTGGAGACACTGACCTATACAGTAACATCCACATTCACTCATCATGTATTTCTAGTTTCTTTTCTTTTCCCTGTTTTGTCCATTAGAATGAGGGCCATTTTAGTCAGTTTCAGTCAATTACAGCATACAGAGTACAGAAGAAAGCAGGTTGTCTCCTCCTATCCTCTGTGGACAGACGCCCGGGTTAGTCGCTGTTTTTGTTTAGTAGAAACTTGCATCCTCTGGAGGATTCCCAGGCAGTGTCACCAAGATGCTGGAAAGCACAGAGGATAATAACAGATTTCTGAAAACCATCTTTGGGCTGAAATGATGAACAATATCATGCTCTCTATTCTGACTTCATGAAGATTTGTGCTGTTGTTATTTTTCGACGCTCTGTATGATGGCTTTCAGAAGGCTGGCTGTGATCAAAGCAGCGAGTGTAGACTCGTATTCTCTGTGGCTTACAGAAGTGGACATTCTGCTCTGTAGAGTGTTCATGGTCTGATACAAGCTCACGCAGGACTATACCCCTCGAGTGGCTCTCTATTTGCTGAATGTGCTCCTGGTAACCCATGCTCCTTAGAGAGCTTTCACAAAGCATCTGTGTAAAGTGGAAATTTTTTGCTTTGTCAATACAAGATTGTGCAAAAAATAATATTACTTTTGTAATATATCTGAGAAAACCCTGAAAGGAAGAACAGAACCCACTTACCTTGTTGTGTTTTTCTGTCTGTGTCAGTGATGAGTCAAGAGTTGTAAAAGCTATGACTGTTCACACCGCCCTTGTTCAACTTTTATACACAACTTTATGGCAGGATTGTCAGAGGAATAGGACACCTGAGACATAACTATTAACCCAAAATGTTCTTCTCTATTGAAGACAACTTTATGAATTCTCATAAAATCTTGGACTTTATCTTCTTGGAAGTTTCCATGATTTTTTTTTTTTTTTCTACAAATTGTAAACATGCATGCCAGGCAGACAAACATTGATATGCAGGTCGAAAAACAAAACCTTTGGTCTTTTCAGTTAACAAGTAGAACAATGTCTGAACTCTTGAGTTAAACTCAGCCTGGACTTGTAAGGACTTTCCCTGAGGAAGGGGAAACAGAAAAGCAAAACAAAAAGATTAGTATAGCAATATTTTAGAAAATCTATGGTAGTAAGTATAATAATCAAATTACAATATAGCCTAAAACCATGGATAAGCAGGAACAAATACACTGAATATTCCTTGATAAATATTTAAGAAAAAAAGCAACTGAAAACAGGAACGAAACTGAAGTATTAATAAATTTGGCAAGAATCTAAACATCTATGTGAATAAACCTTTTGGAAACATTTTTACACCTTTGACTCATTCATTTCACTCACAGCTGCTGGTATGGTGTCTAGATACGTAGGAATGCCTATAACACTGTGCATTAGCTGTGTAACCATATTTCTATAAATCCCAGATAACTTCCAGAGGCTGTGAGGACCACCTAGCTACCTTCTTGTACACAACAAATTAATGATTTATTTTGAGGCCAGTCTTGGACCAGTGCATCCTGTCCTGATCTGCCAGGGAAAACCACAAGTGGCAATTGCTCAGATATTTTTTTTATATATATATTGAAATGCATAAAATCATGCAGATACAGGTCAAGAGTTAATGTACAAATGAAACATCAAAATTGGAGGAAAAAATCTCGGCGTGATCTCAGAAACTTTGATTGTGACTGTTGGTGCCAGATGTTCTGGTTTAAAACGGTTGAACTCCTGCAATTTTCACTCACAACAGCATCTGGAAGAGAAAAAAAAACATCAAGTGATTGGCAGCTCTGTGGATGGAAACGTCTTGTTGGCCAATATTTTGAACCTTGAGGCAAAACTGGACAGCTGAAGATTGGAAAAAGACCAGAGAGAGCGAGAGAGAGAGAGAGAGAGAGAGAGAAAGAGAGAGAGAGAGTCCAGGGAGTAACTGCAATGTACTTAAGTAATTACTGAAATAATAATTATAAATATTTAATTACATAACTCTCTCTCATTTTCTTTCTCAGAGCAGTAATTAACTACAGAAATAATGAGGGCTGTGGAAGCCCACTGAATGTGTATGTGTGTGTTTGTGTGTGTGTGTGTGTGTGTTTGTGTATGCACAGAGCAGAGTAAAAGCTGGAAGGAGGGGTTTGATTTGCTAATTAAGGATCCGTGTGAGTGAACTTATATGTACTGGCCTAAATATAATGCCCATCTGCAGACTCCATCCTTCAGCCTAGTGACAGTAGCAGCTACATTCACAACAGGACTGCCAGAATGGTAAGTACACACTCACTCAATCATTTTCTAATTACTGAGTTAATAATATATATATATTTCCATAACTGAATGCAAATAAATAGTCGTAAACATCATTAGTGTGTTGCGCTGCACTATAATGTGATGACTTTATTGAAATGATTCATATAGTTTATATATATATATATACATATATATATATATGTATATATAATATGTTTATACATGCATACATACATTATGTGTGTATTTATATATACATATATGTTTATAAATAAATATAGTTTATTCCTGTGCACATATTTAATATATGAATACTGACTCAGTCTTGGTACAACAATAATGTAAATCTGTCAGGTTTTACCGATATGTGTGCCTGTCATTATATATATATAAAATTATTGATATCTTGTGTAGTTAATCTGTGTGTGTGTGTTACATCCCACCGAACGCTGTTGTGAATAATGACTTATCATGTTTTCTTTTGTCCATCCCTATGTTCCCTGTCCTGATAGTACGGCTTCATTAACACATGTTTGAGGACGTTAGTGGTTGAGAAGTTTGGAGAAGAGACATGGGAGCAGCTAAGGTATGTGGGTAAATACTTAATGAAAGCAGCCTTATCTGCTTTAGAGTGATTTGTCCTGCCCTTTGTGGCTAAAGTCATATTTCCTCAGGTTATTGGCAGAAGTCCAAGACACCTTTATGACCTACGAAATTTACGATGACATCATGACTATTCGTCTGGTGCAGGAGGCTTGCAAAATGCTGGGTGAGACAAATTTTAATCACGTACCTAAACTACTTAGCTTTCTATCTTTCAAATGCTCAGTGGTAATGCTGAGGTGTACAGGAAGTTGTCGTGGATGCTTTGTGTCTCCAGATGCCATTAACCTCTTTGCTTTTCTGCTCTTGTCAAAGTTTTTTTCTTTTTCTCAACTCGCATTCACCAATTTCACCTTCTTCAGCTCACAAACATCATCTGTTTCATAAGCGTGCTGAATTCCTATTTAGAAATGCTCTGTATGAGTCCAGGGTCACATTCAGCATTGATAAACTCAGACAGGAATTTAAAAAAAAACAAGAAAAGAAAAAAAAAACAAGAAAAAAGGTAGCAAAAGGTTTTCAGCTGTTTGTGGGCTGTCTCTGTATGTGTGATGGCCTTGGAGACTGGTTTTGTGCTGTACAGAGACAGAGTGAGATGGTGTTAACAATGTCCCCATGAAGGCTGTCCACTGAGAGCAGCGTGTCGCACAGGACGCCATTCTGCACGAAGTGTGTGGACAAGGACAGGTGTGAACCCCTGGACAGGTTTCACACCTGAGCTCCTGGAAATGATAGATACGTAGATCTGTAGAAAGTGAAACTGAAATGTTTTGTCCCTTGTGTTTCAACTTCTAGATGTTTCTTCCGAAATGGTGTTGAAGTTGTTTGGAGAATACTTCTTCAGCTTTTGTAAGATGTCTGGCTATGACACCATGCTGCGCACCCTCGGGGGAAATTTGGTTGAATTCATTGAAAATCTTGATGCCCTCCATAGTTACCTGGCATTATCTTATCAGGTCTGATTTGGTACTTCTTCTTCTTCTTAGTGACTGCTTGACTTAATACAAGCCTCAGATCAAGACTCCTTGATTTTTTTTTTCTGCCACTACAACCATGTTATCAATTACTACAACCATGTTATCAATTCACTTTATAGAACATGGTTTTTAGTGGCAGGAAAAAAAAATCAAGGATCTTTGGCCTGGTAGTTTGATGCAATTTAAGTACGTTTATTGTAACAGGCACTTTATGAACAGATGACTGCTAGTTCCTTGTGATCTAGGTGCTAACACCTTCTTTCATTTTTAAATAGTCACAATATATTTCAAATTAACATTAATTTGATAAATTAATTAATATTATTTCTAGATTTTTTGGTTAAAAATGTAATAAGTTCAACTGTAAATACTCTGTAATTAGAAACTTAATGAGGAATAGGTACAAGTGATTTGTGAATTGATTGGTGAAATATTTATTTATTTATTTTTTTTTTGTAGCCGTGAAGGTGATTAAACAGTATTATACCACAGCACTGGGGAATTCTTGAATCTGATTGGTCAGAAGGTGTTGATTAATTTTCTAGAACAGCAGCTCTGACAGTAGTACAGGTTCATATTAATGCACTCTTCCTAATAGTAACAGCTAATTAGGGCAGGTCAAGACAAGAGAGAAAAAAATAGAGGATGCTGAAAAGCGACTGTTTATAGCTAATACAACATGAACTTATTTCACAGAAGTTCCAAAATTTAAACGTAACTATAAATGGAAGAAACGTATGACATGCTGTTATAGGAATTAATCAACATCAGGGTCGTATCAGTATTCCCAGCTGTGTGTTAATCCTTACATAAACATAAGACGCTCCATTGTAATCAATAGACATTGTTAGAAAGCAGGCTTTTAGAATGCTGGTGAACTTTACATCTGCTTCCTCAGGAGATGAATGCACCTTCTTTCCGCGTGGAGCGAACAAATGATGGCAGGACACTGCTCCACTATTACTCAGACAGGAAAGGACTCCACCACATAGTGCCTGGTACAGACAGTACAGACAAAATAAGAACTAATTGCTGCCAATGTCTGAGATAACTGCTGCCTGACCTTACCATTAACCATAGTGACCAATTCCGAAAAGCTGAAAAACACACTTATTCTTTCTCTTTGTTGTTTCCATGACTAC
This sequence comes from Pangasianodon hypophthalmus, assembly GCF_027358585.1. NCBI lineage: Eukaryota > Metazoa > Chordata > Actinopteri > Siluriformes > Pangasiidae > Pangasianodon > Pangasianodon hypophthalmus. The sequence continues at coordinate 14,764,700 of NC_069734.1, forward strand.
ACCTCAGGCATAATTGAAGCAGTGGCAAAGGATTTCTTCGGCAGCAAAGTGACCATGAGCATCCTTGAGCAGCCGGAGGAGAAGGAGCGCACAGGAAAGAGGGAACATGTCATTTTCCTCATGACACAAACAAGCGAAGAGACAAAAGCCGAAACTCAGGCTAAAGAAGATGATGGTCGAGAGAAGAGTGAGATCGAAGAGATGGTTATGTCAGGTAGGAGCACCTGTTGCAGTAGTCAGATGTGTGACGCGGCCCAATTTTTTCACAGCAATTTAAGAGTGAACAGCTAACATATTATAGTCCTTGATTCAATTTATATTTATAAGATATAAAACTTGTCTGTCTTCTCTGTGTTGCACCATAAAGTGATGCATGTTAGTGCCAAATCGAAATAAAGTATAAAGTCTTGTACATTCTAAACATTTTATATTTTAATTTTAGTTCTGAACTTCACACACATGCATTGTGTGTGTGTGTGTGTGTGTGTTTGTGTGTGTGTCAAATTTCATGCATTTGTTTAAATACAACACATAATACTGCTCTTTTATCTTTCCATTCCAGAGAGAATCCTTCACTCTTTCTGCCCCAGCTACCCGAAGAGACTGTGGATTGATGAGAAAGCCTTCTGCAATGCTTTCCCTTTTCATATTGTGTTTGACCAAGATGTAAGGCTTTTTTCATGGATGTACTTTATGGCAAAGAGTGGAATTTTTTGTATTTATTTATTTATTTCTTACGGTCCTCTCAAACACAACGCGTCGTAGTCTATAGTTCTGACATATTTTTGATTTGTAAGCTGTAACTTCTTTCAAAAAAGTGTTTGTATATCTATTTTTGTTAATTAAGGATCCTTATTATATATTTCATTTACATGATATACATCATATGTATATCAAATACAGTACATATCAGTATACAATTAATTTATGCAGATGTATGTGTAAGAGCACATACAAATTATACAAAAATTGCTAACAAATTTTGTATGTATGTATGTATATATAAGGGATAATATATATATATATATATGTATATATATAAGGGATTCCAGAGATCCCTGGATCTTGCATAGAACAATTGAAGTTGCATAGTATTTTTTGCATAGTATTTTTTTAAATATACAATATCACTATTGGCTGTTATCACTATTATAGTTAGCAATATATATATATATATATATATATATATATATATATATATATATATATAAAGATAGCAATAACTAAATAAATTAAGGTTCATAAAGTTTAGGTTTATGTTCATATGTTTGGACTTTTCTCTATGTGGGATCATCTCTCTTTTGAGTTACAATTTACTTTCACTTTTTCTCTTTTTATATAGAACCCCACAAAACTGTCTAACACACATGCGCACAAAGCTCAAACTACTAACTGAGAAACACAAACAAGGAAAAAAAAAAAAAAAGGTTTACAAAAAACTCCAAAAAACCTTGTGGCTAATACAAAAGTATTGAAAACAACCTCTCCATAACTCGATTCCTCAAGCCCATATGCAAATCAAGTGCAGAGCCAATATGCCATGACATTACCGTCGTACTGCTACAATGTGTGTGTGTGTGTGTGTGTGTGTTTGCAGCTGATTGTAAAACAGACTGGTGTGAACATACAGAAGTTCGTGCCAGGGCTGCAACAGCCAGGGATCCGCCTGGATGAATACTTCAGCGTGGTCCATCCTGCAGTAACACTCAACATCTACAGCATCAAAAAGTTCATCAACAGCCAGTTTGTACTGAAGACTAAAAGGGAGATGCTTCCGGAAAGCTTCCAAAACCAGTCTATGCTCAAATTACGAGGTATTATGTACACTTATAAAGTATTCATTCTTTCATTCATCATCAGTAAGAGCTTTATCCAGGTAAGGTAGCTGTGGATCAGGAGACAATCCGGGAACACTAGGCATGAGGCCGGGACACATCCTGTATGTCACACTGGTCTATCACACTGCACCTTGCATACATACATTCACACCCAGGGGCAATTTAGCACAGCAAATCCAATCAGAATGTTTTTGGGAGTTGGGAAGAAACCGATATGGACATAAGAAGAAAATGCACAAAAGCTCCATGCAGACCCTGTTGAGAAATCACTGAAACAGCATCATGGCAGCTCCTGAGATTGAGAACAGCCTGAATCTCCCGGTCAGCTTCATTAAGGTGGTCATAAAGGTGCTGTGCTTAACCAATTACAGCTTTTTAAGTTTAACTGTTGTGTTAGAGAAAGGAAATCACTAAGCCTCACACCGTTGTCACCCTTCACGCATTGTGTTTGACCCCAGTGCATTAGAGAGCATGATTTTAACAAATCATAGGCCAAATCTCTTGTGTAATGCAGTGTATTTGCTGTACATGTGCATTTTAGGTCAGATGGTATGGATGGAGTCGCTGCACTGTATGGTATATCTCTGCTCTCCTAAACTGCGTAGCCTGCAGGAACTGGAGGAGCGCGGCCTGCACTTGGCCGACATCGCTCAGCACGACACCACGCGTGACCTCATCCTGCTCAACCAGCAGCGGCTGGCCGAGATCGAGCTCTCCAACCAGCTCGAGCGTAAGAAGGAGGAGCTGCGCATTCTCTCTCGCCACCTGGAAATCGAGAAGAAGAAGACAGAGACACTGCTGTATGCCATGCTGCCACGTCATGTCGCTAACCAGCTCAAAGAGGGCAAGAGGGTGGAGGCAGGTAAAGGAGGAAGTGGCCTGAGACATTCACCATGGCTATGAGATATACCCATAGACCCTAGACCTTGTCTTTAGAAACTCATTCATACAGAATAGATCAGTTAGCTCTCTCCACTTTCACTCTAGTAGACTGGTAAAGTGCAACTGAGGAACCACAAAGAGAAAGTTGAAGTCGGCTATTACTAAATTGGGAAGGATTCTGATCTTTTCTCATATTTTACAACTATATGCATTTAGCAATTATATATAACTGTAAAATTTATATTTAAGATACATCCTGGTCATGGTTGTGGTGACACACCCCGAATAGGACACCAGTCCATCACAGCGTGCAATACACACATATACACAACTTATTTACACTTAGGGGCAATCTAGACTTTACCCAGAGTAAAGTCCTGATGAAAGGACGGACGGTTAACAGTTAAGTAGTTTTCCCATTGAGCATTAATTAGTACTATTTAATATGGCTTTCAATTTTCAAAAGAATAAAAATAGACAATAATTATAATTCAAGCACCTACCCCTACTACTACTTAAAATAATATTAGACCAAATGTTTTTAATGTGGATTTTAATGTGACGCCAATATTTTTGCAAAAATGCTGAGGCTTAGAGATGCTAGGAATTATGTAGGATTTAACAGCAAATGCAGCAAAACCAAATCAAATGAGCAAATTCATATGGTTTACTGTGTGTGAAGAAACACAGTGAAATGTCTTGAAAAGTGAAAAGAACCTCAGGGTAATTTTTGCATTAATTGCTGTATCTGTTTTTCCTCTGTGGTGTCACATCAGGTGACTTCAAGGTGTGCACTATTCTCTTCAGTGATGTGGTCACCTTCACAAACATCTGTGCAGCTTGTGAGCCCATCCAGATTGTCAACATGCTTAACGCCATGTACTCCAGGTTCGACCGCCTCACGAATGTCCACGATGTCTACAAGGTGAGAAGAAAACTCAACAATGTCAGCTGATCATTCATCACTATCTTTCTGCTTCGGCATGCTTAGGAGCAGTCACGAGTAATTGTATGCAGTTTGAATATATTAAAGATCATCTTTCAGAAAAATCTTCCAGAACATTTTTTTCTCAAACTACACAATACCTAGTGCATCATGATCATGATGTGAAGTGATGCTTTTACCAGTGTGAAAATTTTATATTGCAAACAGAATAACAACTTGAGTGCAACACAAGGGCAGTTTTAAAACAAGTTAACTGATTGTTGCAATTTTATTTCAGTGGTCTGCTGTCTTCTCCCTGAAATCATGTGCTCTATTGCAGGTAGAGACGATTGGCGATGCTTATATGGTGGTCGGTGGTGTGCCCATTCCCAAGGACACACACGCTGAGCGTGTGGCAAACTTTGCCTTGGGCATGAGGATTGCTGCCAGGGAGGTGAAGAACCCTATCACAGGACAGCCAATACAGGTGCTGGAGCTTATCTCTGTTTCACTGTGGTCATGGGGGAGATTTTGCAGCTGTGTTTATCAACTTTTTTTTTTTTTTTCAAAAATTCACATGTGTTATCTGTGTATTTTTCAGATCAGAGTAGGTCTACACACTGGGCCTGTGCTGGCTGGTGTAGTAGGTGAAAAAATGCCCCGCTACTGTTTGTTTGGAGACACAGTCAATACAGCATCACGAATGGAGAGTCACGGCGTCCCTGACCATATACACCTGAGTCCTTTCACCTACAGGTATCATACCTGCCTAAATCCATGTGTCTGACATAAGCAATGTAAAAATATTGTAATAATCACCAAAAAAAAAAAAAAAGCAAAACTCTTGACTGGAAAAAGTGACACTCTTTCACCCAAGGACTTCCACTACAGGTTTGTGTGTTTTTTTTAATTAGGCCTCAATAAATAAAATAGTTTTAATAATAATAATAATAATAATAATAATAATAATAATAATAGTTAAAGCTGCAAGCAGCATTTTCAGGGACCAAGCATCCAGACTCAGTGAGCCGCATATTCACGGACGTGCTACAATCGTTGCATAAGCAATCACAGGAAAGCAGAACCATAACTATATTCAAAGGGATTCAAGAGTGATTTGTAGTTTAACGTATTTTCCAGTCTGTTATGGGAGAACAGTTGTGAATATCAGAGATCTTTTGATAAGTTTTGTTCAGACAGGTCTCGAAATTTGGAGAAGTAGCAAAAATGGCAGTTAGATGTAAGCATTTTCAGCATGGTATTATAACTTTTGACCAGTAGGTGGTGCTGCAATGAAATTTGTTTCATAGCCTCAGGTCATGGTCCTGAAGATGCCTACTCATTGCTGTGTCAATGCTGAGATATAGTCTCATCTCCTGTTTGGCAGCTTCGCTGTGAGATTCGTTGGCCCATTACGGGCAAACCGTTTGGAGTATTCAAAATTCTTTTAATAACTTTTGTGAAGCTTACTCTGAAGATGATGTTTGGTGATGATTGGATAAAATTTCTAGGAGGAGTAGCGAAAAAACAAAATCTAAGATGGCAAAAGATCTAATTAGGCGGAAGCTGATGTCATAGGGTGTGTATATTTCGGAAATATGGTTCAAAAGTTATGACCATAAATATGCTTTCAAATTAGGCCCAAATCTGACCCGATGATGGCGCTAAAGTGTTGGCAGTTGGGCTGCCACAGACACCCAAGCCAGAAGAAGAAGAAGTAGAATAACAATAGGGTGCCTATGCACCTTTGGTGCTTGGCCCCCTAATAATAATAGGGTTTTAATTTTTTAGTCCAGAGTGGCCTGAATTTTGAATTCAGCTCACACACACACACACACACAAACACACACACACACAATAGACATGATTGTAAAATCTACTGAAAGGATTTTCACCTAAAGTCCTGCAGTGTCTCACCTGTAATCTGGATGTGTTTGACTTTGTTCGCTCATCTGTGTAGTGTTCTGAAGGATAAGCACTTTGAGATCCGTGAAAGAGGTGAGATCCAGGTCAAGGGCAAGGGTCTGATGACCACCTACTTCCTGCTCCAGAACCTCGAGCTGTCCGAGGAGCAGATCATGGGCAAAGGGGAAGAAGCCTCTTGTTTGTACAGAGATGACCATAAGGAGGTGACACAAGCCACAGACGGTATGTTTTTTTTTTTTTCTATGAACATTTGTTCAATTCAATTTCAATTCAGTTTTATTTGTATAGCGCTTTTAACAATGGACTTTACAGAAATAAATGGATTCACAAAAAATATATTGTAATTATGCGACCGTGGCAAGGAAAAACTCCCTGAGACAATATGAGGAAGAAACCTTGAGAGGAACCTGACTCAAAAGGGAACCCATCCTCATCTGGGTGCAACGGATAGTGCAATTATAAATAAATCCCTTCTGTTATTGTGTACTATATGGACAAATAGTGCAATTGTGCAACCACTAAATTCATCATGGTTTTTGCAAGAAGTCCGGTTGGTTAAAATCTATCCACTGTCCATTTGTTCAGTAACAGATGCTCTGCTGAATTCTTAAAAACAAAAATAGTTCCAGCCCATGCCTAAAAGTGTGATCACCTAACCTCCCCAACTACAAGACAAAACCACAAGACAGCATACCAACCAAATATCTTTTATTCAGAAAGCAAAAAAAACTGCTTACAGCCATACCACTCTGAGAACGTCTGATCTCGTCTGATCTCGTCTGATCTCGTCTGATCTCAGAAGCTAAGCAGGGTCAGGCCTGGTTAGTACTTTGATAGGAGAAAGCAAAAGTTAAGAGTTAAGTAGAGCAAATTTTAATTCAGCAAAAAGTATTTGTATATAACAAGCTGTATTTGACATCTTTTTGGAGAAAGTGATTTATGCCGATTTATTTACAAAGATGAATTATTGAGATAGCTGATGCACAAGTACCAGCCATCAGCAGCCAGTAAACAATAGTTCCCAAAGCGGTTCCCAAATTAGGGGTCACGACCCCACATGGGGTCAGTCGATTTAAAAATGGGGTCGCGAAAGAAATCTCCTCTTATTTTTCATTTTCATTCATTTATTTTACAAAGGATTATAAGAAGTATCGAAGAGGGATTTTGTGTAATAATATTATTTGGAAAAGTTACCGGGAGTCACATTCAGAGAAGCCGCTTTTAAATGAATAGAGTACAAGTTCTGCAATAAAAATGGACGAACTTCCCTGTTGATGTACCTAAAAAAACGTGTACTATTCAAGGCCATTACTTAATACTTTTACTATTACATAATGTTAAAAATCTCTCATGTTGCCTTTAAACATGTCCTTAAAGTCTTCTGGATTTTCTAGACTGGTAAATACTTTTGAATGTAAAGTCAGAGTTTTCGATTTGAGTCGTAACCCAGGACAGCAATCACAATGTAGGCGGAAAGTTTTAAGAGAGACAGAGCTTATCAGTGCGTTTAACGCTGCTGTGCATAAAATCGCTAAACATTTGACAGTTCAACTTGGAAACCTGACGGAGAGGGATGATTTGGCTCTGAGGCGACATCTAGGGAACGTCAATTTTAAATCTTCCAAATATACATAAGATACGCAGTGAGTGTGTGAACAATGCCGCCCATGCTGCCGTAGCTTCTGCATGCAAACACATGTATAAATCAAGTATAAATCAAGTATAAACCAGGCTTCTCAGCCCTGTCTCAGGCCGTATCTGTTTCCTGTAATGACACACCACTTCCCAATAGACTGGTAACGAAGTGCAAGGAATATTCCTTTGGGTTTTTTTAGCCACTTACCATACACATACGTATGTTCCTGATATAATAAAATGTTCAGATATTACAGTAGTCCTATATTATAAATTTGTAATTTAAAAAAAATGTAGGGAGGTCAAGGCTTGGGGTCAAATTCATAATGTCATAATGTCAATTTTGAGTCATTTGCCTGAAAAGTTTGGAATTTCTCATTCTCACCAGATAAAGTCAGAGAAGTAGAAGAAGAGATGAAACCCACCAAAGAGCAAAGCCGCAGGTCCTCTCCCTCTCTTTCTTCTGGTGACCTTTCACCGCTTCCTGTCACGGATGACCCTTCACCCTGTTCCCCTGCTGCTGACTCTCCTCACCATGATGTACTTCATTACGTGCCTGATTACTCAGAACCCATAGAGAATGGCTTTCCTTCGGAAAATGTCAACATCAACTCCCGTCTCTGCACACTCCTTTAAATCACACAGTACACACAACCTCTACATGTATGTTAGTATACAGTATATATAGCAGATACAAATCCCATCAACTATTTTATTCAATTTTTTTAACTTACTAGTATGAAATTGTTCAAATAATACACACCCAGATAGGGTGATAGTACAGATTATTATGCTTTGGTGGGTACGAGGGATGCACAGACCTGATCAGTGTAGATATTTGCCTGAAATCTTGATTGACGAAGAAGCTTGCAGAGAGTTTGCAGGTTACTAAGGTAACCTGGTACCAAGAATCAGCCAGTACTTCAACCTTTGACATTGATATTGTATCAAAAAGCGAGATCAGTGCACCTCTGTCGCGTACATGTTTGTGTAAATCATTTCTATTTATTGTTCTGTTTAATGCAGCTTGTTTATTACAGTAGGTCCTCCTGGTATTAACAGGCATCGGTTATGTTTCATGAACTAAATTGTAAAGAATTTCTGTAATTTTTCTACAATCAAATAACATGTTCAAACCAGGTATAATACTATAAATGTTCTGCAGTTCAATAAAGCAGCCTGTGTGGTGTTGTGCATTGAAGAAACGTACTGTATTGCTACTGTAACACTGCTGTAACTATATACAGTATCATTAACTTTCCTGTAAAACCAGGCTCCAAAGACAATGAAAGACTTTTTATTCATTTTTCATTCTTCCAGTCTTTTTTTTTTTTTTTTATGTTGATCAAACATACTATCAACAAACCAGGGTGAATGCAACAAGTGCTTTCAATAGGCCTATTTTGATAGCTTTATAAGTGCAAAGAAGATGAAATAATCACGACTATATAACAGAAATGAAGCATTTGCATTTGTACATAGTGAGAAAAATGACTTTTTTATATACCAATGGCAGTCTCATTAACAAAGTCACTACAAGCTAGTTATGTTACATTATTAATGGTGATTTATTTATTAAAATAGACAAATTACCTACATGCTATGCTAATTTTCTGCAACCATGGCAAATAAGTTTGTTAGCAAAGATTCTTGGGGATTTTGCTGTCTTGCTTCAGCATCCGCTGCTCCACTCGTACCTCCCACTGAATATGAAAGCAGTTGTTGGGTTTCGTGTGAAAAAAAAAAAAAAAGACCCCTGATGCCTACAAAATCCTGGTACATTAGTCAAAGCACCGGGAAAACTTTCCCCAGGGCTGCTATCTGAGAAGGCTTGCTATACAAAATCTAGCTAGCTAATGTTTGATAGCTAGGTGATTAAATAGTGCGATAAATACCATATAAAAAAATATTGGCACCACACCCAACATAGCCAATATTGAACACGCCCAAAGCCAAACAAATCCCAATTTTAACGTAATATTGTCCTATTTTTGACTAAAATCTAAATTTTTATACTTAGTTAAGTCATTTGATGCCACGAATACAAGCAAATACAATCATATCAACGTTATGTACCTGCTGGGATAACTATTAAAGTGCAGTGGTGATTTTTTCAGTAATATATTGTTATCAACAGTCCTGTTAAGATAGTTTTGCAATCAAAACTTCCAATACAATATGCCATTACAAACCGTAAGCAAACTGTAATCTGCAAGCAAATTGACAGTAAGATACTGCAAATGTGTTTGTTTCCATTTTTCCATGTATGTGGCCATCATCATGCTGTGGTTCCTGACTAGTGAGGTTTACACTCACCTGTATTGTGTGAATTGTTGACCTACAACACCTAAATATTTATTAATTATTTATTATATAATGATCAGTGTAGATAGTAGATATGATGAAGGGTGCTGGAGAGTTTTGAATCAATAGTTTGTTCCTCTGTGACTGTGTTTGTACAGCTGCTGCTCATCTGATTACTTAATTTACAATGAACATGAACACAAAACCTTTTGCTGTTCCACTGTTGAATTTCTGAAACATTTGGATGGAGGTGTAACTACTTCCAGCTTGGCTACAGCAGCTCTGTGAGCCCTGACTCTCCATCTGGGAGAGACATGAGCCCTACGGCCACGCTTCATTTGCACCTGTTTTCTCCCTACACGCGGCGCCGTGTCAAAACACGACCCAGTACACGGCACTAATCACTCTCTGGAGAAATCATCCACATGTCCCAGAGTGTTTTGTTTTTTTCAAATGAAAATCAGATGTGGCAAATACAGATGACGGAAGGTAAACATCAGCCAGGTTGGACAGCCGTTAGCCTTGCTGTGCTGTGCTCCAAACACACAGCTGGGACTTGAGAGTGTTGGTGGTTTAGATTTACAGCATGTTCACAAACAACTTTCATATTTTTGATGTGTATTATATAATTGATGCGAATTTTGTTGTATTCTAGTAGAAGGTTATCTTTGTAATAGGTACCCTGGGCTATCGCTAATCAGTTTTATATATCAGTGCTGTTGAATTCTAGCTTCTGACTGGACAGGTGTTGATTTTAATTTTTAAAATTAATGAAACAGCAGCTCTGACAGTAGTTCTGGCTACAAAGGTTTATATTAACGCACTTGTTCTAATACATTATCATTTCTATAGTAACAATTTACACAGGGACTCGTATGGCGAACTCTCCACATAAATGGTTAAAAAAATGTCTATAATCATTGATATGGTGAAGTTTTCTGTGAGATGTTTATTTGACATTTTTGGAAGAAGGCTCCAGTGTCAGTACTTTGCAACAAGTTTCGCTGTAACATGACAAGCTGCATCTTTTTGTTTTTATTAACTTTAAGACAGAGAAGAAAGAGAGGCTGGTGAGGAAATGATTGTTTATAGCTGCTATAATGGTAATAATAGGAACTAACTTGTTGTCCAGATGTTCCACAACATTAAATGTAACTATAAATGGATAAAAAGTATGATGATTAATGATTAATTAATAAAAATGTTTTGGCAAATTACTGTGATAATAGGGATAAGAGGAAGAAAACACTGCATTTGTTATTGGAAAATAAACTTTGTTACAGTAACTCTGCTTTGCACCACACCATTATTGATTATTTCCCTCTTCCTGTTTTATTCCTTACTCATTTATCTTTTTCATCTGCTTTGTTTTACTCATTTTTACCACATGTTAAGCAGTTTATATATGAGAATCTAAAAAAAGATGTGAATGGAAAAAAGTGCGAAATGCAAATCCAAAAAAAAAAAAAAAAGTACATTATGCTCCAAAAACTACTTTATTCTCTTGAAGCTGTTGTAAGAGTGCCTTACTAAATATTACAAAATCATAAAATAAAAGAAATCAATGTTAGAGGAAGGAAGAGCACATCGGGTTGCATCTTTCTGTTTCTGTTCTGCTTTAGCTGAGCATTACATAAAGTTGCTGATTCAGTTGAAAATAGATTTATTCTGTAATGTTCATTCTTGCAATTGTCAACCAGAACTCTTAAAAAAAAAGAAAAAAAAAAAAACACTCTTCTGCGCTGTCATATAATCATTTAGTTTCCCCCAATACTTTTTGGGGAAAGATTATAAGCCAGAAATGATAATCCAATAAGTAAATGTGGAAGCAGACAGTGGAAAGCAGGGTAATGGAGTTAAAGCTGGATTTGCCTAGCTGTGGTAAACAATGTGCAGTTCGCTCTCTCCGTTTCACTATCAGGCAGAAAGTTCAGCAGTAATGCAAGGTACATGTTAGATAAAAGTAAAAAAAAAAAAACAATCATCCCATATACTTTTAATGCATTTTTTTTTTCCTACATTAAATATATTAACACATCAAATTCCTCCATGCGAAGAATCAATTTTAAGGCAAAATGATGTATATAGGGGGAAATGACTGCTAAAATCTGGCAACTTATTATAAATAAATAAAAAAAAGTGTGTATTTGCATAATAACTGCATAAACACTGGAGCATGCCAAGTGCACAACAAAGCAAAAGTAAAGCATAAAAGAAATGGGAAAGTCCATAGATTTTTCAAAATGTCAGCATAATTTGCTCAGTGTTTGCTCGGTTAGATACATTTTCTTAAAACAACATTTGTGACAGGGACTAAAGCGCAGCGAGAGCCATTTTGTTTGTTCTCCAAACTACGGTTTGGAGTGCGGTAAAAAGGGCGGTTCTATATGCTTCGATTTATTGTGCCAAATCTAAAGAATTATTTTTTTCCATACTGATGCACCATGTAATTTAGCAAACTATATGCTACATAACCAACACAAATGGCATAGGCACAAATGGGTCCCGGTGAGAACCAAAGATGAAATTCTTACTGTAAAAACAGCCCCTAAGGCAACATATTTGTAACATTTTAGAGGTTTTAGTACATCAGTATTGACTTTGCACTCAGCAAATTATACAGAAATTTTGGAAAAAAAAAAATTACCCTTTACTGTCAGTACACTCACAATATTGCCACTCACTTGGCACTGTAACTAAAACCTTATTCATCAAGGTTCTCCTCACAAAAGGCTACATGTCACTTGTGAAATCCAAAGTGGATTTCTATTCTCTTCACTGATGGGCTCGTGTGTCACAAACAAAACAACATTTATCTGGAAAACAAAGCAATTTAAGAGATCTGGGGAAAAAAAAAAAAATACAAACATTCAAACTTTGTTTTCTGTCATTTTCTTATTAAAGTGCAACAAAATTCTTCACTGAGGGAAATAATACTTCCTAAACATCAGTAATGCGGAGCTGCAAACAGTAGCTGCACATCAGCACGTTTCCTCCTGCTCGTGTAACCCCGAAAAATCTGCGCTCAGAGTGACAAGTCTGACTCCGGAGTGTCCGTTTCCATTATTAAACACGTCCCCGTGCCGATCTCTTCAGGAATTACTGGTGCGGTGTCACCGTTTACACTGGCTTTGGGAAACAGCACAGGACCTTTTCGGGTGAGAAACAGACATAAGGGAAAATTGGAAAGACACCGAAAGCACCTGCCTTGAATGTCAACTGAACCTTCTCTTTAACATGCGAGACAGTTTAGCACTTAAACAACATTTTTCATTAATATCTTGACGTGAACTATGATAATGAAACCTGCTTTATAAAAATGCTTCATAATAACATTCAATTCAAGCCATTAATAAGTGATGTGTTTACGATTTGTTTACAAACCATCTAACACTGTTGGTAAGTTAGTAATAACCCATATGCAAATAATAATTAATAAATATGGAGTTTAATAATGGCCTCACTACATAAGGCATTAATTGGCCATTTTTTTTAAATCATGTTAAAATGAAACAATCTACCCATGAACCAAAATGTATTAATTATGTACTAACATTTATAGGTTATTCGATACTATGCGTAAGGCATAAACAGTGTTTGTTTTAGATCAAGCGCCAAAGAATAAATTATTATACCACTTATACCAATTATACCAATTATTATTAAATCTCAGAATATAATATGTTTCTGTAGTAACGACTCATTCACAGCGACTTGGATGGTGGACGCTCCACATAATGTAAGGCATAAAAAAAAAATGATAAAAACTTCCTTTTTTTTAACAAAGAAAAATGTAGAATTGTTGATAGAGTGAAGCTTTCTGTAAGGAGAGGTTTATTTAACATATATGGAAGGAGTCTCCAGTGTCAATGGCAGTAGATTTTCCACCATGGGAAGGTCTTGAGAACAGCCGAGGTCATGGTTTCTTATTAACGAGTTGCATTTTTTTTTGTCTTACAGTCAGGTCCGGAAGTATTTGGACAGTGACAGAGTTTTTGTGATTTTGCTTTTATACACCACCACAGTGGATTTGAAATAAAACAATCAAGATGCGATCGAAGTGTAGACTTTCAGCTTTATTTTAAGAGGTTCCACAAAAATATGGCATTTGCCATTTAGGAATTACAGCCATTTTAAGCAAAGTACTTCCATTTTCAGGGGCTCAAAGGTATTCAGACAATTGACTGACAAGAAGTTAATTGACCAGGTGCGGTCCATTCCCTCGTTACTTCAAGACAAATGAAGCAGATAAAAGGTCTGGAGTTGATATCAGGTACTGAGTTGGTATATGGCAGCTGTTCAACTGGAGCTACCAATATGAAGTCCAAGGAGATCTCAATGCAAGTGATGGAGGCCATCGTTAGGCTGAAAAAACAATATAAGTCTATAAGAGAGATAGCAAAAACCTTAGGTGTGGCCAAATCAACAGTCGGGTACATTCTTAAAAAGAAAGAAAGCACTGGTGAGCTCAACAACATCGAAAGGCCTGGAAGACCACGGAAAACAACTAAAGTGGATGATCGCAGAATCCTTTCCTTGGTGAAGAAAAACTCCTTCACAATATCAACAGAAGTCAAGAATACTCTGGAGAAGGTAGGCGTATCATTGTCAAAATCTACAATCAAGAGACACCTTCATGAATGTAAATACAGAGGGTTTACAACAAGGTGCAAACCACTGGTAACATTCAAAAAGCCAGATTAGACTTTGCCAGAAAACATCTTTTAAAAAAAAAAAAAAAAAAAAAAAAAAAAAAAAAAAAAAGCCTCCCATGTTCTGGAATAAGATTCTTTGGACTGATGAAACAAAGATTAACTTTAGCTGAATGATGGGAAGAGAAAAGTATGGGGAAAGAAAGGAACAGCTCATGATCCAAAGTATACCACATCATGTGTCAAACATGGTGGAGGCAGTGTTATGGCATGGGCATGTATGGCTGCCAATGGAACTGGGTTCGATCACATCTTGATTGTTTTATTTCAAATCCGTTGTGGTGGTGTATAAAGGCAAAATCACAAAAACTCTGTCATTGTCCAAATACTTCCAGACCTGACTGTATATAAATGACTGTTGATAGCTTTTATAAGTGATAACAGAAACTATCTTGTTTCATAGATGTTCCACAACAATAAATGTAATTATAAATGGATAAAAACATACAAAGTCTTGTTCTTCAATAATTAAAAATAAAATTGCAATTGTTGGCAAAATTACTGTGGTCTAAGTGGAATAAAACACTATTGTATGATCCTCATAATACACTAGTACTGTAAAATGCCTTTAAAGATAATTATTAATACTGCAGGAAAGGGTTTTCAAAATAATTTTTACAACAAATTAATTCAATTCTGCATATGAGGTTTTAAACAAGAGTAAATGATTACATATCATGATTACATATCATCTAAAAAAAAAAAGGCCTGTAACCACATCATATGCCGAGGTTATTATAAAGCGTTAGCAAAATAGTGCTTGCAAATGGGTATGTATTTTCAGTGACATGCAGTTAGCAGTCTCTGTGGTTTTGTGTGTGTGTGTGTGTGTGTTCATGCACGGTGACTCACGCTCCATCTCCTCTGCACCACCGTCACTGAGAGCCTCCGTATCTGAGTGCGTCCGTGTGCGTCTCTGTGATGACCTGTGATCCATCGGCGCACTGGACCTTGAGAAAAGGTACAAGATGTTGAGTGTCCAGGGATGTGGCCACACTGAGACACGCAATAAACACACAAAATAAACTTGCGTTGTGGATGTCTCAGAATATTGTTACCTGTCATAGCTATATGTGCCTGGATGGCTGATGGAACGTTTCATCTACTCAGTGAAGAAGAGGGGAAAAACACAATTTTTTTTTTTACAGTGATTAAATAATATAATTACATTACATTATTATTCTCATCATGGTATAATTGTATAAAAAAAAACAAATGCTGGTTGTTTCCATAGTTAAAGCAGATATTCGGTTTTATTCTAGTTAACGTTTATAGCAGGTAAAATTAAGTCCTCACTCTGGCCATTTGGATGGGAGACGGGGAGACAGGTGACATCAGTGGGTCCGAAGGACTCGACTGCAGCATGTCTGTCTGGAACTTCAAATTAGCAATCTTCATACATTCCTCCAGTGTCTGAATGAAGGTATTACATGTGGCGCTCAGTAAAGACGACGCCTCATTCCTCGTCTGGAAAAACATCCGAATCAACAAGAACTTATAAGCATAGCAGAGTCGGGTCGATAAGAGTTTGGACAGTGACACAATTTTCATAATTTTCATAACCTCCATTTTCACAGGCTCAAAAGTAACAGAACACTTGACTGATAAGCAGTGTAATGGCCAGATGTGGCCTGTTTCCTCCATATTTCATGCCAAATTAAGGAGATAAAATGTATGGAGTTGATTCCAAGTGGTGAATTTGCAGTTGGTAGCTGTTTATGGGAACTCTCACTATGCGTTCCAAGGAGGTGTCGATGCAAGTGAAGGAGGCCATCATTAGGCTGAAAAAACAAAACAGACCTATCACCAGAGAGAGCAGAAACTTTAGGAGTGGCCAAATCAACAGTTTGGTACACTCTTAACAAGGAGGAATGCACTGGTGAGCTTAGCAACACCAAAAGGCCTGGATGACCACAGAAGGCAACTAAAGTGGATGATCTTGGAATTCTTTCCTTGGTGAAGAAAAACCCCTTCACAACATCTAGACAAGTCAAGAACGTTCTTGAGAAGGCAGGCGTATCACTGTCAAAGTCTATGATCCAGAGACGCCTTCATAAAAGTAAATACAGACGGTTTACCTCAAGATGCATACCACTGGTAACACTCAAGAAAAGAAAGCCCACATTAGACTTTGCTAGAAAACATCTAAAAAAAAAAAAGCCTGCCCAGATCTGGAACAAGATTCTTTGGACAGATGAAACCAAGATTAACTTTTACCAGAATGATGCCAATAGAAGAGTATGGAGAAGGAAAGGAATGGCTCATGACCCAAAGCATACCACATCATCGGTCAAACACGTGGAGGCAGTGTTATGGCATGGGCAAGTATGGCTGCCAATGGAACTGGATCAATTGTGTCACTGTCCAAATACTTATGGACCTGACCTTATAAACAGCAGTATAACAAATAGAAATGGTCACAGAAGCTTATTTTTACTAATGAAAATATGCAGCGCTATGGAAATATAATTTACCAGTTAACAAATTAATAGAACGAAAAAGCATCTATGATAGCATTCTCATGTTGCTTTAACTGAAATGCAACCGTATGGTGTGAGGTGACTGACCTCGGCATGGTCTCCCTCCTGCTCCACCGACTCCTGAATGGTGTGAACCTGTTGCATTAGTAAGTCACAGTACAGACGCAGTTCTGACATCTTGGTTTTCAAAGACTCGGTGGTCTCTGTTAATTCTGCAAGAGATGAGTATAACCACCTCGCTTTTACAATCCATGCTGGATTAAACTTCATGCATGTAACGACACCACAGAATGAGGTGAGGCAAAGCATACAGAGTTGGAGAGTTGGACGTGTAAAATGTGGCTTAGGAAACAAGAATCTCAGACCTCTCTCTTTTTTGGTTCTTGTGTCAGCAAGCCCAGCCTTCGAGCTTCCTAGAGCCACCAGCCATTTCTGTCTCTCGGCTGCATTTACAGCCTTCACGTAGAAATGCTGCTCTCCTGGTATGATCAGCTCCAGTCTGGTATTATCAGTAGGGTGAACTGGTTTACAGGAATGAAGAAGTAAAATAAACCAAACTGAACCAGCTTATGCTTAACAGGCTGCACTTTTAACATAAATGGTTCATCTGTGTAGCACAGGAAGTATGATTATAAATATTTATTAGCCATAATTGTTTAAAGTGTCGTACCTTTAATTTCACACACTGACATCTTTATGCTGCCCTTGCTGCCTTTGCACACATTATCTTGTGAGTCGTAATATGAAATGATTCCATTGTTCAACACAAACCAGCGTGGCTGCCATCCTACAAGACAGAATAAATTTTTTTCAAAAAATACTGCAGGTAATTTGTGTAATGCAGTGTCCAACCCTGGTGCGTTTTCCTCTTTGGTGTGGTTCTGATTGGACCAAGCAGACCTAGTTAGTCTCAGTCCGGTTTCAATCACACTCCAGTGCTGTTGGAGTGCAGTGCTTCAACTGCGACAGTGATTTGATTCGAGTGCAGTGTTTCGACTGTGACACTGATTTGATTCGAGTGCAGCGGTTCAATTCGAGTGCAGTGATTCGATTTGAGTGCAGAGATTAGACTGTGACAGCGGTTCGTTTTGAGTGCAGCAGTTCGACTGTGACAGTGATTCGATTCGAGTGCAGCAATTTGATTCGAGTGCAGCGATTCGATTCGAGTGCAGCAATTTGACTCGAGTGCAGCGATTCGATTCAAGTGCAGCAATTCGACTGTGACAGTGATTCGATTCGAGTGCAGCAATTTGATTCAAGTGCAGTGATTCTATTCAAGTGCAGCGATTCAATTCGAGTGCAGCGATTCAATTCGAGTACAGCGATTCGACTGTGACAGTGACTCGATTCGAGTACAGCGATTCGACTGTGACAGCGACTCGATTCGAGTTCAGCGATTCGACTGTGACAGCGATTTGATTCGAGTTCAGTGATACGACTGTGACAGTGATTTGATTCGAAAATGATTCGACTCTGAATCGACCCAACTGCAGGAAGAAGAACCAAACACGGCATGGATTTTCGATTACAGGTGACATTTCCCTGCAGACGTGAGCTGCTAAACTGAGCCACAGGACACAGCTGCAGAAGTGTTCTGGAGATTCAGACTGACAAACGAAAATAGAAAATAAACAGTTGATGCGACCCACAAAATGTCTGAAACTAGTTTATGTAATTATCTAGTAATTCACTGCACTCCAGCTCAGCGCTCAGGTGATTTTTATGATTTCCACTTACTTGATAAACATTTGTTTACTTTTTCCGTCAAGGTTTATGACTGTGTTTTCAGCCCTACACACCCCCAGACTTTTTATTTTATTTTTGGTTCGTGTAATTACATGCAGTGAGAAAACAAACCAAACAGCAAACGAAGCAAAAGTATCAAATTTCGCTTTGATTCAGACTCAGCAACTGGACTAATAGGTGTGAAAGTGCCCTTAGATACCTATAAAACTATTTACAGTCCAATCATAGAAAGACAGATTGATAGACAGACAGACAGACAGACAGACAGATAGATAGATAGATAGATAGATAGACAGACAGACAAATAGACAGACAAATAGGTAGAATAATGTTCTTATATATATATATATATATATATATATATATATTTTTTTTTTTTTTCTTATATATATATGTATATTTATATATATATATATATATATATATATATATATATATAGAGAGAGAGAGAGAGAGAGAGAGAGAAACAAACAGATAGACAGATAGGTAGAATAATGTTCTTTAGTTGAATTATAGATAGATAGATAGATCAGGCTATTATATTTCGGATGGATATATATATATATATATATATATATATGTGCATTTTTTAGCTCTTTATAGACATGAGATTATAGACATGAGATTATAGACATGAGAGCCTCGCACCTCCTCCTGCTCTGTAATTAATTACCTGTCATGTAATTAGTCCACTTGTACAGCACTCCTTCCATTATTGTTATGGCAGAAAGACTGTAAAAACAAACAGGAAGATGATAACGCAGCCAAGCGCCGCTCTGAAATGTTCAGGTGCTTCTCATCTTGAAAAAGCAAACAAAAAAATGAAGTAGGAAATGAAAAACGCTTCCATAGCGCTTTTATCCAAAATTCAATTTCATCATGAAAGAAAGGTCCTCTCTGAGCCGAGGACGGAACACCAGCGGGTTCACCACAACCACACCGGAAGTGGATGTTTAAAACCCATAAAATTCAAGAGGTGAAAAATACACGAAGGATAACAACAACAACAACAATAACAACAACACTAATAACAATAATAAAAATAATAATAATAATAATACGCAATTGGTATTTTAAGGAGCTGCACGTAAACAGGAAGTGACGTTTTTAGACTCATGTGAACCGGAATTGAATTTTAACTTGGGCTCCAATGTAATAAGCTGATTACCGTAGAGATGGCTGGAGACGCAGAGGATGAGATACCTGGTAGGTTTGCTTTACAAATGAACATATTATTATAATAGTTATTATTTTTTTACAGTTATTATTACATTACAGTTTCAGAATAGCAGGATAGCAAGCGCAAAGTCCCAAAGCTATTAGTCTTTCTATTTGTATTGACAGTGTAACGTTAGATAACAAGAATAAGAAATTTAGGTAAGAAGAGAATCTAATGGCAGAGGATAGAGAATAAAATATAAATCATGAAAACGCACAATATAATAACTCAGTTTTTACTGTCCCTTCTGCTACTGTGTAAAGAGCTCTCATTTATTTCAAGCAGATGAAAAGTAGCTTCTGTGCGTTGCTAGGGGCAACCAAGCCACGCCCCCTTCTCTCTCTCTCTCTCTCTCTCTCTCTCTCTCTCTCTCTCTCTCTCTCTCTCTCTCTGTGTCTCTCTTTCTCTCATTATTTTTATTTTTATTTTTGTATTTATTTGTATATTATTAAAAAATATGTTTAAAATAACAGTTACTTTGGCAATGTATTTAAGAACACTAACAAAACTAGTTTTTATATTTTAAAAAAGTATAAAAAGTAGATTTTTAGAAAATGAATTTGTTGATATTACAAAAAGGTGTATAAATGCTATATCAAAATACTATTTAATTATAAATCTTTGAACAATTATTTAATTTTGATTTGATATACTCATAAATTTGGAATTGCCCTAGAACTACTGCTTTAAAACAAATGGTGTTTTGTTCACTGCATTTTCTACACTTTTATAAGCCGGTTAGTTTGTGCATGATGTTTGAAATGACTTCTTCTCAGGGCAGTTACGGTTATTTAAAATCTGTAAAAAATTTTATCTTCTTAAGTTATGAGTTATACATAGAGATAAGTTGACATAATGAGTTTCATGTGAGGATTTCATGTGATCTGTGAGTTGGTCTGTTGACATATGTATAATGTTTAAAGCACATTAGAGCTTTTCACATCAATTTACATGCAATATTCTGTGAAATTTATATTTGTTCATAACCAGTGATAGCTGTCTAGGTTCCATCTGTATTTGAAGACACTTTAAATATATTCTTGCCCTGGTAGCTTTGCTATTGACCCCCAGGGCAGGTAATATGAATATTGGGAACACTGTACTAAGCACAAGCTTTCTGGTAAAACAGTGCTTTCTCTTAGGAAGGTTAGAGCTTATGATGTTGGGAGTTGCACTATATGGCCAAAAGTTTGTGGACACCTGACCATTACACCCATATGTGCATAAGTAGGAAGGCTTTCTGCTAGATTTTCAAGCGTGGCTGTGGAGATTTGCTCTTTCAGCCACTAGAGCATTAGTGAGATCAGGCCCTGATGTTGGATGAGGAGGTCTGGGGTTCAGTCGGAGTTCCAGTTCATCCCAAAGGTGTTCAGTGGGGTTGAGGTCAGGGATCTGTGCAGGACACTGGAGTTCTTTCAAACTAAACTTGGCAAACCATGTCTTCATGGAGCTCGCTTTGTGCACAGGGAACATAGTTCCCAGTGAAGGAACATTCTAGACAATCGTGTGCTTCCAGCTTTGTGGCATCAGTTTGAAGAAGGCCCACATATGGGTGTGATGGTCAAATGTCCACAAACGTGTGGCCATATACTGTACATTTATAGTATAGAATGCCATAATGGTAATACATTATTGGTAATACAATTGTTTGTTTAGTGCATATCTTACGGCATGTTTTTGGTTATTTAAACTTGAAGAATAGATATTTAATTTAATAATTTAATAATTTAATAATAATAATTTAATATTACTAAATTTAATAAATAATTAATAATTTAATAATAATTTCTAAGTGCATTTCTAATATACTGAAAGTGCATTTGTAATTATAAATATATTTTCATTTCACTCGACACTCACTAACCACTTTAATAGGAACACCTGTACATCTTCATTCTGATGTTTGATGTGAAAAATAACTGAAGCTCTTGACTTTTATCTGTATGATTTTATGCATTGTGCTGCTGCCACGTGATTGGCTCATTAGATAACTGGCTGAATGAGCAGGTGTACAGGCGTTCCTGTTAAAGTGGACAGTGAGTGTACATGCATCAGTAAAATGCATACACTATAGTATATTTCGAGCATAACAATGTTTCAGTACTTCTATTTTTGCAAGTAAGTACACTTTACACAATTAGTTTCAGGTTTTAATACTGTTTTTTTTCCAAGTTAAAGAATATTACTAAAACAGTTTTTCCATTTTAGTACACTCTAAGAGTATTAATCATTAGTGTAGCTGCGAGTACACGACAGTGCGCTGTAAAATAATTATGATTAGTGCACTATACTAGGGTGTAATAAAAGAATATCTGAAAGTTAAAAAGAAGGGAAAAATAACCTAAGATTGCATATAATAAAATAAAAATGAAATATATAAGTGAATCGTACATAATTAAATATATATTCTCTCTATCACTTCTCTGACATTCTCTCACAGTGAATTTATTAAACCATTCAGATTAAGTAGTCGAGTAAAAGGGTAAACTTCACTTAAGCCTGAGATGGTTGACTAGATTAAAGACTTTATAGTTTATTGAATTCTTTTCTTGTTTTGTGGCAGAAACGGGAGCTGTGTTCACTTTTGGCAAGAGTAAATTTGCAGATAATGTTCCCAGCAAGTTCTGGTTGAAAAATGACGTCCCTTTAAAGCTAGCATGTGGAGATGAACACACTGCACTAATTACAGGTATGATTAACATGCTGGGAATCTATTCTGATGTTAATAGTGCTTTAAAAAAAACATTTTTGCCATTTATTATACAGTAAATCCATTGTGTACCAAATCCAATGTCATTAAGCACTCTGTATTAATCTGTGTTTTTCTCTCCTATGTAGAGAATGGAAAATTATTCATGTTTGGCAGTAATAACTGGGGACAGTTAGGCCTGGGCGAAAAGATCAGTGTGAATAAACCTACTTGTGTTAAAGGTAAATTGCACTCTTTTCCTTTAGCATGGGGACGCAGTGCAGTCCGTGTCTGCTAAATCCATTAGCACCCACACACACGGCACACACGCAAAACAGACATAACATTTCCAGGCTTTGAAGAACCTACAGTAAAATATCAGTTCTGTTGTTTGGTAAAAATGTGACCCAGCTACTGCTGTTGCTGGAGGTCTAACATGGATACTCAAAAACAATTGTAATTCACAAAAATGTATATGCCTAAGACTCATCTTTTAATGGATAATCTCACCTGGATACTGTAAATGTGTGTCTAAGAACTGCTGCTATAATCCTAAAGACTGTCCTGTGTTCATCTCAGGACTTTTATTTACAATCTGCACATACAGAACATCCTTTTAACACACATTTAATCCCACTATCCAGGGTCACTCAGAAGAGGATGAGTTCCTTTCAAAGTTTCTTCCTCATAACTTCTCGGGCAGTTTTTCCTCACCACTGTCACCTCTAGCTTACTAATTAGAGATCTAAATATAAATCTACTTCCAGACATCAGTAAAGCTGCTTTGTGGACATAAAATTGATGTGTAAATTTAAGTGGAGCAGCATATCTCTAAATCGTCTCTTCAGTGTTATGGCAAATCGCATGCACAGTCACCATCTTTGTGGGGTTTTTTTAAGTCTCAGAATGGTTTTCGCACACCTTTTGAAACTAACATGAAACTGTATCTTTTGTTCAAGCCTTGAAATCTGAAAAAGTCAAGCTTGTCGCTTGTGGAAGAACTCATACACTTGTTTACACATGTAAGTATTTTACACCTCATCCAATTTAGTATATCAGTAGAGAAGCACATGGTGCAGGTTGTGTTTGCATTGCTAACATCCAAAAACGTTTGGATATAATTGCCAACCAAACTATTCCAATTTTTTCACTGAGTTCGGACACAGATTGGACATTGTTGCATATGTGTAAACAGCTCAGATTGGATTTTTCACATTCGAATGACACACATTAATCATGGAGGGCATCACTGGAGTCCAGATGAAATAAACTGTCTTATCAATATACACTCACCATCCACTTTATTAGGAACACCTGTACACCTGCATTCATGCAATTATCTAATCAGCCAATCATGTGGCAGCAGCGCAATGCAAAAAAATCGTGCTCATACAGGTCAAGAGCTTCAGTTAATATTCAGATCAAACATCAGAATGGGAAAAATGTGTGATCTCTGTGACTTTAATGGTGGCATGGTTGTTGGTACCAGATGGGCTGGTTTGAGTATTTCAGAAACGGCTGATCTCCTGGGAATTTCACGCACAACAGTCTCTAGAGTTTACACAGAATGGCGCAAAAATACATCCTGTGAGCGGAGGGTCTGCAGACTGAAGCACCTTGTTGATGAGAGAGATCAGCCGACAGGAAGTCTATAGTAACTCAAATAATCACTCTTTACAACCGTGGTGAGTAGAAAAGCATCTCAGAGTGCACAACACATGAAACCTTGAGGTGGATGGGCTACAAGAGCAGAAGACCACATCAGGCTCCACTCCTGTCAGCCAAGAACAAGAATCTGAGGCTATCATGGGCACAGACTCACTGAAACTGGACAGTTGAAGACTGGAAAAAGACCAGGTGGGTCAACTGACAGGAGTGGAGCCCAACAGCCATGCCACGGTTAAAGTCACAGAAATCATTCTGATCCCATTCTGATATTTGATGTGAACATTAATTGAAGTTCTTGATTGTATGACTACATAAATAAGCAGGTGTATAGGTGTTCCTATTAAAGTGGAATGGCTAGTGTATATGGGTCAGGTCCTATGTATATGTAAACAGGCAGGAAAAAAAATCGGATTCGTGTCACAATATCAAGGCCCACAATGTAAATGCAGAAACAGACCCCAGAAATATAGTATTATTTCAGAGAGGAGTGTGTGACAGTAATCTCCTTTGTGTTTGCAGCATGCGGTAACCTGTACGCAGCAGGTGGGAATAATGAAGGCCAGCTCGGTCTTGGAGACTTCGTGGAAAGAACTTCATTCCAGCTGGTGGAGTTCTTCACCAAACATAGACCAATCAAGATGCTCGCAGCTGGTTCCAACACATCGGCTGCTATTACGCGTAAGAGATTTAAATCCTGAAGTCTTCTGACTAATGTAGTGATAAGCAAACAAGCTAATAAGCGATGCTGTAAATCATCTCTTACTCATAAGTCAAACCTGAGTCATCTCACTTTCATATTCAAGTCAAGTCTAAAGGTCCCTAAACTGCTAGTAAAGCTGAGTCCAAGTGAAGTAGTTGGAATAGTTTGAGTAATGTTATTTAATGTCGAAGAAGCAATTGTTTACGTAGTTTTACACGTCAAAGCAGGACCATGCATTAAGCCTCATAAACTAAAATACAAGTCAAGTTAACTCATATTTAAGTGAGATCAAGTTAAAGTACAAGTCTTGAAAATTGTGACCCAGGTCAAATTTAAGTCTAAGCCCAATAACACACGTATTAACATATTGTAAATTGTTTAAGTACTTGATTAGACATACAGTATAATAATTTATGACAGTATTTCTAAATTTGAGTCCTGCCTAAAAATTGAGTGCTTCAAAGTCTAGAAATATCCTTATAAAAATGAAAACGGATTGAAACCTTGGCGGCATGTATGACATCCCATATTAGGTTACACAGAAGATATTTCAGTACAAACCAAGGTGTGGCAATGTCATATCACAGGATGTCCCATTATGAGAATATATTATATTTAAAGTAAAATGAATTTTAAATAAAATGAATTTTAAAAAGCAGTTAAAAATGTCCAGGATGTTGATCACACTGAGGTAGCTTCCTTAACTGTAAGTGATGTATGACTTATTTCTATGGATTGTCTCAAATTATTTATTTCACATATTAATTCTCGATATTCATGATCAGAAATTCTCACAATTTCTACATTTAGCTAATCAAGGGAGGGCTTTGTGATGGGGAAGACTTATAATTTGCTATAACCAAATCCATGTAAACGTCATAGAAACCAGCATCAGCGAGCACAGAAGTGAGGGGAATTTCATCTCTGTTCTGTGCATCAGATCATTTGGCTTAACTGAACAATAAATCTCTTTTGGCTCCTAAATAGCTCACATTTCCTTTACACCAGACAAGGCTTGACTACATACAGTACATCTTCAACAAGCAGCTGTGCAGTGGAGGCTTCCTGGAAACATCCTGATTTAATTACACTGATTCAATGACACATTTTAGTGTTTTTCCTATGCCCAAGACACCTGATTCAATTAATCAGCTATTAACAGCCTGAGTTGAAGTGTGTTAGAGCAATGAAAACACTAAAATGTGCAGGACAGGAGGTTCTTCTGTGAACTAGCCAGTTGAAAGATTCATGAAGAATATAAAACACAATTCTTGATCATTGCATAAGTGCACATGTGCTATTTCATCATGTTAATGTCTTCTTTATTATTCTAAAATAGTAGAAATCCTTCTCATTCATCTTCAATAAGTGCATTTCCTATACAAAGTGATACTTCAGTTGTTTTCTATTAGATATATTAAAAGCTTGCGGAATTCCTCCTTCAGTTTATTGAGTTAGGTTCTGTCTTTTTATTGTCTTCTTCTAGAGGACGGGAAGCTGTATGTGTGGGGCGATAACTCAGAAGGGCAGATTGGTTTGGGAAAGGAGGAAGGGACTTCCACTCCACGTGAACTTTATGTAGGGAGACGGGTGACGTGGATTTCCTGTGGTTACTACCACTCTGCTTTTGTAACAGGTAAACTCATCTTAGCGTACTTGTTATGACTTGATGATGACGAACAAAAAATGTATTTAAAAATCTTTTATATGCTGGATGCCAATAGAGATGCGGCAGTTAGTTTCCTGCCTGGCCAGAAGGCATTGATTAGTTTCCTATAACAGCAGCTTTAACAGTAGCTCTAGCTCTAAGTCAAATCACAGGTTTATATTAATTTGCTCATTCAAATACAATAACATTATTTCTATAGTAACAGCTCATTCAAAGGGGCTTGGTGGGTGTGTCACATAATTTAGGACTAATAATAAATGCATTAAATATGTGATATCTAACAAAGAAGTTGAAGTTTTCTGTAAGGAGATATTTATTTACATTACTATATGACATACTGTAGAGTTCCTTACTAAATTAAAAATTGTAATTGTCAGCAAATTGCTGAGGTAACAATTCCCTAACCACCCAGTCATTGATTATTTTTCTATATCAACATTGTGTTTTATTTCTTACTTAATATGTGTGGAAAAAGCACTGGTCAAGCTTTTCAGCATTATTTCTATCTCTGTGACTCATGATCCATTACTGCTAACATCATTTCACTGGCCTTCAGTGGCTTATGGTGCACAGCATAATGCATCATTAACTTGAAAGAATGAAATGTACAGGTCATACTGCAGCTAGTTGCTAAGTAACAGTCGTATTGTGCGTTCCAGACGACGGGGCATTATTCACCTTTGGAGAGAGAGACAGTGGGAAGCTGGGATTGTCCACAGCACAGGTGCCCAATCACAAAGTGCCTCAGCAAGTGGAGGGCATCTGTGAGCGGGTGCTGCAGGTGGCATGCGGGGGAGGCCACACGCTGGCACTCACAGGTACTACAACTGTACTGACGCAAAAAGTGACACTGAAGAAATGACAGTGGAAAGCAGCCCTTTTTCTAGAGCTGTGCCAAAAATATGCTTGATTTAGAAATGTAGCATGTGTAGTCATCCCAACAGACAGTACATAGACTGGTACCTGACACTCACTACTGTATTTTAGTGAATATCGTCTGTTATGTGAACGTCATCTGTTAATTATGGCCTGTCTGAGTTCCTTTCCGTGTACTGTTATTCATTGTACTCTGTACTTTTTGCTGATCCTTGATGTGTTTGTGTGTTTGTGATTGTACTCAGAGAAATATCTGTATTCCTTTGGCCTGGGACAGTTTGGCCAGCTGGGGCATGGCACCTTCACCTTTGAGTCCCGTTTGCCGAGAGTGGTGGAACATTTCCGCAAGGGAAGAGTAAAAAGCATAGCATGTGGAGAAAATCACAGTGCTGTTCTCACAGGTACTGCAAAGGTTCTGTCACTGTGCTGTCACCAAAACTTTGCTTGTCTACTAAGCCATGTGCTGCTACGTCTGTAAACACAGATTTTTATTTAGCATTCCTTTGACTTTTTTTGCCTTTACTATTTTTGTGTGTTTTTACCTTCAGGTATGTTACTACCTATTTTCTGTTTTACAGCTTATGTCCACAGTGCTGTCGAATTCTCTAATTTGATTGGTTAAATTGGTCATGCTAGCTGTATAAACAGGTTTATATTAATGCACTCATTCTAATATGTTATTGTTTCTATAGTAACAACTTACACAGACAGTCCACTTAATCAAAGATTTATAATAAACACTGTAGTAGCATCTCTCAGCAGTGGCAGGCGGAACACAGGCACACAGAGAGAGAGATGGCGGTTAACAACCCTCAGTGGGGCTCCTTTTTATTTACAAGATGCGGGAAAGGGCAGAGGAGAGTGAGGAGGAAAGGCTTCTCCCAGAGTCCGTACCTTCGTGAGAGACCCTCTGCATTGCCGTGGTGTACTACTGCTCGCTGTTGCAACTGGAACAAGAAGCCCTGCAATGAGAGAAACTACCGGGTTGTACAGGCATTGTTATCTTTAGCTTTTGCCATCCAAGGGGCCATGATTCATGACCAGGGTGATATGTCTGCCCGAGAGGTAGAACAGCAACTCCTCAATGGACCACTTTGTGGCCAGGACTTCTCATTCCACAGCAGCATAGCGCCGCTCTGTGGGGGTCAGTTTTCTACAAGACCAGGTGTTCTTCTCCGTCAGAGTTCTGGGAGATCGGGGTGCCAGGGTCATGGGTATTCTTTGACTGCCTCGATTTCCTTTTCGTGAGGTTTCAACAGCCCCTGGCCAACGCGGTAGCTCAGGTCCTGTGCCTCGGTCAGCCCCTTATGGCACTTTAATGGGTTCACCATTAGTCCTGCCCATCAGAGTTTGCTTAAGACTTCCCACAGATGGAATAAGTGGTCTGACCATGTGTGTGAGTGGATTATGACGTCATCCAAGTATGCTGCTGTGAATCGTTGGTATTGTTGCAGGACATTGTCCATGAATCTATGCAATGTTGCAGGTGCTCTGTGGAGCCCAAAAGGGAGACACGGGTACTGCCAGTGGCCACTGCTGTATGTGCTGAATGTGGTTTTGGGCTTTGCTTCTGGGATCAGGGCCACCTGCCAGTATCCCTTTGTAAGGTTGAGGGTGGAGAGGAAGTGGGCTCTCCCCAGACACTCCACCAGGTCGTCCGCTGAGGAAAGGGGGTAGCTGTCAAACTCTGATACTTAGTTCAGTTTTTGGAGGTCATTGCAGACCCTTAGGCTTCCATCGGGGTTTGGGAACCACTGTGATTGGGCTGGACTAGGGTCTGGCAGACTCTTCAATAATTACATCCCATGGCATCTTAGGCCACTTCATCCTCAATAGCCTGGCAGTGGGCCTCTGGGACTGCCACTGCCAAATCACCACTCTGGATGGGGTCTTGATGTCATGTTGTATCAGCTGTGTGCCTCGGGTCCTTTGAGAATACGTCAGCAAATTGATCCACCAATTCCATCAGTTTTTGCCTCTGTGAGGGGGTAAAGTCTCCCCCCTTTGGACCAAGGCGCGCCTGGGTGTTTCTGAGGAGAAACCAGCAAAGGCTGAGAGCAAAGGGACAGGTTCAATCAATTTTTTTAATCAAATTGAAATGACATAGCTGGGTGTCTTTTATCTTACCTGGCTGTTTCAGATGGTAGTTCACTGGTTCCACCCATTCGTTGACAGTATAGGGGCCCTGCCAGCTGGCTAGAAACTTACCGTTGGCACTGGCTAACAAAAGAAGCATGCCCGTCACCAGGCTGGAACTCATGGGGTCGGGCAGGTCGATTACATATAGGAGAAGCGAAAGCTGAGCAAAAATGTATGTGTTGTCTCACGATGGAGCTATGCGGTTGATTATAGTCTTGCATATGTTGAACATATTCAATGGCTGAGTGAAAGGAGGAGGGTTATTCTTCCCAGGCCTCTTTTGCCATGTCTAACAGTCCCCAGGGTGTCCTTCCAAACAGCAGTTCAAAAAGGGTGAACCCAGTGGAGGCTTGTGGAGTTTTGTATACTACAAACAGGACATAGGGCAGGAGGAGGTCCCAGGTCCTCTGTTCCTCATCTACCGCTTGACACAGCATTCTCTTCATCTGGTTGAATCTTTCAACAAGGCCATCTGTCTGTGGATGGTATACAGACATCCTGATTTGATCAGACACTTCGAAACAAAAGGCATGCCTTGGTCAGTCAGTAGGTCGTTAGGGATCCCTACGCGGCTGAAGAGGAGGATGAGCTCCCTGGCGATTTTTCATGATGTGGCCTTTCGGGGTGGCACTTTGGGATACCAGGTGGTGTAATCTATGATCACCAGAATATACTCTTGTCCCTAGGCCAATTTCACCAGTGGTCCCACAAGGTCCAGTCCTACTGTTTCGAAGGGCATGCCGATGATGGGGAGCAGAATGAGGGGGGCAGGTGCATCTTCTCTAGGGGTGATGGTGGGTGCGCGGGGGAGAGTGTGTGCGTGTGGACTGTGCATCCCACTAGCATCACACTACCCTGTCCTTGGTTATTTTCATATAAAAGAGCACCCCAAGTGTTTTATTCCTTAATTATTCTATTTTGTGATACCAGTCTTTTTTATTTTTCATATGACATCTATTCAATTTGTATGTAATTTCTATGTGGTTCATTAATATTCCTTTAGCGCTATTGTTCTAGAGCTACTGCATGTCGTTGTTGTTGTCACCATCATTCCTTACATTAATGTGTGATGTGTAATGTAGAATAATGTAACTAATGCTCATAAAATAATATTTCATGGTTGTTTTAAAAGCATAATTAAAGCCAAAAAAATACAGATTCACCAAAAAGTCACACACAAACTTTGATTGTGTTTAATCCTCCCTTGATTTGTGCTCATCAGTAAGTGTCAAAATTTTGCATGTCCTTATGTCAAAATGATGAAAACAAAGAAATTTAATTTACAACGACAAGACATTTAGTGTGCTAGGTTTCACATTAGTTCCTTCATTATCACAATTAAATAAACAAAAATGATCAAAATTATTTATGTTTAGATAATAAGCATGAAAAAAAACCCTCAAAATGATATCAGTTCAAAAGGTTGCATCGTTCTTTCTAAATGTGATATAAATAGTCTCTAATAAGTTCTATGCCTTCTCTTTCTCTGGTTCATTTCACTATTAACATCCTGGAATTTTTGTAGATAAATAGTGAAATAGAAGTTTGTTTTGATTTTTTTTTAAGTATAAATTGTGAAATAGATGTACATTTACTGCACCATATATTCCTGTGTTGAAAAATATGCTGTTTATTTGTAGGAATGTAATCATGCAGTGAATGCTCTTATTCTAAAATTAAATGTGTTCATTTCAGAGAGTGGACTTCTCTACACGTTTGGCGATGGCCGTCACGGAAAACTGGCTCTAGGAGAGGAGTACTTTGCCAACCAATTCAAACCAACACTTTGTCCACGATTCCTCAAATATAATGTGCAAGCTGTGGGTTTCATTAACTAGTCCTCTAAATCCTACAAGCTATTTTATCGTTATACATAAAGCATATACTCTGTACTTGTGTTTGTTTGTTTTTTCCTAGGTTACTTGTGGTGGGTGTCACATGGTAGTATTGGCTAAACCTCGGCTCAAAAGGTCAGAAGATGTGATCCTAGAGGACGATGATGTGACTGAAGACCATCTGGAGAAGCTGCTCAGAGAGGCGGAGTCTCGACACGGTCTGAACAGAAGTCTCTCAGCCCGGGACAGACGCAGGGAGAGGGTGAGTCAATTGTAACATCTAATTTTAATGATTATGTTGCTATCAGTGAATTAGTGCTCATTAGTAGAAGCAATTAGCTTAACCTCATAGAGTTTTACCTAGGAAGGTTGAGGAGTAGTTACAGGATGGACATCAGATTTGAACCCAGACCAAAATATTTTAAGATAAGACAAGATGTACTTTTATTGATCCCTCGTAGGGGAAATTCAAGTTGACACAGCAGCAAAAGTAGGAGGAGTAACATCAAGGAAAAGAAAAGAATTTCCATAAATACCTATACAATAGAAATAATAGAAACAATAGAAATAATAAAATAGAAGCAATAAAATAGATCTGGGTGTATGTACATACGTATGCTAGAGTTCTATTTGAATATGTACATGTGCAATATCTATGGCATTTATATACATGTACATTTATGAAAGTTCCAATGCTATAATGATGTTCATGATGTTCATGAAAGATTAAGTAATACTACATATTTAACTGCCCCAGACATCAAATGAACATGTCTCTTAGTATAATTAATAACATTTTACCAGCTGCTGTGTTTTTCTGTACTGGAGGTATACAGTTCAGGGAGAAAAAGACGAGAAAATGGCATTTTGCCTTGTTACTAGCATGTTATTTTAATCATTTTGGGTGGAACTGTCATGAAGGTATTTTATGTCAAAATAACTAATATAAGATTGGTTGATGGTAGATGGTGCGATAACTATAACCATCACCACTCCTACTTCTGTCTGACATTTACCTACTAAGCTTTAAACGATATATTTTTATATTTATAAACAGGAAAAATACATGGCTAAAATCACAGGTTAAACTCTTTCACTTAGATGGCAAATATAAAAAATATAATAAAGTATAAATATAATAAAATCAATCCTAACCAAAAATACAAGCATATTTCTAATGTGGGTACGGATTATGTGTAAACATTTCCAGTTCCAAGAAAATCCTTTAGAATTTTCTTTGTTGTTTTTCTGATTCTGATCCTGGGAATCGGATAGATGCAATCTCTAATACACATCGTGTCTCCTCTTTTTTAGGAGCGCTCTCCAGAGCAGTTTGGGATGATGTTCCGGACTCTTCCACCTCTTAGTTCAGGTCACCTTAATGTGTCTCTGCCTGCTTCTAGTCAGACTTTACCCTCACAACTAATCAAGAGAACCACAAATGGCTTCCAGAGGAATGGCCTTCTCAGCAACAATGGTATTGAAGGCTTTTGAAAGTATTGAATACTTTAATTAACACTGATGTGTCTGAAAGCTTTGTGCATTATATATGTATTTTGCTAGGCAAGGTCAAAGAAGAACATGAAGTAGATGGGAAGACTCCTGTTGAAAACTATGAGGATAATGAAAGTGTGAAAGATTTGGGAGAAACTGCTGATTTATTAAATTTAGTGAGTACAAAAAGGAATGTTTATATTAAATGTTAAATATTTTTATCTTTAGTATTCTAAGTGCAGTGTGTATGCTATGATAGATGATAGATATGATTATACATAAGTAGAGTATGATTGAAAGGGAAAATGCTGGTGTCGGATTTTCATGTTTTTTTTTTCCTGCTTTAAAAGACTCATGTAATGAAGATGGATCCTGGTGAGAAGACTATTACTTTGTCTCCTGTTCAGAAGGTAAGCAGTGGATTGAATCTGAGTGGTGTTTAATATGTTAAATATATATATAAAGGAATAATGATGCTTCCAGACAGATGTTCTGCATAATACAATTAAGCAATCCATCATCAACTACATAGAGAGGTATATTATATTAGTCTACAGAGATGGATAAAAGTGATATAATCAGATGAGCCGTCCATCATCATATTCTCCACAAGTAGGTGAGTCTATGTGTGGCATACAACAAGAGAACGATACACCGCTGAGTGCTCGACCCCTTCAGTGAGCACACAGACAAGCTTATGTTAGGTTATTTTTCCACTTGAGCTCCATCACTGTAGACGTATGGACAAAATATTATTTCTACCCTCTTTTCCAACACTGCTGTTGTTTACATTGCCATGGAGAAGCCACTGCCAATTCTTGTGACATGACCATACAATTCTAACAAGCCAGAAAATTGGAATTTTTGTAGGGATTAAATATAATTAAGCTATAGTTAAGGCTATGTATCTATCTATTTATCTATCTATCTATGTATCTATTTAAGGTCTAACGAACAGGTCTCATTTTAACGCTCACGTTCTCCCCATTAGCATGGATCTCTCTTTAACTCACTCTATAGCATTTATTTATTCGATGTTTTTCATCTTTGTGTTTATTCTGCACTCATTCTTCCTGCACTGCATGTTCACTCAATTCTCACTCTTTCATTTTCCCTTCTGCTGCCGGGGGCTTGGATAGAAGAAGGTTAAAGCTGGGGAAAAGCGCAGTAAGGTGGTGGAGCAGCTTATACAAGACCCTGCCTCTGATACTGGGTGGGCAGGGCTTAGTTCATGCAAGGCCCTGCCTACCGAGTTACTAAGAAGTCACGGTGGCAAATCACAGCGTGGGGAAAGTCAACACCCCCGCATTCCGTACCAAAGTTCCCAGAGCTGGGACAGTGATAACGGGAATGCTGTGAAGGAAAGTAGGCTTATAAGGCGTACAGAGAGGAAACATAGAGCTAAAACCAAGAGCCAGCCAAAGTCTAAGTCTAAGCCTGACTTGCAAAGCCAACTAATTGAGATTAAGCCTAAAGCTAAAGCCCAGCCAGGTCAAAAGGACTTAGGCAAGTCTGAGGTAAAAGCATATTCAAGTAACGTTGAGACAGCGAGTGAGAAAGACGTTTCTAAATCAGAAGAAAAGCCTAAACATTTTAGACAAAGGGATTTAGACAAAGCAGGATCCAAAACAAGGTCAGTGGACAAAAGACAGCGACAAGCCATTGAGGAAAGGAGGCAAGAGCTGCCTAGAGAGGTTTCTGTTCAAATCACACAGGTGAAACACATACCTGCAGAGTCTGAACGCAGAGTAGTGAAAGTGAAAAGCAAGCCGATAGTTGTGCAAAGCAAATTACCGGACAATACCATTGAGCAAGATGTAAAAACATGGGATGGCAGCACTAGTAGTGAACAGTATAATCAAGCAGAGGTACCAACCAAGAAGACCCGGTCTACCAAACCTGAGCGCAAAGTGGACACACAAAAGAAAAGTAAAGGGCTTGTGCTGGACTTTGAAGCAGCAGCAGCCAGTTCAACAGACAGCGCAAGTTCACAATCAGAGAACACACTGCCAAGCTCTCTCCTGGGGGTGACATCACTAACAGAGGACCTGCCAATTGAGAGTCCTGTGCGTCTTCTGAAGGAGGTAGCGTCCAGCCAGTTCCTGTCCCGAGTAACATCTGTCAGCTCCTCAAACACACTGGACGAACAGAGTCTTTCAAATGCTGCCTCTATCAGTGAGGAGCCAGAGAAGAATGTAAGCAAAAGGACAGCGGTTACCATTAATGTAATGCCTGTACCTGTGGCTTCAGATGAGGAAACTGAGAAGAACATGTCTCAGTATCGGTCTGAGGAGAGAAATGAAGATAAAGGAGGACAGAGTGAGGGGGATGAGATTGGTCAGTTATCACAGGAGGAAGAAAAGGAGGATGAGAGTAGAGACAGTGAAAGATTGGCGAAAGGAAGGAAGAGCAGCACTGTGGAACATGCTAAAGAAGGAAGTAAAAGTGTTGGCCAGGTAACGGACGATGATGGCGAAGAGCAAGATGACACGACTCGGAGAGTGTCGAACGAAGACGAGGAGAGCGAAGGAGAGGAGAAAGAGGAGAAAAGTAAGACTGAGTCTGAGAAAGGAAAAGAGATT
This sequence comes from Pangasianodon hypophthalmus, assembly GCF_027358585.1. NCBI lineage: Eukaryota > Metazoa > Chordata > Actinopteri > Siluriformes > Pangasiidae > Pangasianodon > Pangasianodon hypophthalmus. The sequence goes on from NC_069734.1 coordinate 14,800,019, forward strand.
GAGACAGAGCCTGAGGAAGAAGAGAGCAGTCATGTTATGGAGGAAAGAGAGGACAAAGAAGTGAGTGAGACTCAGGATGTGGAGCAGGAAGAGGAAGAAAGCATAATGAGCTATGGTGAAGAAGAGAGCAGTAAAGAAGAGAGCAGTAAAGAATCGACTGGAGAGGTAGAGAGCCAGAGCAGTGAGCCAGAAGAGGAGGAAGGTGAGGAAGAGAGTAAACGTTCTAAATCTGAAAGTGTTAATGAAACGAAGGAGGATCATGGTGAGGGGGATGAAAGTGAAGAGGAAGAAGGAGGAGAAGAAGAAAAGAATAGTTCCGAAGAGGAGAATGGGTCTGTCTGGAAAGAGGAAAAAGAGACAGAGGATGAAGAGGAAAGTGGAAATGAAAGTGAGGCAGAGGGAGACACGGCAGAGGGTGGGAGTGAGAAAGAAGAACAGGAGAGTTGGATGGAAGAGCAGGAAAGTGAAGGAGTGAAAGAGAGTAAGAAAGAAGATGAGAGTGAGGAAGGAGAGGAGAGTGAAGCAGGAATGGAAGAGAGTGAGGAAGAAGAGGAGGAGAGTGAAGCAGGAAAGGATAAGAGTGAGGAAGAAGAGGAGGAGAGTGAAGCAAGAATGGAAGAGAGTGAGGAAGAAGAGGAGGAGAGTGAAGCAGGAAAGGATAAGAGTGAGGAAGAAGAGGAGGAGAGTGAAGCAAGAATGGAAGAGAGTGAGGAAGAAGAGGAGGAGAGTGAATCAGGAAAGGAAGAGAGTGAGGAAGAAGAGGGGGAGAGTGAATCAGGAAAGGCTGAGAGTGAGGAAGAAGAGGGGGAGAGTGAATCAGGAATGGAAGAGAATGAGGAAGAAGAGGAGGAGAGTGAAGCAGGAAAGGAAGAGAGTGATGAAGAGGAGGAGAGTGAAGCAGGAAAGGGAGAGAGTGAGGAAGAAGAGGAAGAGAGTGAAGAAGGAATGGAAGAGAGTGAGGAAGAAGAGGAGGAGAGTGAAGCAGGAAAGGAAGAGAGTGAGGAAGAAGAGGAGGAGGGTGAGGAAGACGAGGAGGAGAGTGAAGCAGGAAAGGGAGAGAGCGAGGAAGAAGAGGAGGAGGGTGAGGAAGAAGAGGAGGAGAGTGAAGCAGGAAAGGGAGAGAGTGAGGAAGAAGAGGAGGAGGGTGAGGAAGAAGAGGAGGAGAGTGAAGCAGGAAAGGGAGAGAGTGAGGAAGAGGAGAGTGATGAAGAAGAGGAGGAGAGTAAAGCAGGAAAGGGAGAGAGTGAGGAAGAGGAGAGTGATGAAGATGAGGAGGAGAGTAAAGCAGGAAAGGGAGAGAGTGAGGAAGAGGAGAGTGATGAAGATGAGGAGGAGAGTAAAGCAGGAAAGGGAGAGAGTGAGGAAGAGGAGAGTGATGAAGATGAGGAGGAGAGTAAAGCAGGAAAGGGAGAGAGTGAGGAAGAGGAGAGTGATGAAGATGAGGAGGAGAGTAAAGCAGGAAAGGGAGAGAGTGAGGAAGAGGAGAGTGATGAAGATGAGGAGGAGAGTAAAGCAGGAAAGGGAGAGAGTGAGGAAGAAGAGGAGGGAATGGAAAGAGAACCAGACAATGAAGAGGAGGACAGTGAGGGAAAGGAAAAGGAGAGCGGTGATAGAGAGGAAGAAAGCGGAGTAGAAGAAGAAGAAGGTGAAGATAATGAAGCAGAGAAAGATGTAGTCGAAGAATCAGAGCAGGAGAATGAAGAGAATGAAGATAAAGAGAGTGAAGCAGGGAAGGCTGAAGAAGAGGAGGAAGGAGGTGAGCAAGCAGGAGAGGACGAGGATGAAGAAGAAGAGGGAGACCAAGAGGATAAAGACGAGGAGGAACATGACGGGAAAGTGGAAGAGGAAGCTGCAGAAGAACAAGAAGAAGAAGAACCTAAGAAGAAACGAAAAGGAAAGGAAAAGGCATCTTTTATTTCAAAGCAAGAGGCCTCAAAGAGTAAAAAAGGTCCAGCTAGGAAGCGGCGGTCGAACTCTGAGTCTCAGGAGCCGCGACAGTTCTGGGATGATGTTCTCCCTCAATACCTCAACTTAAAATAAATCTTACCCGGTTCCACTCTCTCGCTATGATGAACAGACATTATTTCTGTACATATGTTTCATACGAGTATCATTTCAATGCTTTTATGAAAAAAAACTGTTTCATTATGGGAATGTTTATAATGCCTTACAGCTGTTTATGTACATCATCCTCAGCTGCTGTTTGCTACAGTGTATTTCTGCTGCTGCTTGTGTACTCATTTGTCTGCTTATCTTCTGTATTGAATCACTTCTTATGAATTTCCTGATTGGATAAGATTGCTTGAAAGTTTATCGATGTATTTATTCAAAGTGTTTTTTTTTTTTAAATTAAACTCCTTCTTATTTTCCTTTTTTCAGTTAGATTCATTCTTTGGCATCTTTGGAATGGCCCTCTTTGGATAGTCAGTGCTAATCTTTTTTCCCATTCTTCCATACCAATCATTTGCTTTATTTTTTGAGAATCTACTGTATATCTATTGGAGGGATGTGTATCCTGTTAACACTATGCAATAATTTAAACAGCGGATAAGTAAATAATGAATAAATGCACTGAGCACTTATGTGGGTGATATGTATGTTTACGATGATGTTAAAAAAAACTCCCGAACGTTCAAGAAATGCAGAGCATTAAAAGGAAGTGGAATGAGTGGATTGCAATTTAAGGTGAGAATTTTCTACCCTTAGCAGATGAGCAAGCGTAGATCTGTGTCTAGCGTCTCTCAGTCACCTTGTGTGTTTTTTTCTGTGTGGTGTGTATGAAAGAGAATAGGTGAGCTCTTTCTCATATATCGTGTGTTCCGTAACTCCCAACTACGTGCTAACACATTTTCCGGATGTCCCTTGCCTCCTTGCTTTGACCCCTGCCACTACTTTCCACGAACGTATTCATTTATTGCAATGCTTTATACCGTAGTATTCTTATCATCTTCCTTTTTTGGTCCTCTGCAGATCTACGACCACAAGAGCATAGAGTTCAGTGATGATGAGACAACTGGAGAGGAAGACCAGACAGAAGACGAAGAAGATGATGAAGATGATGATTTGGAAGAGGAGATTGATGAAAAGAAGGAGCAATGTGAAAAAGAAGAAAATAAAGAGCCAGCGGAAAAACCAAAGCAGCAAGAGATCAGTGTAATCCAGCCAACACCTCAGGTGATCTGAACCCTTAAATATAAAACAGCTTCTATTAATAAAAAAAAAAAAAAAAAAAAAAAAAGGTTTGGTGCATGTAAAGTAGTAGAACTCTCTTCTGGAAATATGATGGCACACACACACACACACCTTTGAAAGTGTCAATGTTAGCCTTGATTTGTTTGGGTCAACTACACTGATAACCACTTGAAAATAGTTTGATATATAAAAACTAAATCAATCAGTAGGTATAGTTGCACATGCAGCTTTTCATATTAATATTGCACAATGAACTCGGCATGTTAAAGTAGTTACATAAATCATACTTACTGGATCTATTCGATGTAGGTAAGGAATGATGCAGAAGAGGCCACTGTACCTGATGGACCAGACAAACGTAAGTGTCAGGATTATAGTTTCATATTTTATTTCATATATTCTTTTTGGGTTGAAATTGGCTTCAACTAGGCTATGATGTCTGGAATGAGTATTGTGTGCCTATTACAATAAAAATAATGACATAAAAATATAAAATATATACTGGGTGGGGTGGAGTAGCAGGTAGCATTGAAGGTTTGGGTTATGGTCCATGTTCTCCCCATGTGTGTGTGGATTTTCTCCAGATCATCCGGTTCCCTCCCGCCTCCCAAAACCATGCCAGTAGGTGGATTGGCCACTTGAAATTGCCCCTAGGTGTGAAGGAATGTGTGAATGTGTGTGTGCACGGTGCCCTGCAATAGCCTAACATCCCATCCAAGAGAAATTACCTCCTCCAGACCCACAGTGACCCTGACCAGGGTCAAGCGAAATGAATAAATATACACTGGTTTCACCTCCTACAGTTTTAGAAGCGATTTTCTTGCATAACTGCTGGAGGACTGATGGAGGACTTCTGTCTGAACCATCCTGTTTCTCTGACATCTTTGTGTAATACACAGCAGTTCTTTTTTACTACCTCTCATCAAGGCTGTCTGGGGTTTTATCTGCAGACACCAGTGTGCCTAAGAGAACTTATGCTGTTTTGTTTTGTTTTAAAAGCAAAGGCAAATTTGATTTCATTCGCGTTTTATTTAAAAAAGAAGGTGCAAGATGTTGGTACTTTTTACCACTTAATATGGTAATATGATACTTATAAACTGAAGGTCTGAAGGTCTCTATGCTTTATTATGCTTATTTATTATGTTTTATTTGCTTTATTTATTTAGATGTGCCAGTATTCAACACATGTAATTTGAATATTTATAGATTCTGAGGATAAAGACACTTCTTGTCCACTTATTGAGGAGAAGCCGCAAAACCAAAATGAGGCCAAGCAGGAGAGACCAAAGCGCTTATTTGGATCAAACAGCAAGGTATTGGAATCAGGTTAAACTTCCCGAGATGTGCCGCTGCTGTAAAGACAAAATATAATGTATTTTCTAAAATAACAGGATGATGATGATGATGATGATGATAAGTAATAGTTTCAAGCTCCTGAGTAGAACAACAGAAAAGCATTCGCTCTGTGAGTTCGAATCCCATTGATGCCACAGCCATCCGTGGCCAGGAGCATAGGGAGCAAAACTGGTCACGCTCTCTGAGTGGGATGGATGATATACTCTCTCCCCCTGTCAATCACAGTGCCACTGGCCAATCATAGGTGTCTGTGAGCTCATGTATGAGGAAGAGGGTGGATAGCGCATTCCTCTGAGTTTGTTATGCTGCCCTCTGACCTCGGAGGAAGCACAGGTTAGCCTTCACCCTCCCCAGTTGGTAGCTGTTGTATGATAGGAGAGAGATGGCTGATGGGTGGGAATTGGCAGGTGACCAAACTAGGGAGGAAAATGGCGAAACTAAATGTTGTAGCATCAATACACAAAACACATTAAAGTATTTTTTGTTGCTGCTATTTTATGCCTTCAGATCTCTCTTTTCAAGCGGAGGTCTTCCACCAAAAAGGAGAAATCAGAAGCCCCAGTGGAGGAGAGCAGCTCTGCTGAGAAAGCTTCCAGCTCAGACAGTGGAGATGTGGAGCAGAGCAGCAGTGCTGAAGCCTCTGACTCTCGACTTCTCCGATCCCGCTCAGCCACCTGCACTCTATTCTGACTCCATCCAAAACCAGCAGCTTCTAGTCCTGCTTCTGAAGGATGTTTCCACTAACCTAGTATTAGATCAAGGAAAACACAGAACCCAGAAGTGTTTGCTCTGATCAGGACTGAGAACTTGTAGAGACTTTCATCTTTATGCGGCAGACAACAAAGCTGGTCACGACGCAATTTCTGGAGACCCGAAATATAAACAACAGCCATAATGTGCCTTGTAAAGCAAACTCTACACAAACATTGTCTTTAACACAAGAGATCTGGGACATTTTCCAAAGCACTATGGATAGCCATAGGCAGTTTGGGATTTCATGACATTGTGCTTATTATGTTATTTCTGTCATATGATTGCATTTTGTGATATTTTGTGCTTCATCGTGGCTTAGCTGTGTGGGAAATATATCATAAAATGTATTTAAAAAAACTACAACAGCTATTTATTTATTATTTGAAAATATTACCGCACCTTTGCACTTTTGAGTGATTTTGAACATTTCACTGTCATTGGATTGTTTTTTTTCCTATTCTTTCACATATTGTATGAAATGTGTAATAAGTAAAAGGAATTCAGTGAATTCAGCCTTGTGTTTTTCATACGTAGAATTTAAACTCTGATTATTTCAGGTTTTTTTTTTTCTTCTGTTTGACCTTTAAACATCCAATGTCCATTATGCTTTCAGTCATGGACATGTTTACATGTAACACACACCTTGATGGAACTGCTTCCTGTCAGTTGTTATGACCTGAAATGCACACATGAACAATTTATTTAAACTCTATAGGGCACTGTAAATCCTGGGGCGGAGCTTTGATTACGTGGGAATGGGGGCGGGGTCAGTAAAACCATTCGCATCATTTAGACTCCACCCACTTAACCTTTACAGACCTAATCTGGACATAGTTTGATTTTTTTTTTTTTTTTTTTTTTTTTCATTTTAAAGGAGGCTGTCATTCCTTTAAATTTGTGTCTTATTTGTAAAATTAAAAGGTTTTTAAAAAAAAAACGCCAATCAGATGGAGACTTGAACAGCGCTGTGCTGTAATAATGGATGACTGTCTCTAGATGGCGCTGCACCAAAACACTGAACCATGCCGTGAAAAGGGACGGAGCTCTGCGCGTGCGCACTAAGTCACGCATGCGCGCTGCGACTCGCCACCCGGGTGCGGAATTGGGCAGTGACAAACCCTTCTGTTGTCTTCACATTTTCCTCATTTTCTCGCTTTTACAGGGAAATAATGGAGGAGTTCAGTTCCGGAGATGAGGTAAATCTGCGTAAACGTGTTGACTGATAGACAGAAAATAAGATCTATTCCACGTCCAGAGGCCGGAGCCCAAAAACAGCTGGCGTCAGACACTTCAATCGCATAATTAATCAAATAACATGATGATATAAGTTTAAGGAGTTAAAATGCTTCCATTAGTGTAATGTTTAAATCAGAAAAACGGTTCGTTGTGAACAGTAATATTGTGATCCTCTGCAGTCATGTAGAATCGGGATTTCCGGGTGTGGCTGAGTGACGTTGCTATGGAGAATGTTTGTTTATGAAAAGGTAGCGGTGCGTGACTAGCAACAAATCTGTGTCTGAAATAGTGTCCTGTCCCTTACTCCCTGTCCCCTACTACTTACTCCCTAGCCCTTACTCCCTGTCCCCTATTGCTTACTTCCAATCCCCTACTCCCAATCCCTTACTCCCTATCCCCTACTACTTACTCCCAATCCCCTACTCACTATACCCTACTCCCTATCCCTTACTCTATATCCCTTACTCCCTACTTCCTGTACCCTACTCTATATCCCCTACTGCTTACTCCCAATCCCCTACTCCCTCTCCTCTACTCCCTATCCCTTATCCCCTACTCCCTACTCTATATCCCTTACTCCCTACTCTATATCCCCTACTGCTTACTCCCAATCCCTGTACAGAATAGTTTTTAATCTATCTTGTTCTTGTGTGCATACTCTTCTGTGCTGTAACCCTGCTGTTGCTAAATGCAATTTCCCCACTGCGGGACAAATAAAGGAATATCTTACATCTACTACTTACTCCCAATCCCTTACTCCCTGTCCCCTATCCCCTACTACTTACTCCCAATCCCCTACTCACTATACCCTACTCCCTATCCTTTACTCCCTTTCCCTTACTCTATGTCCCCTACTCCCTACATCCTATCCCTTACTCTATATCCCTTACTCCCTACTCCCTATCCCTTACTCTATATCCCCTACTCCTTACTCCCTGTCCTCTAGTCCCCTAGTCCCCTATCCCCTACCACCATGCCCTACTCCCTTACTTATTGCATTATGGGTGTTCAAGATTCTTAACCCTGGTGCTGCAGTACTCCCTCTCCTGAGCATTTTTAGTGTTTCCCTGCTTTCTGAGTTGGGGTGTGTGTGTGTGTGTGTGTGTATTTAGTTATCATGGTTGGAAAATGAGTTAATCTAAAACTAAAAACAGCTCTCTCTAATATTAACTTTAATAAATCCAGGAAGTTCTGTTAATATGATGCACTGTATTTCAAATCTACATCTGGAAGAGTGGAAAGTGGCTCTGGTAATTTAATAGAGTATTTGCCTAAAGTTTCTAATGTTCACGTGATTACAGGGATATTCTTTTACTCGGGACGTTTAACTAGCTGTAAAAAGTTGGAGAACCCCTGCATCATCTCGTGTGCTTTCAGTTTCTCCATTATAAATTTAGACACGTTATAAAATGATATAAACTCCCTAACTTCTATAGAGTATTGCGAATAGGGACATGCTTCAGGTTTATTTTTAAACATATTCAGGCAGCTCTAATAGCGAGCTCAGGAGCAGGTAAATATTATGTGCTTTGTTATTATGCGTGTTTGGAAGCTCTGTGTAAAGATGTAGGAACAGCGCGGCATGTTATTGAGTCCTGACAGAAACGAGCAGGAGTGATTTCATCTTCTCCATGTTTTGTCTTTCTTTTTCTTAGGTTGGATTCAGTCCTGATGATGCAAGTAACGCAGTAAAAGAGGTAACTCGCATCAGCAACACGAGGAAAACGGCATTGAATCCACTCGTTCTGTCCTGGATGATGTGTACATGTTATGAGTTGATTTATTATGTATCAGATCCCAGGTCTATACCAAGTACTGAAGGATTAGCAGTTACTTTTTAAAAACATGCTTTATTTTCATGTGTGTGTGTGTGTGTGTGTGTGTGTTGGACAGTGCATTGAAGGTGTAATTGGAGGCGTGGATTACAGCCAAAACAAAGTGAACCAGTGGACAGCGAGCATTGTAGAGCACTCTCTCACTCAGCTGGTTAAACAGGCGAAAGCTTTTAAGTACATTGGTAATGATGTCTTCATTTGTGCAAGAATTAAACATTTCGCATAAAAATATCCTGACTTATTCTAAACTGCGTGTATACGTGTGTGTGTGTGTGTGTGTGCGCGTGTCCTTTAGTTAACTGCGCTATAATGCAGAAGAGTGGCGCAGGACTCCACACGGCCAACTCCTGTTACTGGGACACCACCACTGACGGTAAGTGATGGGGGGCGTTAGGTATGTGTTTAACCATCTGTGTGCAAAATATGGAGAAATTCGTAGCATTAGTGCTGAGTATTTCTACATTTTAGATGCCTTAGGGAGTTAAAAGGACATTAAAGGACGCTGGACAAGGACGCAATTTGGGTTTGGCATTTTCATACCATCCGAGTCCAGCTCGAAGAAGGATTTTTAATAGAGGAGTTATAGTTAGGGCTTTGACGTGGAATAATATCGAAAATCCACAGTATGATAACCGTATGACACAATTTTTCAGTTATCAGTGTCTCTTTACAGACTTTTTTTTTTGATTGTAGTTCATTCGTATGTAAAAACAATGTAGCTTAATTGCAAATCAGCTTAAGATCGGTCAGCTTGATGCTATCTGGTTTGTCTGAATTTGCAAAATATGATCATTAACATACACAAAAGGTGTATAATCAATTATGTAAACATCAGGCGGAGTAAAGATCACTGTTAAGCATATGAGAGAGATAGAACTTTATTCATCCCGAGGGCAATTCTTGTGCCAGAGGTTGCTCAAACAGACACATCACAACAATGTAGGAATAAAAGACAATATAGTAATAAATGAAGTAGTAAAAATAACCACAGTGTGTAATAGAATAGGAAAAAAAGTGAGATACTTTAGTTAAAAATAAGCAAGTACACAAAAAATAAGTGGAAAAGTAGAAAGTGACATTACACACGATATTGCACTTTATGCACGTTGAATAAACTCACGTTGTGTTTTTTCCACCTAAAGAAATATTTTTCCATATAATGCAGTAACAAAACAGGAGCAAAATGTCCACCAATCCATCACTAACGACCATTTAGAGTACCCCTTTGTTTGTTTGTTGTGTTTATACCACAGTGATGATAAATTCTGGGAACTGATTGGTCAGAAAGTGTCGATTAATTTTCTATAACAGCAGCTCTGACTGAAGTTCTTGGTGCAAGACAAATCACAGGTTTATATGAACGCACTCGTTCTAATACGTTCTTGTTTCTATAGCAACATCTCATGCACGGGGGGCTTGTATGGTCCAGACGCTTCATGTAATCTAAGACTAATAAAAACTCTTAAAAATACTTCTTTATTTAATGAAGAAAATATGTAATCATTGATTAGTAGACATTGGTTTAACATTTATGGAAGGAGTCTCCAGTGTCAGTCTCAAGCAATAATCGAGGACTTTCTCGTTTATAATTTCTTGCTGCTTTTTTTTTTTTTTTTTTTTTTGGTGTAATTAACGTGCAGAGAAAAGAAGAGAGGCTAGTAATGGAAGAATTGTTTACAGCTGCTATAACATGTAATTTACAGGTACAAACTAACTAGTTTTATGGATGTTCCCCACCATTAAATATAACTATAACTGGATAAAACGAATAATGTGCTGTTCTTTAAGCAATTCGTCATTTTAATTCTTGAGTAAGTGCTGTGGTATTGTAGGAATAAAACCCTTTGGGACGTTCTGTTACAGGAAAATAACCAACTCCGGGCTGGGAACAGTAACTGCGTTGCCTCAGAAAGCATGGAATAATTGTTTATAGCTGCTATAAAATAAATCATCCTATAACAGGATAATGTTGATTATTTTAACAGTATCCTATGTTATAGGATTATTTTCCTGTAACGGCATCCTGTCGCAATGTGTCTCATTCAAGTCAAGTGGAGTTTGTCATTTCAGCCATATACAAGTACATAGTGAAAGGAAACAACGTCTCTCCAGGACCAAGGTGCTACATAAGACAAACACAGAACAACACAGAACTACAAGGGTCTACATAAATTTATACATAAAGTGCACAAGTACAAACAGAACAAGACAGTACAATGACTACTGGGATAGACAATGGATGCAATAAGTCCCAGTGCAGCACTGACCAGTACACAGCTCTGTTTGAAAGTGAATCCAGTGAGAATAGTGCAAAGAGTACAAGAGTACAATACAAGTAGCTGAAAAAGTGTAAACATAAGAGTAGCAGCCTATGCACGGTATAATAAATAGTGTTAGTGTAATGTAATGTGCAAAAACATGCTAAAAAAAAAATTCCAAAGAGGATGGAGGCTGCTCAGTTGTGTGTGTATATATGTGTGTGTGTGTGTTCCTTCAGTCCAGTTTCTGACTATTGAGGAGTCTGATGGCAACTTGTTTCCTTAACACCCTGCTTAGGCTTTAATGATTTTCATTTAAACTGAACTTTTGCCACAAACAAACCAAGATATATTTTGTTTTGTAGTTAAGACTACTAGTTCAAAATTTGCAAATGCAGCTGACAAGTAATGTCACTATGAAAAGTCGACACTTGTGCGGCGTACTGTGTGATGACCGTACGGTCAGCTGGGGATGTTTGTAATCTTGTCTTTTTTTTTTTTTCTTTTTTCTTTCTCTGTAGGAAGCTGCACAGTCAAATGGGAGAATCGCACCATGTATTGTGTTGTTAGCGTGTTTGCCGTGGCTTTGTGAATCAAGGCCATGCTGCAGCATGCCAAGAGACCAACACATCTCACACACACACACACACACACACACACACACACACACACACACACACACACACACACACACACACCCCACCAGGTGGCACTATGAACTTATTTCAGTCTAATGAAGCAGAGTGTTATTAAAGCCCCGTGTTGTTGGGCTTACGACCGGCCGGCTGAGTTCACCTGCCCGCAGTACTTTAATTTTGTAACATAAAGGCTTATGTTTGCCAGACATCATTTTTATCTCTTAACGTTTTGTGTAGAAAGACTGTAAATGCATTGTGTAGTAGTTAGCATAAATGTGTTTGTTCAGGTTGAATTAAATCCAATGTTGTATAACTGAGGACATGCTTCTTTAATTCCTTCTCTTTATACAGTATTAAATTCCTTAATAACACACAAATAAAAATATGCAAGGAAATTAATCAGATATGAAGCTCAACTATTGACTTTTTTTTATTTTTAAGTTTTATATTCATCAATCCTTGTACAAGGTTTATAGAAAGTCCTAGATGTTATTTGTTCATCTGGATAAAATGGGTATTACATTAAATTTGTTTTCAGAAACAAAACAAAATGATATTTCTATTATATCAGGAAAGCATTAAGAGTCACTACCTGTTCACAGTGTGCACAAAATCTCACAATATACTGTAGTTTACAGTGTGAATAGTGTGCAGCTGTAACAGCAAATCATTTTTTTTAAATGATTGTTTTCTCTTTATATTCATTTATGAATGGCTTAAGAATAAACCTGATTTGTGTCATTCACTATTTCATTATGATGGTGAGAAGATTTTTCTATCTAACAGCATTGTTTAAAAGAAAGGACACCATTTGAACTTTTATTGCGATTTGTCCACAAGTTCATTTGACATTACTGCAGATTTGCTTCCTAATTTCCACAACTCAAAAGCAAAGAGGAAATAAAATTTTGAAAGTCCATTATTGGTGTGAATACTAGGCAGCTATTTCTAAAAACACTTCTGCAACAAAATCCTGTGATTTCACCATGTTAGAAGAAAAAATATATATATATATGGAATGAAGACTTTTGAAAATTGACAATTTCAATTGAAAATGACAGTGTAATATTGTCTATTTTTGGTCTTACCTAAAGAAAAGGGTTTTATTTTTTGCCCCAAATCCTGGAATTAAGTTAAACTAGTCTCATTTGTGGCAGAATGGTTTGTAGGGCTTGTTACATCTATACATACAGATTGGAGTGTATGTAATGTAAGGCAAAAAAAAATTAAAAATCTGCAGAGTGAAAACGAAAAGCAAGTATGATGAGCAATTACGAATTTCATAGCCAACATACATCAGTGCAAAACAATTATTTTTGAGCCATTTATATCAACATTACAGCTTTTCATATCTCATACTGTAGCAAAAGCTTCAAGATTAACACCTTTATATGCTGTCATATAAGGGATTTTAGCAACCTAGCATGGTTCTGACATTCTTTCGCCTCATCCTTTAATCATAACGTTATAGGAATGCTATGGGTTTTTTTTTTTTTTCCAAACTATTTATAACTTTTAAACTTTATCCAGTGCATCTGTAATATGTGTGATGATTACTTCAACAGGCAATGATTAACACATTTCCTTGCACAGAAGAAAGAAAAGAAAAGAAAACCAATTTCCTCAAAACTCTCATAAATTGGAAGTCAGATGCTGGCACTCCATAAACATTATTTATAATACTGTCAATTAATTTTCTATAACTCAAGCTTGGATAGCTCTAATATTAATGTGCTTATAATGTGTTATTATTTCTAGAGTGATGACTTACACAGGGTGTAGCAGATGCTGAAGTTTTCTGTGAGGAAGTGTTTCTTTAGAAGGGTTTTTTTGTTTTTTTTTGAGAAAACGAGGGCGGTAAAGGAACGGCTGGTCACAGCTGTTATAAAGTAAGTGACAAGAGGAACTGAATTGTTCCACAACAGTAAATGTCACTATAAATGGATAAAAATGTATGACGTCGTTCTTTAATAAATAAAAAATTGTCTGTATTACTAAATTGCTGTAGTATAAGAGGAATAAAACACTTCCTGACGTGCGGTTACAGAAAAACAATCAGTTTGGGGGTGGTAGTAGTAAAGCTGCTTTGTGTCCTGGCACGTCACACCACCATGTTGTTGAACATTATGCCGTGTTACGTTTTATTCCTTCCTCAGATAGAACTACTGTTTCAGGGGGAAGATTTTGTAGCTATGTGTTAGCATTTAAAGCTTATAGTAAAGATGACATTGTGCTGTTTTCCACCTTCTGCCCTGCCAAAATCTTCAGAATTAAGATGTAAGACACCGGAATTGCTTATCGCAACTCCAGTGTTTAAATCCTGGATTTATTTCATCACATATTTTAAACACATATCAATGAAGTTCAGTAGCTACCCTTAAATTTCCATTATAAGTATGTTTTGAGTAAACTTTTTTTTTTTCTTCTTCTGTGGTCATCACACATACACTACAAATTAGTTGAGTAGAGATGAGATTATTGAAGTTGTATCCCCGCCTAGCCATCTCCAAGATTAGAAGTTCTCCTTGTTGAAAATGAATTCGGCTCCAGCCTGCGACTGGTGGAGACATTGTTTTTCTAAGGCTTTTGCCAGAGGAGTCGGTCCACAGAGAAACACCCCGACTTTAGACCTGTAGGAAGGAGAAAAAGAGAGAAATTAGTGCTGTGTGTAAATACAGACAGATATCTAATTTCTTAAGATTTGTGCACAATGCAATAAAGAGTGTTGCAGCATTGTATTCAACTAAAATTACGCAGATCTGGATAAGTGATTAGTTCACTAGATAAATAAATGTATTTCATTTATTTAGTATGCTGTCATAAAACCAAGCCAGAGAGGGTGAATGGAATAAAAATTTTTATGAAAGTCTTTGCTTTCTTGATAAGGTACCTTCAGCTAAATTATTTACAGAAATGCATCTGATTGGCTGCAACAAGCCCATTGAAACCAGCGATGGGTAAAACCTAAGGTCAGGTTTGGTCACAGGTTGATCAGTTTTGCGACAGTATTTTTCCAGCGCTCGGCCTCGATTCACTGAAATGCTTCGCTAGAACTGTGGTTCAACATTGCCCACCCCCTGTTTAATCCTATAGGAAATCTTTTAACACTAACGTTATTAGTCAGACACTAATGAAGACTGTGACATACCCTGGGTGACTGGTGGCGATAGTGTTAAACTCGTTGTCCCAGTTGGGTTTTCCGTACAGTGTTTTTTGCTTCAGGCCAGTGATGGGGTCGTTTTCTGCTTCATGGTGAACTCTGAAGTGAGCAGCCTTCACAAAGATGATTATTAAAAGGTTAAAAACAAAAAGAGTACATTGTGAGACCTGGAAAGCCATTACTGTTTATATGGAATACAAAATGTGGTCCTATTACACCTATAAGATGCCATTAAATAGAAACATTCAATCCTACTGTATGCCTAAAAATATTGGGAGTGGACAAAGCCTTTGCATGAATACATATTTTCTAAAGAAAAAAGATCATTCAATTTATTTGTATTGCGCTTTTAACAATGGACATTGCCACAAAGCAGCTTTAGAGAAATTTATGAAATTTATGAATTTAAATCATCCATTTTGTGTATTTTCTTGTTCCACATTATGCTTTTGTACTTTTGTGGAAGTGTATCTAACCTCTGTCTCCTTCCAGCGAGTGAGGTAAATGTTGTAATTGAGAAAGTCACCCATGTTTTTCTCGCTCATCTGGCGCTCCAGGGACTGTAGCAAGTCTGCAAACCACTCAAACGCCTGTGTCTCCGGACACAGCCAATAAAAGTAGATCTGCCAGGGTCAAAAGGTCAGAGAAACAATAATATAGTTAAAGCTAGAAGGCCTTTACATATTGACAGGGATGTCACACTGAGGGGGTGAAGCATTATACAGTTTAGTATTTTCCCTGATCTACTCATTTAGTTTTCAATGCAATTAAATTGTTATTGTGCTTTAACTAAAGCAGCTTTACAGAGATCTGGATGTACATTTAGATCCCTAATGAGCAATGCTCAATAGTATATAGCTCAATAGTATGAGAGTGGCAGAACTCCCTGAGTTAAATAAGAATTAACTAAGAATAAAACTCCCTAAGAGGAAAAACTTCCTGAGATGACACGAGGAAGAAAGCGTAGGAGGAACCATACTCAAAGCGGAACTTGTCCCCTTCTGAGCGACACCAGATAGAGGGATTATAAAATATTACAGTATACCGCTGTAGAAGAGTAAAGTCGAACAGGACTAAGTGTGCTGAAAGGATGTTCAGTATAAAAGCAGAATGAGAGTGAATGAGAGTCCTGGGATGAGCACAGGACAGTCTTTATGATTACAGCAGCAGTTCTTAGGTACAAAATCAACAGTATCTAGGTGAGATTATCTACTGAAGCAAGCATGAGACTTGGGCATAAAGTGTTTTTTGGGAAGTACCAACCACAACAGCAATATGGGACACCTCCACTATGATATAGATCAGTTATGTTACATCACTGAAAACTAAATAATCTACTTGGAAGAAAGAAAAACCATTTCAAACAAATCGAATCCTCTTCACAGCCGATAGTCTTTTTCTGCATTTCTAGAGCATGAGCAGTGAAAGCATATTCTTATTTTCTTATTTACATCTATAAGAAACAGGGGACAGTGCCAAACTTCCAAGCTGCCAAACTTGTAATTCATTAAAACTGAGGAAGCCTCACCTTTTTGGTGAACACATTGGTGTTTTGCTGTACAGTTTTGTACCACACAGACTTAAGGATGGATGCAAAGGGAGTTACACCGATGCCTGCACCCACCAGCATGACCACCTCGTAGCGAAACACATCTTCACTGGCTGTACCAAAGGGGCCGTCCACTGCGATCCTGCACACAGACACACAGTTAGGCTCAGCTGTCTGATCATGCAAATCAAGAATCTTATAATGTAATAATAATAATAATAATGGCACTATCTGGGGAACACTATGAGGTGGGAAGCCAGTCGATTGCAGGGCACCATGCACACACACATTCACACACGCCTTCTCAAGGGGCAATTTAGAGTAGCAATTTAGAGTTTTTGGGAGGTGGGAGGAAACTGGAGAACCCAGAGGAAACCCATATGCACACGTTCTCAAACATAGTGTGATCTTTGTGAAGGTTTTTTTTCTATATGCCAAAATATTTCAAAACATTATTTCTTAAAAGAGGTAGCAAAAAAAGTTTGTGATGATGAAATTCACGCTCAGTAACTGCCCCCTGCTCTCAGTGAAATCATTGCAAAAGTCTGCTTTAATCTGCTCACTTCTTCTTTCCAACAGCACAATATAACCCTGCTAAAGCCACATCCCCTTTTCACAAGCGTGTAGTTTCCCAATGAGCGACTGTTCCTTGCCCATACAACAGACCATTTCAGTGCACACACAGACATACAAATACATTAATAATGTTATGACTGTAAAGAGGCTTAATTCAATGCTACTAACGTTAACAACAACAGTAAAAACAGGTCAATCAACAAAACAAGCCGTTTGAGCTACCTGTGTATGAACAGTTCTCTATAAATATTTTTCTTCTTTCGACAGATTTTGAAAAAAAAAATTTCTTCTTCTTCTTATTATTATTGTTGTTATTATTAAGGTACTCAGTTTTTCATATTGCTCAGACATTTTGTGTCCAAAGTAACACCATATCCTTTTTTATATCCTTTTTTAATAATTCTTTTCATATTTTTTGTTTCTTTTGAGGCTTTGTGGTGCAATTCAAGTGGAATTCAGTTTATTCCTCCATCAGTAAAATATTAATTCTTACTTGGGAAGTTCCCAGGCCTCCTGAACTCCGCTCTTGTCCCCGCCGCATGCCTTGTACAGGGCATCGGTCCAGTCTCCAACGATACGGATATGGATACTGAAGTGGTCTTCCTCGGGGGCAGAGGTCAGGGTGAAAGGATGCCACTCCAGATGCGAGATGGATGGACACTTCAGGAAGACGTACTGACCCACCTCCATTTTAAAGCCCTTCTTCTTCAACTGCAGCTCCAGGGTCTTTGATGGATGCATCACTACCTGGTGGGCAAGAAACATTGAGCCATATGGTAAGGGCTAGATTCTTAGGACATCTCAGAACAAAGATCTTTATTGGCTAAGCAAGCAAAGAGCTTCCCAACATGGCTTCTTTCTCAGAAAACATGGACAACTCCAGAATTTCAGAGCAGTTATGGCCTGGATTTTCCTTTGTACTATTAGGGCACTAACTCAGAAAACAATAACATATGTATGATACTATTTTACCAAGTTTAACATTGCTATTCAGTTGTGTGTTATGTACTCTACTCACTAATATGATGGATGTTTTGCACAATCTATGCTTGTCCACTCTATTTTTGTGATTTTCTTTAGTGCACAGGTGATCAATAGAGACATCAGTCTCAATCATTTAGAGACATCAGTCTCAATCATTTATCTCAGCATGCATTACTGAGAATCAAATGAAATGTTCTGGTTGTAATTATTGTGCTGAATGTCATTTCCACTGACCTTGGTGATAACCACCTTCTGCTGCGAGCGGTAGATTCGCACAAACATCTCACACACATACAGGATCATCGGCCCAATGACCCACTTCCATGTCTGTGAATAAAGCATTATGCAATGTTGGAAATCACGTCATGGTCATGGTAAAACAATACAAGGACAATAAATGCAAATAAGGAATGGATTTTAAAAAAATATGAAAATCAGTCTAATTTTTACATACAGTATACAACTTCATATAAACTGTCTTAATAAAACTCAAGTTTAAGAGCCAGGGTCAGAAAAAGGTTATTAAAGACATAAAATGGTAAGTGTGTCCAATCAACAGGTCTAAGGTGCAGCAAAAGGAAGGAGGGTGGAGCTTAAAGAGTGCAACAAGACAATAGTCCAAAATAAAGTACAAATCAATGTCAGGTTATATAGGAATAAAAAGTAGAAGCTTAATGACCAGTCAAGTCAATCACCAGCCATCAGCTTGTGTGCATTTGACTTCCTGAAGTCAAGATCTGAAGGCAAATGAGCCTGAAACTAGTTTTCAGGAACTGAAAATGGATTGTTTATAGGCCTGGTAGGGCAATTTCAGGAAAAATACCCTGCATCTGGTAATGTTTAAGACTTTAGCTAAACATTAATTGTGACATTGTCTATTGTTATAAGTGCTTTATAAATAAAATTGAATTGGATGAATTGCAAAAAAATGAAAGCCATATTACATGTGATGAATGTATGTAAGATTATAAGATTAGCAATTTAATCTTATAATTATTATTTCATTTAAAACTAATGCATTGTAATACAGACTTAGTATATATGTGTGTGTTTCACTGAATGTTATTGGGTGTATTTGTATCAGTAGGCTTGTGTAATGACTGAAAATTGGTTTACCCCTGGTGGATTTCCTGCAAATTCCGGCTTAGGACAGTCAGGGTCGAGGCCCCATCTCTCAAACCGACTGCTACAATTTTTAGGGTTGTGATGCTTTACATTCTCAATGGTCTGCCCTCGTACAATACGACTGGCGAGTGACAACACAAACATGCAAACACATACAGAGGAAGGATGAGTGTTTACCAAATCACTGTGTTGCAAATGTCAGTGTGATACAAGTATAAGGTTGCGGTTGCTTCATTCCTTTGTTGGTCAAGACATGGCTGTTGGTCAACACTTAATACAAATAAAGCTGCATTTATAAACACATTGTTCAAGTAAGTACAGTTAAATGAATAAGAAGGAGAATAAAAAGTGTAGTGACAAGATTGAGAAATGCACGTCTGGACCCACTGATTGCTCTTGAGGGTGAGTTTAAGGGGTTAAAACATTATGTTCGGTTCAAAATGTTTTAATTAGTAGTTTTAACTAGATAGTGGATAACTTTCTTTTGGTGTGTTTATATATATTTTTGTAATTCAAACTCAGGTTACATCAGCATCATTATGTGTATTTTATCCAGTGATCCGTGTCTTTTAGGGACCACGAGTGAGTTTTATTCTCTACATTTCTACGTATTTTAGCTAGCTAGAATTAATAGGTTAGCTTGCTACCATCGGCCTTGGAGATGCACATAGCTTCAGAGAAATTCATTATGCTCACAGAAAGTCGCTACGGTAAAATACATTATAATTGCACAGCTAAAATAGAAAAAAATATAGCCTGCATACATTGCTAAATAACGCAATGTTTCAAAGTATCAGTCTATCACGCCCACACTTACCCAACCCCATGCAGCACCAGTCCAATGAAAAAGATGATAAAGAGGTGATGGGTGAACCAGAACACCTCAAAATAGGACCTGCGAATGACTTCCATGGAGGATGTAATGATGAGGATGAGGGCGAGGGTGATTACTACACCTGTCAGTCCTGCAATCGTAGTGAACATCACAATAGTCTGGCTCTGTGGCATGGCAAAGAATGGAAAAAAAAAACCACATGATTACCAAAACCAAGATTACATTTTTTTGTTACATTTTTTTTACTCATTTTATTTAACTAAAACTCTGTTCATGTTCAACGCATGTCCAATCTTTTAGTCGAGACAACATTCTATATGACATACTGTACATTCTGCATTGTAGGGGTAATGCGTGGTAGGAAATTAGTTTGGGTAAAAAAAAAATTAACCAACTAATGAACATAATTTCTAATTTCACTGGTTACTTTTATTACAAATATAAGTATTTCTTTAGTATTAAAGGCACAATTTACAATATTTAAAAGTGTTTCTATTCCTGTAAGAATCATAGAATTTCAAAGATAATAATAATAATAATAATAATAATAATAATAATAATAATCCTTTAAAATATTATCTCTGGACCCCTTCAGGCCAAGTCATAAGGCCATATGACCAATATTTGTTTTTTTGACAGGATATGATTCATTATTCTTAACAGATCTTCCTAACATATGACCACAGTGTAAACAGAGCATGACTGAGTGTGTGTGTGTGTGTGTGTGTGTGTGTGTGTGTGTGTGTGTGTGTGTGTGTGTATGAGAGAAAGCCTGAGACTTTCCTTCATCACTGTGACCAGTTCTAACAGAAGTTTCCCTGACCTCAAAGAGGAAACTTCACCCACAGTGTGACCATGTGAAGGGCTGCTGAACCACCACACTCATGTAGTCAACCCCGACTTCCAAACACTTATAACGTGTCTTAATATAATCACAAGATGCATCACTGATGCTCAAGATGGCAACACACTGTAATGTATTAAGATCCGGGGGGGGTGTAAACTTTTGAATAGGATGATCAGTGTAAATTGTTATTATTTTGTTTAAAGATCTTATTTTTTTTATTTAGTACTGCCCTTCAGAAGCTACATAAGATATTTACATGTTTCCCAGAAGACAAAATAATAACAATTTACACCGAACATCCTGTTCAAAAGTTTACACCCCCCTGGCTCTGAATGTATCGTGTTGCCTTCTTGAGCATCAGTGAATGTTTGCACCTTTTGTAATAGTTTTGATAGTGTATGAGTCCCTCAGTTGTCCTCAGTGTGAAAAGCTGGATCTCAAAATCATATAGCCGCTGTTGGAAATGAGTCAAATATGCAGAAGATGCTGGAAAACCAAAGAATGTGCAGAACCTGGAGGATTTTTCTTAAGAACAGTGGGCAGTTTAACTGCTCAGGACAAACAAGGGCCTCATGCACAACTATCACAAAACATAAAAACAGTCGCTGATCATCCAGGAAACAACACACAGTATTAAGACTCACACGTATGTAAACTTTTGAACTGGTTCATTTGTGTAAATTCAGTTATTATTGTGTCTTGTGGATTATATGTAACCATCTGTTATGTTATAGCTTATTCGAGGAAGTACTAAATAAAAAACAAAATGCAATTTTTATGATCCCTCTTATTTTTATTTTTTAAATGATTAACACTATGCAGATTCTGCAAGGCGTATGTCAACTTATGACCCCGATTGTAATTTGTAATGAAAATTATTGTATTAAATTAGAAAAGAATGCAAAATAGAAGCATTATTTTGCATACAGTGAGTCTCAGACTTTCGGAGCCCACGTTTGTAAGGCAAACATAATCCAGATACACGTTTGACTCCACACAGCTCCAAATTCTTAATCTGTACTTTCCCATATCTACAAGGATTTCTCTTTATGATCACCTCTGGAATTTAAATATATGTATATGCTCCAGATAAGAACACACAGGCGTGGTCTACATGTGCTGCTCATTTTTAATCGTCTAGTTTGTTGTCTGATCTGACCACAATTTCCTAGGCATACAAAGGGGATTTGGTGGTTTAGTCATTTGAAATACCAATATTATATCCTCTTCTTTTTCAAAAAAATTGTAACTGGTATTAATATTTTTAACTGGATAGGAGTAGGTTAAGTGAAAGAATAGTGTAGTTTTGGTTCATTTTTTAATGTCAGCTACATGTGGGCCACACAAGGGACTGAACTCAGTCATAATAGAGTACTGTGCAAAAGTCTTGGCACCCTATATTTTTAGTACAAACTTTGTTATAGCTTTTTATTTTATGACTTCTACATTATTAATGCAGTACAAAAAATATTTTGGATTCCAAACTGTAAGGCGGTAGGTGCCTTCTCAGGCAGATCCGCGGCCACCTACACGGGCTTTTATAACGCAGCGATCTCAGGAAGGTAATCAGCGTCAACGTGCAGCACCTGGCCACGCCTCTTTATAGGCCCTCGGATTGCATCACTCCGCGTGCGGATATAGATCTGTGCCAGGTAACAGAGTAGAGCCACGCTACTCTGATCGGTGGTTTGGATATGTTAACAACAACAACAACAACAAAATATTTAGGTTTAGAAAGAAAAGGAAAGGGAGAGAAATTATTGAGGGAAAGAAAGAAAAGGGAACTCAGGATTAAAGAGGAAGTAGGCACAAAACTAAAGAGGAGGACAGACTGAGAATAAAGATTATAAAGTAAAGAATAAAGCCCAGATAAAAATTCAGCCATCTTAAGTTAGAGATTGTTTTTTTGTCTCATTTGGTGCCTTTAAGTTCAGCCAGAAGGAAGGACAGGAAGTTTTGAGTTGTGTTTTTGAGTTCAGTCGTTGGCTCTGAGCTTCCCGATCCAGTTTCAAAAGCACTGCAACACTCACAAATTCCTTACAATAGTATTAGCTCACTGGGTAACGTTACCGCTTGCGGTTCATAACCTCTTCGGTTCGTGTCCCGCTCATAACGCAAACATTAGTTTTCCACCACAAAATTAAATGTTAGTGTTCAAAATGTTTGTATGTCAATAAAGAAAGCAGCAGATTACATAAGAGACACTTTTCAGACAAAAATCATAATGAAGGCTGCTGGGTTTTGCTGCGAAAATAAGCGAGTGTGACAGTTAAAGTCTCCAGAAGAACTGTGGCTGCTTCTGCAAGATGCTCAGTAACACTTACAGCTCATTTCCTTATAAAACTGCACTAATTGTACCTGAGACTAAATTTTTTTAAAGCAAAGGGTTGTAACACCAAATATTGACTTTGTTTCATTTATTACTTTTTACTGCTTTTTATAGTATTTTTTTAATGTAGAAACATTTAATTTCATTATTTTTGAAGGCATCTTTACTGTACAGTATTTCTTTGCATGTGCCTAAGACTTTTGCACAATACTGTATATTCCATGTGTGTGTGTGTGTGTGTGTGTGTGTGTGTGTGTTGCTGTAGCCTTATACTCACTGTCTCCCTGGATCGGATGGGGTTGAGGTAAGACTCATTGCCCTTGTTGCCAATCAGAGACAGAACGTGGGGCAGTGACTTGTTGTTGCCCTCCCGCTGAGCAGACTCGAAGCGCTCGAAATTAAAAAGATGAGCGATGGTGTGTACCGCTGATAGAAACACGAGAGAGAGCTGGTAATAGAGCTGACAACTCTTTAAGAAAGCAATTGTTGTTTTAGCTCTGATGTAGTGTATATAAGCAGATTGAAGTTCACATGGTACCTGTGTGGAAGGCAATCATGTAGGCCACCAGTTTGTGGAAAGTGATGTTCCTGTCTAGTTGACGCGCAGCCGTACGGCTACAACACTACCCAAACATCCAAACACAGTGTTAGTGTTAGTTAGTTTTCCTTGTTGCATTTGCAATGCTAATGAATTCATTGTGACTGAGTTTTTGAGTGTGACTGAGGCCCCATCTGACCTGTATGGTGCCTCGGAGGAAGGACAGAAGGTTGCGGCAGACAGGCAGGAGGATCAACATGCAGTTAAAGTTCAGACACGCAGCTGGAGCTCTCGCCCAGGGCAGAGCATGCTGCGGAGACACATATGGGAAATGAGAATGACAAAGGTGGGTCGTAAAGTTCACTTCGTATAAAGAAACAGTAAATGAGAGAGAGAAGTGATACGTTTTGCTGTATGTACTTTAAGCTCTAAGACGTGCTTTGCTGCATGTTCTGTGTTCTGTGATGCAAGACAAAAGCAGAATTGATGCCATTTTACAATAATGTATTATATTATGAATTAAAAAGCACAGTCATGACGACGTGTTATGCATTTCAGCTTTTCCTGAAGAACTGTGGAATTAAATTTTCAAGAATTTTTTTGTTTGGTGTTGATGCTGAGCCAGAGTTTCAGTACTGGAAAGTCACTATTATATAGTGTTTCAGTACTGGAAAGCCAATATGATGTAGAGCATCAGTACTGGAAAACCACTATTATAGCCTATATAATTATATTACAGCTCTTCACTTGTAAATCTATGTCTGGCTCAGCTCATCTATAGGCCAGACATATTTTTTTTTTTTTTTTTTGGTTTATTGGTTATGTTTCGGGGGTTTTGTATATGTTGGATTAATAATATCAACATTCTAAAAGCCAAATAAGTAAGCTGGTGGTTCTTTAATGCAAACAGAAAAATATTTGGCAATGGTAGCCATGAGTTTGTCTTTTCTGCAAGAAAAAAGGTTTATACCTATTTTATTAATCAATATATTTTTTATTAATTTAATTGACACATTACTATTAAAAGGCGTACTAGTAACAAACATGAAGATTGTTTCATTTTAATTTATTTTGATATCATTTAGCTGTGTTTTCTCTTGTTCTAATTAACAATCTCTGAATAACAAAATATGTAAAATTCATGGTAAAATAACACAAGTACTGTATAAAAAGCATTATACTTTTTCTTGAACTGCAAAATGACATTGCCGTAAAATTTAAAGATTTATTTTTACAGTGCAAGCACTACAATAACGATTTGTGTAATATAAAAATGTTCTCATCATACAGCATACTGTCAATTCCTGAATTTAGGGATTCAGTGAACACCCTTGCTTAGTGAGTGAATACTGTATGTACACACTTAAAGCACGAATACTCAGCCTTACCCCGAGGATGACTCTGCTGTAATAGAAACGGTCGACCAAAAATGCCATGTAGAAATGGACAAAGAGGAAAGCATTGATTCCAAGCCATACCAGCTAAAGAGAAAACAGCAAGTCACAACACGTTTAAAACGTTGAGTGTTCAATAATATTTAAACATGAATACTGTAAAGTATTATAATAATAACTGTATCTATAACTGTGTAAATATATAACAGGAATCATATTCAGAAACAAAAAACTCACAATAACAAAGATGGATAGTCCTTCATTTGCTGCAAAGTTGCCCATGCTGAAAGAACAGATGAGAGTGTGTGTGTGTGTGTCTGTGTGTGTAAAAGCGACAGAGTGAGGTACAGAAGTGAAAGTCATCTGGTATTTAAGGCAGAGAGTCATGGAGGAAGTTGAATAGACCTGAGAGAATCAGTTCATCAGAACAGATGAAGCACAGTTCCTCAATATGCGTGTGTGTGTGTGTGTGTGTGTGTGTGTGTGTGTGTGTGTGTTGGGGGGCGGGGGGTAATGTGTATCCGTGTATACACTTGAGAATACGTAGGACACGGAAAAACTGAAGTCGTCTTCCATTTTTACTCATTTGTACAAAAGATCTTAACACAAATAGTGTTTCAGAGAGACACCTACACTCTTTGTTACTATGGAGACAAAGACACATGATGTTTTCTGGCCTTAACATTTTTATTCTTATTTTCTCAGACTCCACTTACAGAAGAAAGCTGTAACAAGCAATCATTTGTAGGTCACATTTTAAAATGACTTTATCCATCTGTAAGAGTGCGTTCATTTACCCAAACACCAGAGGGCACCAAAGGCTTAAATACAATCATCATGCCCACGTAACACCATTTACTTTCCTTTAGCAAACTTTTATTGTGTGGTCCCATTTGTAAAGCAGTGCAAACTATAAGTGTGAATAATTAAATATTTAAATAACA
Organism: Pangasianodon hypophthalmus; assembly: GCF_027358585.1. Lineage (NCBI taxonomy): Eukaryota > Metazoa > Chordata > Actinopteri > Siluriformes > Pangasiidae > Pangasianodon > Pangasianodon hypophthalmus. Next base: position 14,825,568 of record NC_069734.1, read on the forward strand.
GTAAATCATTCTTTTTTTAAAGAAATAGAACACACAGACCTTTCAAAAAAATCTTCCCAAAAACCTTTCTTACCTTATTTTTGGCTTTATAATTATAACCTACATGGTAGAAACATACCATCACAGATGTCATTAAATATCCTTCTGAATTAGTGAATAAAAAGTCTCATTGGAGTTGGATGCTGGTAAAAGATCAATAAGCTGTTAATGATCAATAAATATGTAAAACAACATAGTCAAGGAATAAACCTGAGAAGCTTGTAAATAAAACAAACTCTTCACAATACAGGGGACCAACAAAATATCAAGGACACCAAATGGCATTTTGATATGATTATAGCATAACTAATGCCATCGTAAGCATTTAAACTTTAATATGCATGTATCATTTTGTTTTACATAAAATGTGAAATCATAGTTAAATGCAGCCTGTATTGTTAAAGCCAAGAAAAAGGAAAAGTTAATGCAAAACATTATAACTGAAGAATTGGAAATAATGTATTAATAATGTATTAAAATTGTGGCAATGAGGAGATCCTTAACTGCTTGGATTGTATTCGCTCTCAATTGTAAGTCACTTGCAATGTACTTATTTGTCAAATGAATAAACGTACATGAAATGTAACTGTTGTTTTCATGAGTCATTTATACTTATACTCTTATAAGAATATTTTCTAGATTTGGAAGGGATTTTAGTTTGGAGAAACTAAAAAAAAAACAAAAAAACTTAATAGTGCCACTTGCCACCACTGCTCACGGTGGTACATGCCATTTTTAAAACAAGAAAGATTTCATTTTCTTCTAAATTGTTGTACTAAATGTGCTCTAAATGTGTTCAGTGGTGCTTTCATTATTTATTGTAACATTTATAAGACTGTATTTTAAATAAATAAATATTCAACTTTTAAAGAGACAGTACACTTTATAATTATGGTAAATTAGGGAGGTATGGATAGAGAAAGAGAAAGAGAAGTAGAGAGAGACAGAGACAAGCAGACAGCAGCTTACATGACAAAAGCAGCATTCTCATTTTGTTAAAGTTAAACAGCACATGCATTCAGCAACAGCACGTAAACAACCCAAGCCACAATCATGCTGACTGGTTTGTCTCAAAATCCAACGGAGACACACACAAAAACAAACTAAAGTCTTAGGAAGACTTTTAACACAATCCACAGAACATACATTAACTTCCTTGGCTAAACAAGCTTCTGGTCCATAAGGGGCACTTAAAAAAAGAAAAAAAAAAAGATATCAGCTCAGGAAAGTTTCATTATAGGCTCAGTCTGACACCTCCATTTGTCTCAGTTTTTGCCTGAATCACAACATTTCACACTAATTCTCAACTAAAGCATTTGCTTGCACAGGGTGTCCAAGTGATTTGCCACCTACTCCATTTCTCCATCTGTACTGCGGCTCTTCACCTCAGTAGAGACTCAGCACAGACACTGGTTGATGTCTCCATTGGTAGTGGAAATTTGTTCATGGTCCACATCTTTGGCTTGATCAGGGTTCTCTAATGAGACTTTTTCCTGCGTGCATCCAGGCTGGGAACATGACACAGCCGGCATCCGTAGTGAGCCACAGCACTCCCACAGTCCCTGCACTGGGCTGGAGGAGAACAGGTGCCTGCAGGGGTGGCAGCACTGGTAGAAGAGGAGCATGAAGAACACAGCAAGGGCATAGCTAAGCAGCAGCAGCAGCTCAAGCACTGGTGCGTCTACTTGTCGATAAAATTCAGTGCGGTGGGTGAACCAGAGAGATGTGAGTGCTATGTTTTCAACGAAGCGTATAGAATAGTAAGCAGTTGCTCGCCTCCAGCCGTAATTTTTGTCAATCAGGTCGGGGTCGTCAAGCTTGAGCTGCACGGCCGACCAGCAGAAAACGTTGATGCCGGCGTACAGAAAAGTGAGCATGGCCAGTGCAGTGGCCGTGCCCACGCGCGTCAGTGTCTTCTCGATGCTCTCGGGGAAGGGTGAGCCGCTCCGCCAGAATGCCGCCCATGGGTGCAGGAAGAAGGCGAAGAAGCTGAGCATGACTACAGGCAGCAGCCAGGCTTTCAGCACGGAGCCGAAAAGCACAAGCACAGCAACGCGTGTTGCAATCTCAAAGCTGCGCCACAGCAACACGCACACGTACGCCGCAGGACGCACTGACACCGCGTAGTCATCGTAACGGATCTTGATGGCCAGGATGTTGCAGCGCAGTGCCCCATACACGATAGAGAGCAGAGAGATGACCATCAGGGTGCCTGAGAAAGAGAAAGAGAGAGAAGGGAACAAATGAAATGGAAAAAATGAAAGTGAGTTGCAGACAGTTGGGAAGTCAGGGAAATGGAGTACATAAATATCATGAGACAGAAAGAGAAAAAAGAGTTATGAATGAAAAGGAACTCTCTAGAGTTTATACAGAATGGTGTAAAAAACAAAAAACATCCTGTGTGCGGAGGGTCTGCAGGCTGAAGCACCTTGTTGAAGTGAGAGATCAGAGGAGAATGACCTGACTGGTCTGAGCTGACAGGAAGTCTATAGTAACTCAGATAAGCACTCTTTACAACCGTGGTGAGCAGAAAAGTGTCTCAGAATGCACAACACTTCAAAGCTTGAGGTGGATGAGCTACAACATCAGAAGACCACATCAGGCTCCACTCCTGTCAGCCAAGAACAAGAATCTAAAGCAACAGTGGGCAGCTAAAGACTGAAAAACCAGATGATTTTTTTCCTAATCTTCAACTGTCCAGTTTGCGCCCATGACAGCATCAGATTCTTGTTCTTGGCTGATTGGAGTGGAACCCAATGTGGTCTTCTGCTTTTGTTGCCCATCCACCTCATGGTCGATATTTTGTGCATGTTGAGGTGCTTTTCTGCTCACCACAGTTGTAAAGAGTGATTATTTGAGTTTCTATATCCTTCCTGGCAGCTTTGTGTAAACTCTGAGACTGTTGTGTGTGAAATTCCCAGGAGATCAGCAGTTCCTTAGATACCCAAACCAGCCCATCTGGTACTAACAACCCTGCCACGATCAAAGTCACAGAGAAGACCTCTTTTTCTTCATTCTGATGTTTGATTAAATATTAACTGAAGCTCTTGACCTGTATCTGCTTAATTTTTTTGCACTGCGCTGCTGCCACATGATTGGCTGATTAAATAAATGCATTAATGTGCAAATGTACAGGTTTTCCTAATAAAGTGGATGGTGAGTATATAGGTGTTCCACAACTTGAAATGTAACTATTAACTGTAAAAAGTATGTAGTTAATTAATTTTTTTAAAAATTTAATCATTGGCAAATTGCTGTGGGATTAGGAAAAAAAGAAAACACTTAAGGGTAAGCTGTTAAAAGAAAGTGATCAACCACTGGGTGACATTGCACTCTTTCACTATAACATTATATCTTATTATATACATGAGAGACAGGTAAAGGTAAGAGATGGGTCTCATATATACTTTTTGACTGATTGTGCAATTGTGGAATCGTTTTAGGGATTATAGTCATGTTTCTTGTTTTTCCTAGTCTCACATTTCCCTGGTTCCGAGTCTAGTTTCCCAGTTACTGCTACTAACTCTAATCAGGTCTCTAGTTTTTCCTCGTTTTAATCTCAGTTCAGTATTTGTGGATACAAATATAGATTTGTCTCTGATTACCATATCTGCCTGTAAATTGATACTTGACATGGACGTTAACTACGATTTTTGGAACACCTTAAATACCAGCTCTGAAATTACATCCACCTGCTAGTGGCTCTCATGTAAGGCAATCCAGCAAGAGCAAGTGTAAACACAATGCAATGCCTAGATGATTAGTTGGCTGCAGTGGCAACTTCAGTTATTTGCCACCTTTAGGCCTGTGCTAGTAATCAATATGCCACACTCTCCTATTGCCTCAACTGCTTCTTAATATATGTCTTCTGCTACATTAATTCCTGATGACTTGCCCCTTTGGCTGACAGTTAGGATGAGATTCCTTGGGGCTGGCAATAAATTTCTCTGCCAGTGCTACCTGCATTTTGTGCATATGGTTACAACCCCGTCTCCCGACTTTACCCCCTTTGGTGGTACCATGCCATTGGTCTTAAGCTACACAACAGGGTAGTGGTGCAGCAAGTACTCAGACCCCTCAGCCTGCTCTCCAGGCTGCTTAGGTCCCTGAGCCCACAGGGCCAGCTGTTACAGTTCCCCCAGTCTACAGCTGGAGTCTCTGACAACCTCCAAGTCCAAAACCCCTATAGTTCTACAGTTTACCCTGCTCTTGTTGTATTCTTCCTGAAGTCCCTCAATAGTGTCCCTCTGACTGCTGCCCCAGCAACACTATCCTCTGATACTAATCAAATTCCAGAGCATGATTTCAGTACAAAATCCTGGGAATACCCTCAGATTCACTGCAGATGCCAAAACCCTGATAAAAAGGGCATCATATTACCTGATTCTTGTTGCATACCATCGGCTTCGCCACTGTAGTCACAACTTCTCTTCTTGGCAGCCTGGACCTATCAGAGTCAAACATAGCCCCAGGACTTACACCTCTCCCACTGAATTCTTTGGCAATCCCTGTCTCTGTCCCTAATTCTGGTCATTCCCTGGCACTGCTGACCCCGGCCATGTTACTTGCACTGGCGCTTGTCTCAGTCACTGATCCAATCTCTGCCTCAGCACTTGATGAGATCTGGTTTTGATCCTGTTTACCTGTTTTTTCTTTTCCAGTTTCTTACCTAGTCACAGCCCTTGATTCAGTTCCTGCCCCTGCCTCAGTACCTGATGCATACTATAAATTTTACTGCTGCATCAGTCCTTGAATCGCTCAGACAACCAAATCCACAACAACCCTGCAAACATACGGCCTCTTTCAGCAAATTAGTCTCCACTCCACTAATCCTCACCTACTGCATTACTTGCCAAGAGTTCCCAAATGATATGCCACATGCCGTGATCCTCCATCTGTACCAAGGAAGATCTATATTCCTGCAGGCTCAATTGAGGGAGCTGTTACATAGTGCTGGATAAGCAAATCGCTGCTTGGCAGAAAATACAACAAACTATGCAGGTACTGTTATGAAACTGACAGGAGTATGAGGTGCAAACATTAGCAAACACGTGCTACATGTGCTTCACGTGCTTCACGTGCTATTAAAGAACGGAATGATTCTTAGGGAAATCCTAAGGAACTGAATATTCCTTTCTGTAGAATGGCTCTTTAGGATTTTGTGCAATCAGAATATCCATGGTAATAAAGTAAATGTGAAAATAACATTGCTAGAAGTGGGAAAAAAAATCCCACATTTTGAGCTAGTCTTTAGAGCTAGTCTTCTCATTAAGTGTAAACAATTCTATTTTGCTCCTGCAACTTTATTGGTATAATACAGTAAAACATACATTATTGTTATGGGAACTATATTTCCCATTATTTTAGTGCAAACTGGAGGTAAAGCTAGGTAACACTGATAAGGCTAGACTAGCTAAATAGCTCACATTATTAGCTAGCTTGGTAGTTTAAATAGATTACGTATAGCTTGCTTTCTTAATTTTTTTTCTGTGATATTCAGGACCTACTGTTTTTGTCACTGTTCTCATTGTTCACGTAATTTCGTAATTTAATATATATATGGTTTTATGTGAACTGAAATGACTGCTTTAATAAACACATTTTAAACACATTTTTAGTAGGATTTTCTTTACTTAAATTTAAGATGTATATTCAGCAATAAGAGTTGAACTGTACACAGTATAAATGTAAAGTTCCAGTAGATGTTTTTACACTAATATTCTGCTACCAAAACGTAGTGCTGTAAAATACAGTTTTGCATTCCTTTTAGAGATACAGTACAGTGCTATCATTGTGAAACAAACATTATAGTATATGGGTTAGAAATAATAATGACAAGAAGCTCCTGCCAACTCCTGCCAGTTAGTTACTGTACATTTTCAAGGTAATGGTTATAGTGTACTATGCAATTAATTGTGTCTTGGCTCTGGATTGCTCTCTCCAAGATCAGAGCATTATTTTAATAGAATCTGTAAGAAGCTCAGGCTCAACTGCAACAAACAAAGCGAGATTAAATACTTGTGTGACAGCATTTATAATCCGTAGCTGAAGCAGAAACAATACAGGGTGTCTCAAGAGACTTTTGGGACACCCTGTATATTTACTTTCTGTTCTTTTAGTTTATTATTATTATTATATTTTTGATTTGCATCATTTGATTTTTCCCTTCATAGTTTTGTAAATAGTATTCAAACACTGTTTTTCTCTTTTACACTTCTATTGTTTATTGTCCTATTGTTTATGCTGTCCTTGTATCATTTCATCTTTGTGTCTTTGCACTGCCTCATGTGTGTATTTTCATTAATAATTCTACGTTTATTCCTTTCTGAAGCTGCTTTGAGATTTTAATTGTGAAATGTGCTATATAAATAAATTACATGTCAGCAGCCCATACCTATCCGCATGAATGAATTTGACATTTCATTTCACCTTGGTTGGTGGATATAAGCAGCACTTATCTTATTTATAAACAGAGGGAAACTGCGTATAACTGCGTCTAACACTGGCGTCTTTGACCTTTATCTACATCCTTATATCCTTCAAAATCCAGTGTGCATCCTGGAGATAAGGCTCTAGGAAGCAGTTAGATTGTTGTGGTGTGAAGTGTTTCACTGCCATGTGGTAAAGTGTAGAATGTAGCAATAACATGGTAGGAGAATTGCTTAGAAAAATGTGCTGCAAGTGCTCTTAGAGATGGAACTCTGAAATGATTCTTGGGGAAATCCTAAGGAACTGCCATGGTAACAAAGTAAATATGAAAATAATATTTCAAGAAGTGAGAATAAAATCCCAATTTTGGGACAGTCTTCTGTCAGTGGCCTGATTAGATGTAAATTATTTTGTTGTGGTCATATCATTATATCATTGACACTATTGTAAAGCACTCAGGTTATGATCTTGGTTATGGGGTATGTCATGCTCAATGCAATCTACATTTTGCACTAACTTTATTTTAGAAAGACTTTTAAATGTTTCTTTTTTCAAACCAAAACAAAAAAAAACTGTTTGCTACAGCTAATCACATGCATTCAAGTAAAAGCCTTCAGAAAGAGGAGAGTTTTCAAGCTGTTTTATATTTATATATATATATATATATATATATATATATATATATATATATATACAGTATATATATATATATATATATATATATATATATATATATATATATATATATATCATTAGTAATGTGACAATGCCTTTACTTTTTTTAAAGTGGATCACAAAAACAGAAGACAAATGGACTGAGAAGTACGCATTTATCCTTCACTTCAAGGCTAAAACAGACATCATGTCTTTTCTAGACTTTATGCTGCAAATACGAAGTTGTAAGGTGAAGCACCAATGTGAAAGAAAAACATAACTACATTAAATGATGCGTCACCACTCATTCATGTTAGTTGCTTATCCGAATCTTTGCAAGAAAGGAGTTTTAATCGAATTTTACATTTTAGTCGAATGCCCTGGATTTATGAAACTGTCAAACTGGATTGAACATTGTGCGCAACATCTGCCAGGCAGGAAAGTAAGGTTTGTTTAAGGTTTGAGATTTTAGAATAGGTAGAAGATCTTCCTCTAACAATGTGTATACACAAATAATACCAGAAAAGGTGTGCCTTTCCTCCTGAATGCAGACACATTGCAAGTTAGGCCCGGATAACCTGAATAGACAGGAAACTGTTCCTAAATCAGCACATCCACTCCAAGAAGTGTTACAAAAACAAGCTCAAAAGAGGCATATATAGCACTGTAACACAGCAAGTCAAATGTAGCATTAAATAATCATTTGAGTGCTGAGGCTGTCGATGAGCACATCCTCTAAAATGCACTACGACATGATAGTAATAACAATGAGGAATGCAATCTGGATTATAAATACCATTCAGATCCAGCATTTCCCCTGTGTGTGTCTATGACCTTTCCCTCACCTCTCCCAATGGAAACATCCCTCTGCAGCACGCAGATGTAGAGCTGCAGTGTGAGCTGGGGGGCAGAGCCCAGGAAGGCCTGAATGACAGAGGTTCGGGCGAAGGCTGCTCGGTGAGCAACCAACTTGCCTTCAGCCTGCCCAACTTCATGTTCCACCTCCTCGGCCTGGCCACACCGAGGCATTTGTTTCTTCCTAGTGATGGTGACATACGGCTCCTCCACCTTCCCCGAGCTTCCATAGATACAAAAGGCATCCAAACACCTGGAAAGGAGTAGGGTTAGGGTTAGGATTAGGGTTTGTAGGTATTACATTATCTCCTACATTTTCATCAAACCATTCAGCCCAGGTTTCAATGTTTTTTTAGGACATTGTATAACCAGTTACTCTGTTGCTGGACAACACTTAACTAAAAAGATACTTCAGTAGGTATATCATTACGTACACCCTCAAATGTCATCATGCACCATCATAACTTCCTGTTCACATAAAAGCACAGATAAACAGACAGCAAAGATTCCCTTGAAAAAAAGTTCCTTCACATATAGTACAAGTTTATCCAAATTTATTATCAGCATACAATACTGAATGAAATACAGTATGTATAAAGTACATAGTTATTTTTCTGACTTGCAGTGATGTCTAGGAACACTTGAAGGGAAGTACACTACATTCCAAGTATAGGTATAGTATATTTTTGATATTAACATGTCTAGGTAAAACAAAGTAGTAAAATATTGGTTAATATTTAGATGTACTAGCTAAACTACTAACTAGACAGCTATTAAAACTATTTCTGTATACCTACACTAATAATCAGGTCTACTGCAAAAACAAAACAAAACGTTTTAATCTAGTATACGACATGCACAGAATACATTTATATCAAGTATTTCACATTGTAATCACTTTACAGTTCCCTGTATTCCCTTCGTAGTAACGTGACAAGCTAGCTAACATACCTAGCTACCAAATTATATGTGTTATATGTAGGCAAATTTAACCACTGTAAGGAATGTAAGGAAAATAAATATTAGCTCTGAGACAGGAAGTTAGTTTTACATTGCACTTGTAAACATACTCCTTAGTCAAATATCGTATAGCCAATTATATATGAGCCAACATGCGCATACACAAAGCAAAACTGACATCTTTTCACTTTATATAAGTGCATTTGTGCTCGCTGGGATATTGCAACACCACAATAGAACAGGGGAAGTGAAAAGGTTCAAATGTGGTCCAGTAATAGTCTTCTAGCTGATCGATTAGCCACAGAGATGTGAGAAGGCAGGATTTACTGCAGTGAGTCACACCTTCTTATTGTGCAATTGTTGTGCAACAAATCAAGCCTGTCCCATTTAATTCCGTAGCAAAATGTATCCAGATGCCTTTGCAGAACTCATAACATCTGTTATCTCAATTATAATGGCGATTACTCGAGGGACAGAAGTCAAGACACATAGCAATATGCCCACATCCTGTTTATTTCCTTCTATAGTAAGAGAATACAACCACAAAGACACTGTCCTTTTCTATTTAAGGGCAAACTCTCCAGCAGACAATTCACAGCCTAACATAACACACTCATCATCATACATCCTCATGCAGTTTGTTTTAAGCACATCACATCACATTAAATTGTGCTATTAACGATCAATTCAGTGCTACATTAGCACAGAAGCTAGATAAATACTGCCTGGGGGAGGGCACATGCAAGCTCCACTGGACCATTTTTCTATCTAGCTTATTTAAAATGCTCTTCCATTGTACAGTACAGATCTGATAACTTTTGCTATATAAAAGCATCCAACCATTAAAAAATACACGTGCAGGTATTACCAGCTGACATCTTGGCCTTCATAATATTTTGATTCCCACATTGTGCTATAAGAGACTGCATAATGGCTTATAAATCACCCATTAGGGGAAGGTATCTGAATTTATTCTAGACGTCATTGTGAGAGAGGCTATTAAAAAGAAAGTATTAATTATTGATGAGCCGCAAACAGCCCTGAAACACTGACCAGCCCTATCTGATTAGGACAGCACAGGCCACATTGTTGAACTGCACTGGAACAGAAGACAGTGCCAATGTATCAATTATACACACTCTATATGAGGCTGAGGGATAGCTGGAACTGTCATGTTGCTGCAGTGTTGACTGCTTTAAAACATCCCAATGACACACTGACACACTTCACAATGTCAAGCAGTAAACACATTTCTATTCAATTCATTGCTAATGCAACCTTTAATGATACCGAGTACAAATACATAATCACAAACATACGCTGAATGAACCGTTCTGTTTGAATACATACATATATATATATATATATATATATATATATATATATATATATATATATATATATATATATATATATATACATAAATTTGCTGATCAGCCATGTTGACGGTGGAGTGGCTGGCCGCTTTATGTCCCAGGACGTCCTCATGTCTGTGTTACCTTCTGGCTCTCCCTTTTAGTTATGCTGTCAAAGCTAGTCTTGCTGGTGTCCCTGCTTGCACTCTGCATGCAAAGTACATTGTCCTTAACCATTATGGGACAAAAGCTTATCTAACAATCTCTCTCCCTCTGTCTCTCTCTCTCTCTCTCTCTCTGTCGAGCTACACATGCTACTCCTGAGATACCAGTGATCCTGTGACCTTCTGCTCTCCGGACCTGCCTGATCCATCCTGATGCCCTACTTCTGGTTGGAGTTCTCGCCAGTTGGGGAGATTGCTCGATGCTGCTGGCTGTGGCCCCACATGGACGGCCTGAAGATCATTAGGATTCCTGGGGATGGTGCTGCTTGGGGGCTTGGAGATGGCTTGGGGATCTCATATGAGGAGGTGTACCGTGAAGGCTTGGGGATCTCATATGAGGAGTTGTACTGTGATGGCTTGGGACTGCGATTGCTGTGGTGGCTTTGGGGGTGCGGTTGCCACGAGCAGTTTTGCACTCAGGTCTCCATCAGTGGATGGGTTGAAAGAACCAAAGTTCATGTGAAAACTATGACTTTACTATAATTTACGTATAATTGCACTATCCGAGAGCACCCAGACGAGGATGGGTTCCCCTTTGAGTCTCATGCTTTCTTCCTCACATCGTCTCAGGGAGTTTTTCCTTGCCACCGTTGCCTCGGCTTGCTCATTAGGGATAAATTCACATATTTACAATTTATTTTGATTTAATTTAATATGAATGTATTTATTTCTGTAAAGCTGCTTTGTGACAATGTTCATTGTTAGAAGCTCTATACAAATAAAATTGCATTGAATTAAAACCTCAAGACCTCTGAAGGTGTTAGTAGGTGTTAGTACCTACCTTCTGTGGGATCAGACCAGATGGGCTAGCCTTCGCTCCCCACGCGCATCAATGAGCCTTGGGCACCCATGGCCCTGTTGCCTTCCTTGGACAACCGTCCACCGGTAGCCCAAGGCTCATTGATGTGCTTGGGGAGCGAAGGCTAGCCCATCTGGTTTGATCCCACAGAAGGTAGGTACTAACCACTGCAAGAACTACTAACCAAGAACACCCCACAAGACCTGCTGTTTTGGAGATGCTCTGACCCAGTCGTCTAGCCATCACAATTTGGCCCTTGTCAAAGTCGCTCAGATTCTTACGCTTGCCCATTTTTCCTGCTTCCAACACGTCAACTTTGAGAACTGACTGTTCACTTGCTGCCTAATATATCTCAACCCTTGACAGGTGCCATTGCAATGAGACAATCAATGTTGTTCACTTCACCTTTCAGTGGTTACGGCTGATCAGTGTGTATGCATACACACACACACACACACACACACACACATACATACATGCATACATATATGTAAGTTACAAACTAATCAGAAGAATCTGTTCTTTACAGTAATACACTGAAGATGCTTCCACTCTGGGACTCTTGCTGTGTGTTTTGTGCGTTAAATTATGCGTAATGACTGCGTCATGGAACAACTAAGGGCTTTACGCACAGCTGTCACATACAGAAGAAAAAAACCCGTCTCTCTGCTGCGATCAGCGTGGATAAACAAAAATAAACAAAAACCTGGCTCATTATGTAAGTGTGCTTACAAGCTACATTCAGTAATGACAGAATGATTAATGACTCTACACCCTGTGAAATGCGCAGTGTGTCTGACAGTTATTTATTCAGCCTAATATCTCATGTTGAGTTGGAAAGTCTTGAGATTCAGAAGATTTATTAACCTGCTCTATCCATCCTAACCATGGAGCACTCTACACCTCCATGCTGATGTAAGCTTTGCTTCTATCCTGAAGGACTTGAATGCATGGCAGAAGGGAAGATGGCCAGTTACCTGATGACAGGTCCAAGCTGCAGAAGGTGCAGCAGCAGGATGAGCGGCCTGTCTCTGCTCAGGTCTCGGTGGATGAAGATGAGGGTGAGCTGCACCAACACGCACGGCACCAGCGTGAAGAGCAGCGTGAAGCCCTGCCAGATCTTATCTCCAGCCGAGCGGTACGTGGTGCTCAGGTACAGCGCTGCCGTCGTTTCGGCTGTAAACAGAGACACCGACACCAGGACGGAGCTGGGCAGTCTCATCCTCTCATCCCTCACTCCGCCATCCTGATCCGCTTCTGAGCGCTGCCTCACACACACACACACACACACACACACACACACACACAGAGAGAGCGCAGCACAACAGGGTTCTGGGTTGCCATGTTCTGTCATGTATAATATTCCAATTTTTTCCCAATTTCCCCACATATATATTTTGCCACACATATATATATACCAATAAATTATATATACTCTATTACATCATCTTTTTGCGACGTTAATTTCCCAGTCCTGTGTTCTGAACTGTTTAAACGCAGACTTGGAGCAGATTTGGTATTCACCCTACAGATGGTTGCCAAATAGGTTAAAATTCTCCATATTTCATATACACCAATTGTAACTAAATAATACAGCGTTAAGAGCAACAGAGAAATTTTATTGTGTGTTATTTATTGTGGGATTCTAAATTTGGAAGGTAACTGCTCAATCTGGCAACATTAATCAGAGAACTGAGCGCGGTTTGCTCCAAGTTAATGACAGTAGGAAAAAAAATACAATCAGCTCACTGAGGTGTGCTTAAGACCAACTCTTTTGAGCATAACCACATAATTAAAAATATGTTCATTCCGTGGCAGATTATCTGGCAACCCGGAGGTCCATGCTCATGTCAGCTTTCTGCCTACAGGGGGCGACATAAGAGCAGGTCAGTGAGCGGCGCGCGCGCGACTCGTGTTCTCGTGCAGGCAGACGGGGGCGTGTTCACAGCCACGTGCGCTCTGAAACCGACCCAAATGGAAAGCCCTGCTTAAGCACATTCTTCTGAAACTTAAGATCTTTAAACCTTTAACCCTTGTGCTATATCCGCTACGGAATAGATGTAGGGGAGAACGGGGTGTGTCGAGCCAATGGGTAAAAATGAGCCACCCCTCAAAAGTAATCACGTGATCACAAATTAAGGAAGTATAGTTCACATTAGTCAATCCATCTTGGACTCAAGCACATGGAGAGAGTTGGAAGCAAAGCAGAGCAATCAATCAATCAATCAGTCAAATAAAATAAAAAATAAAAAGATTTTTGTCTTACCAAGTGAATTCATCATATTATTAAAGTTATCCATCTTGTGTCTTAATTAAAATAAATAGGTTTTGGACATTATTATATGATAATTGAAGTCAGTGTAAGCCAAAACATGGTCATAAACTTGGTATAATTGTGGATCTGAGCCACGGTGTGAAACAGTTTTGTCAAAATGGAGGTTGTGGGGTAAAACGTGCCAGTAATGTTGGGGCAAGTTGAGTCAATTTAACCCCAAAAGTTTAAATAGGCTACACATGTACAGAGTAAACTGTGTATTTATTTATTTATTTATTGATAGATAGATATATTACAGATAAGATCAATATGGCAAGGCAGTACAAAAGAAAGACAACCAGAGGCTCAGCTTCTTGGATGATCTGCAGACAGCAGCAAGTTAATGTCAATGTTTGATCACTGTTACAAGTCTTACAATGCTACAGTAATAAATAACTAATTGTTGACTAATGTTAAGTTTAAGCCTATACACAAAAGCTCATTTACATATACAGTACTGTGCAAAAGTCTTAGGCACCCTATTTTTTTTAGTACAAACTTTGTTATAGATGTTTATTTTATGACTTCTACATTATTGATTCAGTACAAAAACATTTTAGATTCCAAATATTAGTTTTCCAGCACAAAATTAAATGTTACAGAAGAATCTTTGTATGTCAGTAAAGAAAGCAGCAGATTACATAAGAGACACTTTTCAGACGGAAAAACATAATGAAGGCTGCTGGGTTTCACTGCAGAAATAAGAAGTAAGTGTGACAGTTAAAGTCTCCAGAAGAACTGTGGCTGCTTCTGCAAGATGCTCAGTAACACTTACAGCTCATTTCCTTATAAAACTGCACACAGTGTACCTGAGACTACTATTTTTTTTTTTAAAGAGAAGGATTATCACACCACATATTGACTTTGTTTCATTTGTTACTGTTTACTGCTCTTTATAATATTTTTTTAAAATGTAGAAACATTTAATTTAATTATTTTTGAAGGCATCTTTACTCTACAGCATTTCTTTGCATGTGCCTAAGATTTTTGCACAGTGCTGTACATTTCTGTAGCTAACACACAAGATCACAGTTGAACAACAAGACACTATTTACCTCATCCCCATGCACGTTTTACCCCTACCTTAGGCCATAGGACTAACTTTTTTTGAGGGGTCATTGTTCTAAAACCATAATAATTAGGTAACTTTTTTTTTCCACTGATAAACCAACTAGAGGTATATATAGTAACTATTATTTGAAACAAATACACGTTTATTTTGCAGTAAAATCATCAAATGTAATGTAAGCCCTTACGTTACCCCTTTCTCCCCTACTGTCCATGTCTTACTGACCGAGACAGGAAATAACCAACCTTGAATACATCTACACACAAAACATATTCTTATAACTGTGGATGCTCTTTGTGTAATGAGGTATAAGTGAAAATAAGGCATGAAGGTAGTGTAACAGAGTAAACTTACCTATTCGTTTTCCTTTTCTAAAAAGCACTTGATGTTAGTTGATATTTCACCGTACTGATATTTTTTTGCAAGTGATATTTCATCAATTGATTTTTTTTTTTTTGCATTATTTTTCACATATTAAATATAACCTATGTAAAATAAATATAAGGGGGATGTGTCATAGCAGATGCATCAAAAGTAAATTTGTCTTTCTTCATGTTCAGTAGAGCCAAGCACATAAAGTTTCATGTTGGAGGGAAAAAATAGGTGTGAGTTCCATCCATCCATCCATCCATCCATCAACCTTCTGTACTGCTTATCCTACATAGGGTTGTAGGGGAGCCTGGAGTCTATTCCAGGAGGACTTGGGGGGAAAAGGAAGGGGACATCCTGGATGGAGTGCCAGCCCATCGCACACACAATCACACACTACAGACAATTTAGAGATGCCAGTCAGACTATAGTGCATGTCTTTGGACTGGGGGAGGAAACCGGAGTACCCAGAGGAAGCCCCTGAAACACGGGGAGAACGTGCACGCAGAGTGAAGGTGGGAATCGAACCCGTAATACTGGATTTATTTATTTATTTGTTTGTTTGTTTATTAATTATGTGAGTGAGGGCTTAGCTCTACTAGCCCATTTATCCCAGCCGTCCCTTCCTATCTCATGTTTAGGTACTGGAATAAGATACAGACCACAGGATCAGTATTTAACTTGAACCCAATAACCTTTTAACATACACAATCATTAACAACTGTTAACCTACTAGTAATATATTTTACTAAAATTGCATGGCTTCCTTCTCTACATGATGACACTGTATCACATGTCTGAATGTAATTTTTGTTATGATGCACTAGGTGTCAGTCTTGTTCTGTTTTTTTTTTCTTTTAAGCATGATGTATTTGAAAATGTCCTCTAGAATTTTTTTGCCTCTATATGTGTTGGGTTAATGATTTGTAATTCAGGTTGTGTTTGTAGTCTGTAGACTCAAATGATCTGTTAATTCATTGGAGGACAAGTAGCCAGCTAATCAGTTACTCTTTGTTATTGTTAAGTTATATTGTAAATTACGTCGTTAGTCCAGGTTAATAATAATAATAATCTTAATGTCGTGTGTGATCATGGGGCATGCTGTTATAGGAAAATAGTCAATGATGTTGTAATGTGTGATACAGCCTGGTCTGAAGCCACCATGAAGTTGATTATTTTCCAATAACAGCATATTCTGAAGTGTTTCAATCCTCTTATACCACAATTTGTCAACACTAACAGTTTTTATTTATTAAGGAATTTCACATCATATGTTTTATATGCGCTCCTAGTTACACTGAATGCTGTTGAATGTCTGCAAAACAAATTATTCCTGTTATCACTTATAATATAAGAACTATAAACAGACCTTCTCTCACAAGCCTCTCTCTCTCTCTCTCTCTCTCTCTCTCTCTCTCTCTTGAAGTTAATAAGACAAAAACTGCATCGTTTTACAGACAAACCTCAAAGCCTTCTATCCTGAAAACTTTCTCTGATTGTTACAAAGCGCTGACACTGGAGACTCCTTCCAAAAATGCAAAATAAATGAAAACTTCACCATATTTAAATCTGCTTATGTGGTGCATCCACCATACGAGACCCTGTGAATTAGTTGTTATTGTATAAAAAACATATAAGAATAAGAACATATTAATATAAGCCAGTGATTTGCCCCACAGCCTCTTTTTTTTCTTTTTCCTTTTTTTTTTTTTGCTGGCAATCTGCTTTTATTCTTTGCTTCAATTTCACAACATCAATAAGTAATGCAGGAACATAATCTTCATGATGCCCCCATGAATTAATAAGAGTGTATTTATTCTATAAACTGATTCAAATATAATAAATCTTTTGGAAAAGATATGTGTGCTGCCCATTTTTTAATAGATGTGATCTACTAATCAATTACCGTTTGACTGTATTCAGTTAGTGTGTATTGCTGTAGTATACACCAATAAATAAATTAAAAAAAACATACTTGTTTTTAAGAATTTTATCTCTTAATAGCAGAGCTTAGCTCACCAGACCAGAGGATTGCTTTATCTATTCCCTTAAAATAATACATCAAACAATGTTGGCTCTGTGGCTCCACAGCTCCATGGTGTGATCCTGAGCTCTGGTTACTGTCAGTGTGGATTTGTTGAGCACATTACACGGATCATGGCTCATCACTTACTCAGTTCTGTGGTATAAAGTATTGTATTAGCAAATCTAAGCTTCCTCTGGTGTACATGTGTGTGTGTGTGTGTGTGTGTGTGTGTGCTGTACGCATCCCTTCCAGAGTGCATTGCTGACTTGTGCGTAGTGTTCCCTGGATAATCTCCAAATCCACCACAATCCTGATAAAGAGGTTACTGAAGAGGATTATTATTATTATTATTATTATTATTATTATTATTATTATTATTATTATTATTATTGTAGTTTAACCATAAGCCCGTTGTTATACGCTGTGACTGCTTCAATACGCTCCTCACATTAAGAGTGTTTGCTACAGACAATGAGTATATAAGAAAGTATACAATAAGTATATAAAAAAAGACATTACTTTGTATTGTATGTTGTATATATGATTGAACTCTACTGGGATTGTGGCACTTTCACTCCGTCCTACACCATCCACTATCCTTCTCGAAATGTACCTTGTAAAGCTGTTTCATTTTGTGTATACTGTCTTTTCAGCAGCCTATCTATTGTGGAGAGGTCAGCAGAATTGATGTTTGTGGATATGCTGCCAGCTTCTGCTAGATTGTCTGTCAAACAATGCAATCAGGCCATCAGAGGAAGAAATACTGCAGATTTTTTCCTCTTGCTAACATGTGAAAACTTGTGAACCACCACTGAAATAAAAAAAAAAAAGAAAGAACCTCTCTGACCCTTTATTGCCCTTATTGACATCTTCACACCACTTAGTCTCGACCTCTCACAAGTGCAAGCTGCTGATCGTGATGCATAGTAATGCATAGCTCACCTGTAATATAAAGATGACAGCATATGATTGGCTGCTCTTAAATGCAAGAAAATGTCCTTATTAAGAGAATCTCAAGATGTTCTTTTTACCTCTGCAAAGGTTGTTTTGATAATTTCTTACTATTACAAATAACCTGAAAAATATGGAGGATATTATTAAAAGATATATTTAAGCAATTGGATAAGCACAAGTGTATTTATGTGGCTAATAAAACTCATTTGGAAACTTGTGGTCAAACTGTAGACTGCTTCATGCATCGGCCTCCTGTCAGTCTTTTTATAGACACTTTCCAACGCCCCTTCACTCCACTGGTTCAAAAGCAACCACAACCACACTGATATAAACTATCCATGCTATTCATTTTCATTAGGAACTTGTGTAATTGCTGTTTTAGCTTTGAAAGATGACAGCAAGATGTCTACTCTGCTAATGAGATGTAGGTTGGGTCTCCTGTCAAGTATCTTTAGCATTATGCCAGCTAAGAAGCTATCTACTTGCATGCAAGTAGATAGCATGAAAACAAATGTTAGGTACTTTTATGATCTATTTCTAAATAACGAAGCAAGCCAATACCCTTCCTAAACAGCCTGCCTGATTTGCTTGAAAGAGATGTTCTTTAAATTCGACATAAATATTATCTTTATACATAGTTCTTACATTATTATCAAAATATATTTCAGTGCTATTAAGGATTTACACAATGAATATGACGTAAAGCATATCATGGCATGCAAGCATAATACATTTCAGTTGAAAATGAGACTAGAAATTCAACAATGACCCAATAATGTCAGCAAACATTGCATTAATAGAGACTTTTCTTAGACTTTCTTTTGGCTCATGCTGCTTTCTCCATCTTCCCAGAAATGAATAATTAGCTCTGCAGAGTCTTAGACAGCCTTCAAGCTAATAAAAATGCACCCCCCCCCCCCCCCCCCCCCCCCACACACACACACACACACACACACACACACACACACACACACACCCCGCCCCCCTCCAATTCTCACTCACTTTCCCTTTTTTTCTTTTCATTTGAACTAAAAACATTAACATCTTTGATACACCACATGACATTGCCATCTCTCACCAATTAAATATGCGTCACTCTGCACACTGAACTACACTTGAATTTACAGCGGATGAGAGAAATAAAGGAAAAAGGAAACAATATATTGTTTTACTGTATAATCTCACCTTAATCATCAGCATCTGCATTTTCCTCATGTAATATAGGCCAATCGTTATGAAAGTGCACAGGGTGCACTTGATCCTGTAAAATTGCCTCATGTATGTTGCCTGTTATATAACCATGCAAAACAATCATTGACCCTAATGATTTCCATATGATACTTGCCCATACCATTACTGATCACCCACCATAGTTAGCAAACGGAAGCAGACACTGTGATTAAAGGCAACCTGTCCAGATGTAGGTAATAAGGAGTAAAATTATATAACTTTTTTTCATTGCTCAGTAGTCCAGGTTTTGTGCTGCTTACAGCAATTTATGGATCTTCACACACTGGCTTTTGATACAAAAGGTTTTTTTTTTGAGTGCCATGAATTCTAGCTTTGTGAAGTGCTCATTGAATTCTGTTGTCATTTTTTGTCTCATCTATCTCTTTCAGTCAGCATCAGTGTACTAACACTGTTCCTCTTTGGTGATGCTTTTGTCTGTGTTTGACAGAATATTTTTGAGATCTATCCACCCTGAAACATTCAATTGCTTTCCAATTTTTGTGCCTGATGCACCTGCAATTTAGGCACTCACAATTTTGCCTCTTTGAAACTCTGTTACTTGTCTCATGTTGCTTTAAAATATCACATATCAAAGTACTAATTGTCAACTGTGCATTTATAGCTAATACATGCCACTAGTTGTCCTAATGCAGTTGTCTCATACAACTCACTTGTGCAGCTGTGTTTTGGAATAATGATTTAGTGTGAATAGTGATTTAGTACAAAGTCAAGGTCCTTTTATCTACCCCCTTTATATGCTGATGCAAGATATGTATACAGCTCCTCACATCCCAAGCACTGCAAAAATCCCATTCTGTTTTCATAGCTACTGAGAATGAAACACACTAGCTGTGATAAAGAACGACATTCAGAACTATTTCTGAAGTGAAGCCTTCCAGCTTTCCAGCCTAGACTGTGATAAGTATATGAGAAGTATGACTGATCCTGAGTTGTAGTTTAGGCAGAGAGTGTTTGTCTGTTTTTATGACTTGGATGAAAATCAGACAATATTTTATTTATTAATTAATGCAGGAATCCAGAGATACAAAGAAAGTCATATTTGGTACAGTGATGCAAACTTCAGTAAAAAGTAAGAAGATGTATTGCACTAATCTGCTTGTTAGGTTAATTCATGTAGTAACATAAGGAACCCACTGAAGGTTGACAAACATGTTTTACATATTTAATTAATTGTAAAGTTTAATGATCAGTTTTGGCTAGCATGTCTGCAATTGACTTAAGACTGCTGATGAGTGCCCATCTAAACCTCCACAAGAATTTCCGACCACTCGGTCTAAACAGTTTATTAGCAGAGAAACATATAATGCAGTTTGGCTGTAATCCTGTTTGCCTGATGAGATTAAAATGAACAAAACACAGTTAGGACTGATCATTGTGCGTTTCCTCTGCTCTGAGCTACATTTAGGACCCACAGGATGCCTGGATGGGAGTAAATATCTGCTCGGGTGTGTGTCAGGGAGCAGTGCCACAGCACTCCTGAGGGATCTGCTGAAGCCTATTTGTCGGCTTCAGTGCAACCGTTCACAGCTTGTACTTATTTAAGTCCCATGATTTAAGGTCACTTTCCAGGAACAAACACAAGAATGAGCAGGGAGGTCTAGATGTCTCTTAGACTAACAATGAATGAAAGCCACCAGTCCCTCTTCCTAGAGCTGGAGAGCAGCCAAACTGAGTAAATGGTGAAGGACTATAGTCAAGGAAGTCACCAGAAATGCATAGGTCACTCTGAAAGAACTTCATCGGTCCTGTGGAAAGATGGAATAACCTGATATAAGGACAACCAACTCTTGACCAATCATGTGGGGCAGTGAAATGGAAGCCACTTCACAGTAAAAAACACATGAATACTTGTTTGGCAATAGGGATGTAAAGGACTCCCAGGCCATGAAAATTAAGATTATATGGTCTGATGAAACCAAAGCCATGTCATTAATGAAAGGGCATGCAATTAATGAGAAGCAAAAAGATTGCGGAGAAAAGAATGAAAGGCAGTGAGTGAATGAATGTGAGTGAGTGAGTGTGCGTGTGTGTATGTGTGTGTGAGACAGAGAGAGAGACAGAGAGAGAGACAGAGAGAGAGAGAGAGAGAGAATGACAGAGAGGGGGACAGGAAGCATGTGAGTGCCTTGTGTGAATTACTCAGACTCTAAGCCATTTAATATTTCAAGTCACTCAACACAACACAAAATGTAATCTCCAATGACCTTTCTGATGGAAGCGTAAGTGGCACTTAATTTGAAGCCAATTTGTCTGCATCAACTTTGTTTACATATGTCTTCTGAACAGTGATTAGTTTAAATGCCTTCTCAGCTCATGGTAATATTTTTTTTAATCACAGCTTGATGTCAAAATATCAAGGGTTTTGATCAGTGTATTTACATAAAAAGGTAAAAACAAAATGATTAGCACTTCACATGTGTGTATCACCTCAATAGCACAAGGAATATTAGATGTGGGAAAAGTTAGGAGCAATACCATTCTAAAGTGCTCATTTTGCTTCTGTGGTGTGATGCTTATTTGTAGTTATTGATATGAAAAGGTCTCACAGGCAGATATATTACCTAGAAAGGTCATGATTGTCTGCTTTAGGTCTGTTGCTCTTTGATACAAAGTCTCCCTTTTTCTCTAATTCCCAAGTGTTCAAACCTATCACAGATATGAGCTTAGTAAGGAAGGGCCATCTTACAAATGACAAAAAAAATCCATTAAGATACACTGTTTCACACTTCCATACATCCGGTTCATTATTTGAAAATGTCTTTGCATACACACCTTTGACACTGGTGGGAAGAAAGAATGCCAGATATCCTGTCTGCTTTTCATATTCAGTGAATTTGAATTCTTATCTTTCTGAAAGCCAATAATTGCTGCAAAAATGCAGTGCAGAGATCTTCAGACTATGATTCAGAGGCATGCAGTGGCTTTTGTAATGCAGATAGTTTAGAGATGTAATATTAAATTTGCCTTGCGTTCAGGTAAACCAATAAAGCTGTCAGACTGAAGAGACATTTTATTAAAATTTACTGTAAGAGACACAATGCAAGATAGTATATTGCATTCATGGCTACAGTGAAGCATATTTATTTGTC
The DNA here is from genome assembly GCF_027358585.1 of Pangasianodon hypophthalmus. Classification (NCBI taxonomy): domain Eukaryota; kingdom Metazoa; phylum Chordata; class Actinopteri; order Siluriformes; family Pangasiidae; genus Pangasianodon; species Pangasianodon hypophthalmus. Next base: position 14,847,955 of record NC_069734.1, read on the forward strand.
TAATATTAATGGTTGTTTTTTCTTTCACAGTATAACAACTGTGATATGTTCCTGTGCTTATACAAACGCTTGATGTCACAAGTGTGAAAAAGACGTCATTAAAATGTTCTGTCCTCTGAATGATAAAATCACAATCTTTCTATTCCACACAGCTCTGCATGCACCCCAGGACTAATTCTATATAATAGCCTGGCCTTAAAAAAAAAACACAAAAGCCCTTTTCTTCACTAATGGCAATAATAATAACCCATATTGCTACAGTGAGCTCCAGAATAACTACTAATATTCTGTAGTATTATAATTTTGCCATGTGTCTTTGAAAGAAAATACACATTTGAAAATGTACCATTATAAAAAAAAAACATTCTGTTAGAGTAAAGGTAAATGGCTCCTACAGTTGTAGACAGTAGTGGAAAATCTTAATAAATTGTGGTTTATTTTACAATAGTTTTGTCAATTTTATTGAAAGGTGCTAATAATTCTGGAGTTCCCTCTCTATACTTTCCTTTTCACATTTAATCCCAAGAGATCATGTGCCAATTGAAATATATGTGACACGATTCAGTGATTTTTCTCCATTAAAATACATAAAGTTCACCAGCTGGTTAAAAGCGATTTTTCCAATCTTCTTTATATGTATTTTTACACATTGATGTCCACAACTGATGGCATCCAAATAAAACTTAGGGTTTAAATAAATGTTTTTGAACAGTAAATACATTGTTCTGTAAAAACTGAAGTTACCAGTGGAGGTACAATGCTAGTAGGGCTATGTACATTTGAAGAGTTTGAAGTTCTTCTTCTTTTTTTTCCAAATGCAATGTTTTATAATATTCAATAGTCACACAGGATTAATGTTTGTGTTCACAGTTTACAGAATGAGCGGTCATAGAACTCCTAGCAGATGGATATCTGTCTAAAACCGAATGTTTGTGCTCCGAGATTAAGAATGAAGATACTCTCAGGACTAAGGCAATTGATAAATTCAGAAATAAAAAATTAACAATTGACTATTAAAAAAAAGTGACAGAGTAGGTCAATTTTAAGATACTTAGTGACTATATATCATATTATTTATGATATACTGTATATACATATATTTATGATATACTGTATATACGTATATATACTAAATACTTATAGCTATAAAATATAAATAATAACCCCTTACAAAATAATGAATTTAGACAGCAGAGCAGACTGGCAGCAAAAGCCAAAATGTGCAAAACATGACAGGCAGAAAAACCCCATCAGATCAGAAACTAATAAAAACAAGCTCAGGAAACAGGGTCCTTAACAGCAACAGAGCTGGATATGACATGTCATGAAAATGGGTATGAAGAAATTTTCTAAATGGTGCTTCATACCAAAGGAAAAAAATCCTTTACAATTGTTAAAAAGAATTATAAAAAGAATGAGCTGACAATTACACATCATATTATCATAATAGTTATGTTAAAGCTGGAACAAAGTGTACAACTATAGGCCAATATCAAGCCTCCACTTTATCTCCAAGATCCTAGAAAATTTTGTGGCTGTCTATGAGCATAACCTAGTCAATGTGTGCCTTAGAGTGTACCTGGCATTTCAACTCCTGATTGTAGAGGTGGGGACTTACCTTTACCTTTACTCTATGTGTTTTTCCCTTATATTCAATTTTTAAAGGCACTAAGGGATAAATGCACACATTCCCATGAATACACCTTACCTTCACCTCTCAGACTATATCCAATGCCTTGGCTTGAATCAGGCATTGGTGCACTAGGGTTTGGGATACTCACTGGTACCCTTGGATACTCAGTGGTACCTGGTAATTCAACTCCTGATTGGGGAGATCAGTGGGGCAGCAGAGATCTGGAGTATTTGATCCACTCCGATCCACCCCACTCCCCCTGAATATGCCCTGGATCTTTGCAATTCCAGCCGACCTAGGTCCAATCTCTCAGGCCAGTAGTGGAGATCCCCTGGGAAACCAAGGGAGGAGGAAAGAACACACAGAAGTTAGGGGGAGAGGTAACAAGCTCAGGGGAAATATATTTCATTTCTGCAGGACACTGTAGATCAGACACACCCACCAGGGTTCCACTCCCTTTCCCGGTCAGTGGTGCTGCTACAGCTTGCCCCATGTCTAGTGGCAGCTCCATTCTTCCCAGGGCTAGTGTGGCCAGAACTGTGGGTGGGTAGACAGGACAGTTGTATGGCCTAAGAAATGGTCTCAGGTTGGTGAATTTGGACCCACTCCTTGGTTATGCTGGGTAGTGAAGCAATGAACCACTCCAGTTGTGGTGTAAGCTTCATTGATTATGCGGCTAGTGGGTGGCAAACTGCAAGCGGCCAGCCGTGCTTCGCTGGTCAACAGGGCTTGGATGTATAGCTCCCACTCACTCTCCACAAATGGAAACAGTATATTTTCAGTATATCTCCTAGTGGGGAAAAAGTCCACTTTCCCTCAGGGGATATCTGATTTCACATCAGTGGTCCATTATGAAGAGGAATAAACTATTTTGACTTAGGTATTTAATATAGTGTATATCACCAGTAATATCTCTAGTAAATAAGGCATTCTGTTTTTCATTCTCCTGAAAGTGATTAATGGAAAACCTGGAACTTACATCATACGAAAACATGTAATGGGCTCCTGATGCTGCATAGCATCTAATTGGAAATATAATTGGTTTAGGCAATGCAAGGGATCTGCTCTCTTCTCTCCTGCTGGATATCCATTACTGAGTAATCTAAGACAAATATCACCCAATTATGTTTATTCTATAAAATTATAAGTTTATGAAATAAAATGATAGGTAGATGCATATACATAAGTATAAGTATAGTATAATCTGTTTACTCTCAGCCTTCTTTAAATGTTTAGTTCCTGTCTTTTCATGGAACTCAACCTCATATTTTAAAAGTGTGGTTACAAAACACACAACTGCCATGAGGATTAATGTGGCATCACACATTAAGCATCTCATACACATATAGAGCTACACAGTGACAAGTGTGAATTACAGGCATACCACAAGGGGTCCAGGAACAAATAATTAGGCTGAGTAGATCGTTATCTGCACCTCTTTGTTCCTCTCTCTCTCTCCTTTATATCAAGCTAGATTATCTTGCCTTCTTGAGAGACTGTGCCACTTTCATGTGACAGTTCACAGCAGGTGGAAAGTATTCATGTTCTGGGGAATTATTACAATCTTCCGGCTGTTCTTTTGCCAGCACATCACAGTGCTTACAGACTCACCACTTTGCCAATTTGTTTCAGTCCCCTTTCATTGCTTGCCACTTGCATTTTGTAAATGGCTGTGGCAGTAGTGGAATCAGGGAAGTATTGTCATCCCTGCCAATTAATCACACATAGTTGATTTTCATTCATTCATTCATTCATTCATGGTCATTCATGAAATCACATGATATCTTTTTATAAGGCTGTTGACAAATTATGGCATATAGACAGCATATATTTAAGATCATGATACCTGCTAGGACACACACAGTGATGGCTGGTAGTGGTACTGTGATTTATAATACTGTACAACAACTCATAGATAATATACAAAAACTAAGGAGAAATGAATGAGTAGTTCTTTATGAACACTTCACTAGGACTTCACTATTAACTGGCCAGTAATTAACTGAGTCTTAAGCAGTAATTATTGAGTCTAGCTCTTTTATAATAATTACTGATAATTATTGATCAAACTGAACAAACATTAGTTTAGTGTTTTATATTTATTTATTTTTATGTACCTACAGTAATGTTTTAGCCCAGTTACCATTACTTAGCCAACTAGCTACCATTTCTTTCTACAATCTTTGTAAAGCCCCACGATCTCCAACCTGTTTTTTTTGTTTTGTTTTGTTTATGCAGGCTCTCAAAATGCTTCCTCTTTACTAGAGGCTCTCACTACGTAGGGTATGTTTTAATGGCATTGCAGAACCTACATAGTGCAATATGTGGTCACGAGGATTTCATTTCCGATTCAACCACAGAAAATGAGTGACTCTACTAAGTGCCTGATCAAAATTAACATTGTTTTTGTAATATACTTTTTAGCACAATATGAGTCAGTATTGTATATTTGATTTAAAAATATTATATATTAATACATACATATCCAAAACTCCTAGATGAAAGACCTATTTGGGGGAAAAAAAAAAAAAAAAACGTGTGGCAAAATCTGTCATGGTCTGATGAGACCAAGTTAGAACTTTTAGGCATAATACTAAAAGATATGTTTGGTGCAAAAACAAGACAGCTTATCACCCAAAGAACACCATACCCATGCTGAAGCATGGTGGTGGCAGCATCATGCTATGGGGCTGCTTTTCTTCAGCTGGGACTAGGGCTCTAATCAAGATGGAGGGAATCCTGGATAGCTCCAAATCTGTTTTGTGCCATCTGTTTTGGCACAAAACCTACAGGTCTCTGTTAGACAGCTAAAGATGAAGAAAATTTTCACTTTCAGCACAATAACAATCCAAAGCACAAATCCAAGTCAACAAAGGAATGGCATTGAGACCACACCTAAACCTGTGGAATGACTTGATTGGCAAATCAGTATGTGCTAAGTTGGTAGACTCCTAACTAAAAAGACTGACTGCTGTATTACAAGCAAAATTTGCCTTAACAAAGTAAAAGTTAAGAGTGTGCATAGTTGTGAAACCAGGTTACTGCAATTTTTTTCTTTTTTGACCTAAAATGTTTATAGTTTTTTTTTTCGCTTGAATTTGTTGGTTGCAACATCACATTAAAGGTGGAAAAAGGACACGATTAACAGAGCATGAAAGGTTGTTGCTGCCGCAAACATTAAATACCGACAAACACATATACCACTAAGTGGCCAAAAGTATGCAGACACCTGACCATCACACCCATATGTGCCCATTCCAAAACCATGGGCACTAACACAGAGTTGGTCAATGCTTTGCTGTTATAACAGCCTCCACTCTTCTGGAAAGGCTTTCCACTAGAATTTGGAACATGGCTGTGGGAACTTGTGGCCATTCAGTCACAAGAACATTAATGAGGTCAAGCACTGATGTCAAGTGAGAAGGCCTGGTGCGCAGTTGACATTCCAATTCATCCCACAGCAGGGCTTGGGCCACTCAAGTTCTACCACATCAACTTTGACAAACCATATCTTTATAGACTTCTCTTTGTGCACAGGAGCAAGGTATGGGCCCTTTAGTTCCAGTGCAGGGAAATCTTAATGCTACAGCACACAAAGACAATTACAAATACAATCTAGACAATTGTGTGGCCCAAATATGGTTGTGATGGTCATGTGTCCATAAACTTTTGACCAAACTGGCCATACTGTACAAAACCGAGTGCTTGAGTGATGGTATATGATCGATTTGAGTAGTAGCCATTTGAATAATTGTAAATAATTGTCTTAAAACCCCATTGCCTCATAGGGCAATGCTCACTGCCAAGACTCATGCTGGCTTAGACAACCTCTAAACCTTGAAACACAGGACAGAAAACATGTAAAGGAAAAACATAGGATCCTACTTTTCAATAATAATAATTGCACAATGTTCAACTTACCGCACAATGGTTCTTGTGATTTTACTGGCTGATTTCATAGCATCCAGCTTTTACTGTTCACTGGCCAGTCACACAGAGTCCAGCAAGAGCAAAATCTCAAGTCTTAGCAAACAAAAGATGGTCTCATTTCTTACCTCAGTAAATGGATTATGTATTCCCCATTGAGTTCTCCCTGGTGGATCCAACTTCCTTTTGTTGATGAGGAATTTCACAGATCCCGGAGTCTCTGTTTAGGTGCCATCAGACAATAGAGATCATTGTAGATATCCAGTGGCAAAGGTAACCAGTCCAATAAACAGCTTGCTCCCACTTTTTCTATGACCGTTCCATGAATCAACCTGCCCTCGCTCCACCTGAGAAATTCAATGGTGATCCTGCAAAATGCCAAGGTTTCCTGATGCAGTGCTCCTTGTATTTCTCTGCCCAAGAATCCACTTCAGATTATACGAATATTACACATCTAATTTTCCTGCTCACAGACAAAGCTTTCACCTGGGCTACAGAAACATGGTCTCAAGAAGGGCAGATGATCCTAGCACATATACATTGGTCCATTTAAGGTATACATCAACAAGGTGACATATAAACTTGACCTGCCAACATCGCATATCCCCATTATTCCATATATCTTTTTAAAAAACCCTGATATTTGGTACCTTTGATGGAGAAACCCCAGCAGACTCTCCCATCCCTTCCTGTCAATCTTGATGGCAACCTGTATACCCAATCAAGGAGATCCCTAATTCAAGACGATAAAGAGGAAGATCTCATTGAATGGGAAGGACACGGCTCTGAGGAGAGATTCTGGGTCCTAGTTTAAGATATTCTAGACCCTTTGCTCATCAGAGAATTTCATGCTTGTTGTCCACACTGTTCTGCTCCACACCCAGAGGCAGACCTCACAAACACTCACATTCAGCTTGTAATCCTGTGATGTAATCATTTTTAATCACCAATCATCAATCATCAATTTAATCACAGGATAAAGTAACATGAAATGAATGGAACGTGCTGTCACTGCGGACATCGGACTCCTCCAAAAGATCAGAACTGCAGTTTGTTGAGCAATGCATGGTGCTTTGCAAAACCAAAGTCATTTTTAACTGTAATAAAAATGTTTAACAAAATGATGGTTTTGCACTGTACACATTGTCATTAATCATAAGAATTAGACTAGGCCTGGTTTCCTTTTAATCAGTTGAAATCTGACCTGCATAAGAATACATAGCGTATACGAATTTTTTTGTTATTAAAAAAAAAACTGTTAAGTTTGAATTGATAGGCCTGTGACAGGCCTTTTGCTGTATTCATGTTAAGCATATACAGTTGAGGCCAAAATTTTACATACAACTAGATATTCAATTCAAATTTTTCACAACCCCTCACATTTCATGTAGAGGTTGTGAAACTATACACTATACACTTCTTTTGGCAAGTCACTTAGAACATCTACTTTGTTCATATAAGAGACAATCGATCAGAGACAGATTTATTAACAGTCTGAAAGAAAATTGATGTAATAATGTTTAGAAGTTCCTGATTGGCCTATTGTTATAATTAGGAGTTAATTGTAAGTGCACAAAGTGCCTTTTTTGCTCCTGAAACCATGTGAAAAGCCTCAAAAGTATGTACATCCATTATTGAGAGGGTCCTATATCACCATGGACTGAAAGGCTGCTGTGCAAGAAAAAGCCCCTACTCCAAGACCAGCATAAAATAGACAGCATCATGTTGTGGGGGTGTTTTACTGGAAAAGGGACTGGTGCACTTCAGTTTTTTCAGTTAACTGAAGCAAAACCTCAAGACATCAGCCAGAAAGTTAAAACTTGTTCGCAACCAGGTTTTCCAGCAGGACAGTGATTCTAAGCATACCACCAAAGTTGTAACAAAATGGCTTAAAGACAACAAAGTGAAAGTATTGGAGTAGCCATCACAAAGACCTGACCTGAATCCCATAGAAAATCTGAGCAAGAAATGACTTAACACAGGAAATGTATGGTAACACTGTGCAAAATTGAGTTTGAATGCCTTTAGCCTTGGTATATGCAAATATTTGGCCTCAGCTTTAGACCGGCAAAGTTCCAGAAATGTGTGGTTTTTATCTACTCTAGCCATGGAAACCTGTGTGTGTGTGTGTGTGTGTGTGTGTATGCTACAGTAAACAACTGGCATTTGTGATGACAGTACTATGTGCTGTGAACTGAAGTGAATTAGGCCACAATATGGATTACTGAACTGGTGAAAGAACAAACTTCTTGAGTGACAACCTTTCAACTTGTTGGCCACTTTATGTCATTTAAGTAACTGCTGGCATTTGAGTTTTCTCTTCAAGCTCTTGCCCACCCTGTTTTACCCTGGCCCACCCACTGTTCAATTTCAACAAGTTTAGTCTCTGCTTTCTGTTTCAGCAAATCTGACGTAACAGCTTCTGAACTGAACAGCTTCTGAACTTCATGTTTTTGTATGACACGCTCAAGTTTCAAGTTTATTTGTCATGTGCACAAACTGTCAGTCACAATTGTACATTGAAATGCTTGTGTGAGGCTCATGTACTCTACAACTATGCAATACAAAAAAAATATACATCAGAAGATGTATATATATGTATGTATAGGAGAGAGGAGGGAAGGGGAACGAGATTATTTGCAAATACAGTCATATGCAGAATATATTGGTATGTATGGTACGTGTGCTTACATAGTATAAACCATACTCACGTGAACTTACGTCACCGTACGTGAACAAGAGTGCAAAACGTAGTAAAATAAATAGTAGCTGTGTGCAGTTGTAGTGTCTGAGCAGTCCACTATAGACATAGGAGAGTATAAAAAGCAGATGAAGCAGCAGTACAAAGTAGCATTTAAAAATTAAAAAAAAATATACAATTAAATTAAGTGTAGTAGTAGGTGTAGTGTGTAATAAATATGTAAATATTTCATATTATTGCACTATATTGCACAGAGACAGGACTTAGTCCTTAGCAGCAGTGAAGTGGTAATCGTGTTCTTGCAACCTGCCCAAAAGTGACAGAAATATGTGAAGAAATTTTCCATGAGTGTCCTTGAGCTGCCAGTGAGGTGAGTAGTGTGGGGGAGGTGGTAGAGGCATGAGTGAAAGAGAGGACCAAAGAGTAATGTCAGGATTACAGTTTATTCAGGATCCTGAAGGCCTGCAGGTAGAAACTGTTCTTCAGCCTGCTGCTTCTGGATTGAATGCTGTCGGGTAAATGATCTGTGTTCTGGGTAATTGCAGTCTGTGGTGATTTCCCGAGCCTTCCTCAGACATCGTGTGTGGAAGATGCCCTGGAAGCACGCAGTCAGGATGCTCTCTATGGTGCATTTGTAGAAGGTGGACAGGTTTTGGGGGAGACCAAACTTCCAGAGCCTCCTCAGGAAGTAGAATCGCTGACAAGCAGATTTCACTACTGTCTCAGTGTGAAGGGATTAAGTCAGGTTATCAGTGAGGTGCACGCCAAGGAACTCGATACTCCTAACTCTTTCCACAGCAGCCCCACCGATGTATAAGGGGGAGTGGCCATCCTCCTTTGGTCTACAATCATCTCCTTAGTTTTGCTGATGTTGAGGCAGAGGTTGCTGTCGTTGCACCACTCTGATAACACTCTGACCTCACCTCTGTAGGCTGTCTCATCTCCGTCCATGATGAGGCCCAGGATGGTGGCGTCATCAGCAAACCCGAAAATGATGTTGGAGCTGTGCTTGGCGACACAGTCGTGAGTGAACAGGGAGCACAGGACTGGGCTGAGAATGCATCCTTGTGGAGCTCCTGTGCTCAGAGACAGTGTGGAGGAGATGCAGTCACTGATTTTCACTACTTGGGGTCTGCTCATCAGAAAGTCCAAAATCCAATTGCACAGATGAACGTACAATCCTAAGTCCTTGAAGGCAGATGTGTAGTCGATGAACGGCGTTCTCACATAGGTGACTCAGATGCTACTTTGTTAAAGTTGTCTTTATTGCAGCTGATTCCTATAGGAATGAAACCTTATAAGCTTTTATCTAGGTCTATGTAGTTACAAAAGAACCCACTATTTGTTTGCATAAATCATGTTAAATAAGGAGCCAGTTTAACAACAGTAGGAGTAAATGCAGTCATTCTGCCTAAAGATGACTAAAATCTTGCTAGATAAGTGTGATTATTTAATCACAGATGTAAGACTGGACAGAGATCAGTTGAGTGAAAAGTGACCATTAGGCTTGTGTTATCTTAGATGATTGACTGATGAGACTGATGGGGATGATGCTGAACCTGAGATCCGTGCTGAGGTCTGTGCAGAAACATGAGTGTGTGAGGGAGGAAAGGAGAGAATGTGTGTAACAGTGGTACGAAAACTCATGTGAGGATATGATCTCACTGTGAAAGCAGGTATAGAGGGAGAACAAAAGAGGACCCAGCACTGAGTCTTGTGGGACACCAGAGTCTGTATAGAGTAGATGTGGATCCCCTCCATGTCACCTTATAGGTAAGAAGCAAGCCATTGTCATGCTGTGCCAAGTCTGCATGAGGATGGAAATCAGAGTCCAGACAAAAAAAAAATTGTAGATTGTTTATTTGTAGATTATATTTACATCATAAACTATTTTAAGTACTTCTACCTACAGAGACTCCTCAGGTGCTTGTTTAGTCCCTTGTCATTTTGAGACTGGACTACTGCAACTGATCCAGAATGCAGCTGTATGATGTTTCAACCAGCCGAAGTTCTCCCACACCACTCTATTGCTACACTCCCCTACCTTTGGCTTTCTGTAGCTGCCTGCATCAGATTTAAAACACTGATGCTTGCCTACAAAGCCAAAAACAGACCAGTGCCTGCCCTACCTAAGGCACTTACCACACCACGCTTTGCACCATGCTTCCTCTGAGCTTCTGGAATTGTTCAACCAGACCCACTCTCTCTCAATGTACAAGGAAGACATGCATTAAGGCTCTTTTCTGTCCTGGCACACAGGTAGTGGAATGAACTTCCCCTGGTTGTCTCAACAGCCGAGTTACTGACTGTCTTCAAAGGAAGACTAAAGACCTACCTCTTCACCAAGCAATCCGAATCTACCAGAAACTGGTAGAATGAACATTAATGAACATTGCGAATGAACTTAGATTACATATTAAACAGAATGAACATTGTGAATAGCCCATTGTGAAGAGAACATTGTTTTCAAGGTCATATAAACATGACCATGAAAACTATGTCTATGAATTACTTTATACCACATTTTGCTGGTATAAAGATAGACATAGTTTTCATGGTCATGTTTATATTTTGTATATTTTATTTATTACACATGCAAATAAAAAAAATAATAAAAATTCCATAACTTTATATCGAATTAAATTTGTTAAATACTTAGTAAATTTAACTAACCATATTTTAAATGGCACCAAAGATTTTTCATCTAAACAAATTTTACATAAATTTAGCTAACAATTTTGCATACTTGTATACAATTTTGTGTACTATGTGCACACACCATATACCTTACTGTGAAACACAATGAGGGTGAACAAAGAAAACTTTCTTCTTCACTTGATCTTCCAAAACATTTCATAATACAAAAGCATTACGCCTGAAAGCCAACCAAAAACAAGAAATATTGAAACCAGCCCATCCATAATGCTCAAAATTAGCATTATCAGTTTAAAGTTCTGTGAATGCATATGCAAATCGAGTTCAGAAACCACGCCCCCTCTTTAGTATTCAATCGGTTGAAGTAAACATTTTTTTTTTTTTTTTTTTTTTTTTTTTTTTTTTTTTTTAGTTTTGTGAGCAATTGCAAAATAATAGTAAATTCAGTCAAGTAAAGTGAGTAAAATATCAACTTTGAGGTTTAGCCACAAATAAAAATGAATGAATTTAGTAGAGAATTTAAAGCATTTTTAGAGAGACTTTCTAATAATTTTTTTTTTTTTATTTATTTATTTATTTATTTATTTATTTATTTATTTTGTGTAAAAAAAAATCACAGATTTGTTTTTGTCATATTTATTTACTGAACCACAGATTTTTTTCGGTGCAAATAGCAGGATAATATGGGAGGATTTTTTTTTTTAATTTCTTTATTTTTCTTTATTTTTACTTTATTGCCAGTAGTCAGAAGTCGCCAGGAAAGTATCTTCAACCTTCCCAGCGGTGAATGACTGAACAGCGGTGGTCGAGGAGGGGGGCTCTGTGATGCGCATGCGCACAAGCCTTACATATCCAAACACTTGCGCTCCACTAACGTGCGCTCTGGATGACACGCACCTGAGCAGGAAACAGAAATGAAGCGTTGCTTTTCTCTCCTCTAGCATTCCATCTGGGAAATCTGCGAGTTGGAAAGTGTCTCTAAGAGCTTGTAAAATGCGCAAAGTAAAGTAGATATGAAAAACAAAAATAACTAAAAAAAAAAAAAAAAACAGCAGGAGGATTAAATCCTCAAGCAGTAACCGGTATCATGTCTTTAGAGGAAATGTTTATCTCCATCGCTGAGGAAAAATCCGCGTGCAATGAGTCGTGGGATTGCCGGAGCTCTCCGGACGCGCGCGAAGCCTCGCTGTGGCACGCGGGAGTCGCGATCGCGGCGGCGTACGCGCTGATCATTGCAGTGGGTCTTATAGGCAACGTGACGCTCATTCGCACCTTCTGCGCCGTCAAGTCCATGCGCAACGTCCCCAACTTGTTCCTGTGCAGCCTTGCGTTCGGCGATGTGCTCCTGCTTGTTACGTGCGCGCCCGTGGACGCCAGCCGGTACCTCGCCGACGAATGGCTCTTCGGAAGAACAGGATGCAAACTGATCCCGTTTATCCAGCTCACGTCTGTTGGCGTGTCAGTGTTCACGCTCACCGCTCTGGCAGCCGACAGGTAAGAGCTTAGGGACAGTCTGATTTGTTTGGGACAGATCTGTGTCCTGTTCTGCAGACAGGACCATAAAGTCATGCACTGCACTGCAATGTCTCTACATCTTTCTTCTGCAATATACTAAAATAGATTTTAAATCAAGGTATGCATCAATTTCTAATGAGGATGAAAGCATTTTTTGATTTACATGATGTAAATTCTAACCAGTTGATTGTGTCCTGAAAGTAACAAGGTAAAATAAAGATGCTGAAATGCATAAAAAAAAAAGAGAGAGAGATAATTTTGGTCATTTAGTCATCTTTAATTTGCACTTCTGCCATCTAGTATGTGTAGGGTTTGTTTATTTCAATAAATAGTGATTATAACACTAAAAAATTGAAATGGAAATCTTATTTGGAAAATATATTTGATATTTTACAACTATACATAATTCTAGAATGCATGAAAAATCAACAGAAATAATATACAAAAGGCAACATATATATGACATATAGAAATGCTGTGTAGTTTTCTTGTAACACAATATATATATATATATTTTTTTTTAAACATAAAAACGTCCCTAGAGTCTATTCCTTGGAGAGAATAAAAACACTCATTGTCTTCCTGTAATGTCAGGTTTGGAAGTGGACCACTCTTTCACGCAGAGCATTTCATTTACACTCTTAGTTTTGTGCACTGGGACTTTCTTGCCTGTTCCATTCAGACCACAGCTTTTCAGCAGGGTTCAAATCTAGAGACATTTCAAAACAGCGATATGTATCCCTTTAACCATTTCTTTTTGGTTGCTAATGTACGTTAGGGGAAATTCTGTTAAAATTCATCTCCAATCAAATTATAACCATCTGGCAGAAATGTCCATTTATTTGGGTAGAATATCTTGATATTCAATGGAATTCATGATGTCTTCACAAGATCCCTGTTTTGCAGGGTGGTAGGTATATCCTGCTCATCAACCTGCACACACTGACTAGCAATGATCAGACTAACAATGACCTCTTTTGTAACGTTTGTTAATTAAAGGACACCATTCTGTAAGCAATATGTGTGTACATCCGCGTATGTTTACGCATTGGAAAATTGTCCTCTGGGTTAGTCCAAACCATATGTGTGTGGTCCCAGTCTTCTGGAACAGAATGATCCCCACCAACTTGATGGAAATAAGAAGCCTAATGTCACGCTTGGCTTCTTCTGCCCAGCGTTAGAAGTAACATTTAGTCATGTGCTTACAGATGCCCGTTTTGTAAAGCATTGTCGGATTGGATTGGATTGAACTGGATTGTACTGTATACGAAGTCTTATATTCTGGTAGTGGCCATTCCGTTCTTTTTTCCTAGTCAATCTATAAGCCAAACTACAGATATCTTCTGATAAAACAGCCACAAAAGATCCATATCAACATTTTATAAGCTCCCACGTATATCAGACAGATCCCTTGCTGCAAAAACGTACGTTAAGGATTGGATAATAGTTTCACATTTCACAGCATGATGACATTGATGCCAGTTTTGCTCATCATATAATTACCTGGTTGATTGTAAGTGCTCTAATTAGCACCTTATCGTTGAGGGATGATTGGATGGCAGTTTTCAGGAAATACAGATGTTTGGAGCACAGATGATAGACTGCAAAACAATAATATGTTTACATCTGATCATCATTATGAGATCTTTAATAGTAACCGCTTACAATACATTGACAAATATATCAGTGTACCTGTAGTACAGTGGTATAATCATCACTGGCACTTTGGCACAAAATCACTTGCTCCGTCAGTCTTGCTCCCTTTATATGAGTACCTGAAAGCCTAATAAATCAAGTGTAAAATTCCCCATTAGTGTAGCAGCCTTGTTCTGTAGCAGTGGCCATCAGTGTAGCAGTTATTCTTAGGAATAAAAGGTAACAGCATTCCCACTCAGACGAATCTATCAGAAGCAGTTATACATCATCCAAACCAATTTCTCTTAGAAAATGTTTCCTGTGTGTAATTAAGAGATTTTCAAACAGGGGAGATGGTCTTCATAACAGAAAAGATAGGTCTGGTCTGCCGTGATGTGACATTAGCACTTACAAGTGCATTATTGGCTTAGGACTACAATTGCTATGATAGCTTTAGGAGTGCAATTGCCACGAACAGCTTTTCACTCAAGTCTCCATCAGTGAACAGTTGATAACGTCAACAAAATTGAATTCATCTGAAAACTATCATGAATTTCCTGGTTACACAATTGCACTTTTTGACCATGTAGTACACAGTTATAGAAGGGATTTATTTATAGTTGCACTGTCCGTGTCACCCGGATCAAGGTTTTTTCCTCATATCGTCTCAGGGAGTTTTTCCTTACCACCGTCACCTCTGGCTTTGTCATTAGGGATAAATTTATAAATTTACATCCTGAATTTATATATTTCTGTAAAGCTGCTTTGGGACAATGTCCATTGTTAAAATTGGATTGAGTTGAATTATTCTGGGGTACTTATTATTGTGGGGCTTGGAATAGATTAAAGTAGTAAGACATTATACATCACCACCAGAATCACATTTTCATGTAGCTGCTCACACAGTCGGAGTTATTGCTTTGGAATTCCTTATAATCTATTTTTAAATTCCATATCAAATCATATTCCAGTAATTAGATAGATAGATAGATAGATAGATAGATAGACTTTACTGATCCCATGAGGGAAATTCTTGTGTTACAGCAGTGTTGTGTTAAATCAACAAAATTGATTTTGATTTATTTATTACATGCATGATTTATGTATAATTTATATAATATATGCATTATATGTTTATTACTCATGTAACAGTACAATTACACATGGACTCTGTGTAAAATTCTGTAAAATTCTCCTTCTCTTTCAGATACAAAGCCATTGTAAAACCCATGGACATCCCAACGTCCCATGCTACAGCTAAGATCTGTTTGAAAGCTGCTGCTATTTGGCTCTTGTCCATGGTTCTGGCCATCCCAGAAGCCATTTTCTCTGACCTGCATACCTTTCACGTCACACAGACCAATGAAACCTTTAAAACATGTGCTCCATATCCCCACACAGGAGACCTGCACCCCAAAATCCACTCCATGGCCTCATTTCTTATATTCTATGTAATCCCCCTTTTCATCATTTCTGTGTACTACTTCTTCATCGCCAGGAGCCTGATTAGGAGCACAATTAATTTGCCAGTCGAGGGGAAGATACCCATTAGGAGACAGGTGAGATGCTATGAATTCATCAAGTAATTAAATGAATCATTATGCATTAGCAATTTCTTAGAAACCAGAAACACCTGAGGACATAAATAACAATCTTGAATAAAAATCTCATATATTTGCATATATTCTCATGTCTCATATCTGCATATATTTGCCCAATACCAAAAATGCTTTTAATAATTAATCACAAATAAATATAAATAAATTCATTAATACATGCTGGTATAGTAGAATAATCAGTGATGTGTGTGGTGTGGTGTGATGTGGCCCAGTGTGGAAATACTTTTAGTGGATGATTTTTCATGTCCAGAATCTTTTACTTGCTCTTATACCACAGCAAATTGCCAACAATTATAACTTTTAATTGATTAAAGATGGCACGTACTCTTCAATGGTTTATAGTTATGTTTAATTCCAAGAGACAAGTTAATTCCTGTTATTACTTATGCCCAATAACAGCTATATACAGTTATTCCCTCACATTCCCTCTCTCTCTTTTTTATTTCCTCTTAAGACTGATAATACACCTTAAATAAATATCTTAAATAAGGTTAAATAAACATCTCCTTACAGAAAACTGGTCAATCATGATATGCTTTTCTCTGTTAAATAACCAAATAAACAAATACGCAATTAACAAAAACTAACCAAAAAATGCTTGTCCACTTTTATTGAAGTTTACAAGATTTCTCAAACCTTTCTATTAATTGGTTCTGCAATTATTAGCTAAGACATATTTATTGTATTATATTAAATTATATAATTTATGAATGAATGTAAAAAAAAAAGTGAAAAGGTTTCCTAAGCTAATCATGTTATGTGAAAAGAGACCAAAGTCTAATTACCATGCTACTGATAAGCTTGTAATTAAAAGAAATATGTTATTAATACATACACCATGCATATATTTTAGTCTTTGTGTGCACTTTGAATATAAATACCCCTTGATGTGTAGCATGAAAAGACTGCATGAATACATCGTCAGTGGATTTAAATAACCTTTCATTCCTTCTATGTGTTCATAAAGAAACCGGTAATTGGTTCTTATGATTATCGATGCATGAAGTAATAATGAGCATGTATGGTACACTGAAAAAAGAAGATGAAATATCAAATGATTCGTGTTAACCTGAGTCAAAAGGCATTGAATATTATGAGATGGACAGTATGCTGTACTTATTCGAGATAAATCTGACCATAATACTCATTAGATCATTAATTTGTCCATAGATGTTTAATATTGTTCATAATATTGTTAATATGTTGCCCTGAATTGAAGTTAAATAATGATGTTGAGAAAAAGCTAAAATAATACAGTGAATTGGATAAGAAAGATTTTCCTTATATCACTAATACAACAATAATGTGGCATCATGAATCAGATGTCTCAATGTTAAACATTTCCAACAGCATCAGTTTGCATCAGGAAATCTTTTTATTACAATGAAAGAATGAAGTGTTATATTGTTTTTATTATCTCAGTCATGGATGACGGCCAGATGCCTGACTTGTATGAACGTATTACAAATACATTTACATTTAATTATTTGGCAAAACAGCTTATAATTGAGCTGAGCAGATCAAGGTTAAGGGTCTCGCACAGGGACACAACAGTGGCAGCTAGAATCTGATGCCATTTTGTCATTAAAACTGTAATATAATTTGTATAGCACAGGATATGAGATTACATAAACAGTTTGAGAAAGTGTATAACACTTTATAAAAACTAAGAATGCAACTGGAAATTAGAATATTGATTTGAAAGTCTTTTGTCCACTACATTTTTTAATTGATGAAACGTTTCCCTTTCTACCTCAGATGGAGTCAAGGAAGCGGCTGGCTAAGATGGTGTTGGTGTTCGTGGGTCTCTTTGCTATCTGCTGGCTCCCCAGTCACGTCATCTACTTGTACCGCTCCTACCACTACTCTGAAGTGGACACATCCATGATGCACTTTGTCACCAGTGTGGCTGCCCGTATCCTGGCGTTCACCAACTCCTGCGTCAACCCGTTCGCTCTCTACCTGCTGAGCAAGAGTTTCCAGAAGCAGTTCAACAAACATATCTGCTGCTGCTGCCCTCCTCTGCCACTGCACATGCACAGTACGGTGCGTGGGAACACACACATGAGCTCACTCAAAAGCACGCAGAATCACACCGTCGCCAGCTTCAGTCTCATTAATGGCAATCATGGCTGTCATGAGGGCTCTGTGTGAGTGTGCTGTGAAAGAGCTTTAGTCATTTTTTTTGTTTGTTTTTCAGTGTTCATGAATGGTCCTTGTTCTTGGTGGTTGCTACTGTACTGTATTATTGTTTTGAATAGGTGTTATGCTTTATATTCTACACTGGGCAAAAAAGCAAAAAGCACTGGAAAGCAGGAAAGCTCTTCAGCCCACATTTCCACCGCAAGAGTTTGAGCATAATTTTCATGAATCATCACTGGGGTTTTATGAGTCCTTGCTGCTCAGTGCTGGATTTGGAAGTTTGGAAGAAGAACATGAACACATCTGCTCCACTACACACAGTAGAACGTGCAGTCGGTAAAATGGTGTGGTCCCATCTGTGGTCCTGTATTAGATGCTAATTAATGGCGGAAGTATTTACGTTCAGTGTTTTCGTAATGGTTAAAATGTTTTTAACATTTGCATTATTTTGGATTTAGATGCTGATATTAGTGTCTTGCTGTGTTAATACATTATGTTAATGAACCAAACATAAGCCTGTTATTTTGGTTGTCCGTGTAACTTAATGCTGTAAATTATTTGGTACGGTGAAACTGTGTACATGTGCGCTACTACAAAATGTTCAAACAGGAAGTGATCTTTATTTCAGAGGCATATTGATTTGTACAGGCTTCAAATTTATGTTTAGGTGACAAGCAGTGCTCAGAGTATAATTTGATAAAGGTGTAGCTACCTGCTTGTCTCAATTTCAGCGGTGATCGGTCACGGCATTGGTGTCTGAGCTATATCTGCTCCTGTGTCCTAGAAGCAGTGCTTCATCCGTTAATGTTTTAGTGTTTCAGTGGGGGTTTCTGTGGGTGCAGACAAAGCCATTTTGTTCATTTTGTGGCTTAAATGTTACATTCAAATAGGGAAAAAGAAAAAAAGAATGAAACATTATGCAGCTAAAACGCATATGCTGTTCTTCATGGCACTGTGACCTTGTATCAGTGTAAGAAATATTGGTTTGGAAACATGAATAAATGTCTCTAAAGAATTGAAAGTCTTTATGTGTGTTATGTATCCACCCAGAAAGACTTACATATAAATCTGTGTGATTTCCAAGCATCCAAGATTTATTTTGTAATGAAATTCGGAGTTTTTTAGGTTTTTTTTTGTCCCAACTCAGTTCAACTGTGTCACATAGCTGCATTGCATTGTGGAACTTCTGGAGTCCAACGTTTGCTGTGTCCAACACTGCTTTAGATTTGCACTCCAGAAATATTTCAATATAAATATTTAGTAATATATATATATTATATAAGAAAGTGTCAGGGTGCAGTTATTTTAATAGTGTGTGTCAACATTCCCAAAGATTGCCCGCCTCTGTCTGATGCTGTTTCATCATGAAGTGAAAGCTAGAGAAAGAATCGTTTCTTTCTTGGGGACATCAGGCACCAAACAGCACAGCTGGAACTGGGATTCTGGATTACAGAAGCATGCTTTTAGCCAATGCTTGCTCGGAGTTCTGGGAAATGTCCGATTTTGTTTTTGTTAGCCGTCCCCTGTCAGTTCTTTTTGGTCTCTGGTGAAACAAATCAGGTCTTTTAGTTACTGTTACTCATTTCTCTTTTGCCATGGCATGTTTATGGCCTGTATTCTGTCCTCATTAGCGGATTTGCCACCAATAAACCCTTTGATATCTGCAGATTGCCGTCACTCGCGCTGGAAAAAAGATGAAAGGATCCTTAATACAGCCTTGCTAGATCTGGTCATGCTGTTATTCTAACTACACTAAAGATTATTCCTTTTTTACTTTTTCTTAATTGTAGATACATTTGTAGATACATGTCTCCATGTTTTGCACTTGCTTAGAAGAGTGTGTGTGTAATCTCTTGGCATCTCCAATCTATACTGTTTAAAGATGACGTCTGTTTATATTTGAAATGGATTGAGTGGTTTATGCACTATGGCTTTATTGGAATATAAATGGGACAACTCCAAATGAAGTTTATTCTCCATTTGTGACAGGTATCTTAATAGCAGCTCTGGGTTTAAACTGGTGCTGCTGTTATTCATCAGGATACTGCTATACCATGTCACAATTCAGATGGCTTCAGCCTTTCGAGAAAACTGGCTTAGGGGAATTCTAAGTTGTCACATTGGATCAGTCTGATTTTGTGTACATTTGCCTGTGTGTGTGTGTGTGTGTGTGTGTTTATATCTAGGTGGGAATCAAATGTCCCCACAAAGATAGAAATGGGTGTGTCTGGCAGTTTTGACCTTGTGGGAAATTTAGCGTTGTTTTTTGTTTATTTGCTTGTTTGTAACAAAATCTGTGGCTTTTCTTGGAAAAATTAAAAATGTGTAGCATAGGAATAATTATCTATAATAATAGTATTAATAATATTAATAGTATCACACCTTTAAAGTGGATAAAAAGTTTTGTTGTTGTTGTTGTTGGTTCTTTTCTGCATGGAGGGCATCAGAGGAAACACTGTTTAGGGCAATGACGAAGTTATGGATAAAATTACGAATAAATTTAAAGGGACTCAACAGTAGCAGATTGGTCAGTTTACTCTTCAAAATGTCAATTTAGTATCTCGTGGCTTCATTAATTAGTGTGCACAACTGTGACAGCATGATTTTTTTCCAGCTTAAAAGGCAAGTGAATAATTATTTAAAGTCAATGGTCGAGATGCTATTGAAAATCCTTGTCAAGGATGCTTCTATTCAAGAAATACAGTGCTGCCAGAATGTATTCACCTTCCGATGATTATTTCTCTTTTTGCTGTGTTGCATCAAATTTAAGCATATCAAAATCTGATTTTTTTCTGCTCCTTTGAAGTGACTCTCTACAGAAATAAAATATAATAAATTATTCAGATGTCCTCAGAATTATTTTTAAAAAAATCTAAAAGCCGCTTAATTGATACGTTTACCCCCTTAGTGTGAATTGTCTTTTTGCAGCACTGATTTGAGTTGTCTCGGATGTGTCTATATGAGCTTTGCATATTTTAATTTTGGCATTTTCTTCCATTCCTCAATACCACTTTTCTCCAACTCTCCAAATTATTTGGAGAATGTTGGTGGACAGCAATTTCCAGGTCCTGATTTTAAATTGGATTTAAGCCCTATCTTTGACTTGGCCATTTCAAACCAAAAACCTTCTTTTTTATTCAAGCCATTCATTTGTAGATTCTGCCCTGCGCTTGTAACCTTCATGACAATCTGACGTTTTTAACTATGAGATCTCCCAAAGTCAGATATTGTATATTTATTGTACAAGCATACAGTTGGACAAAAGGATTTGAATTTTACACAGGTGTACCCTGTTTACCCTATTTTTTAGTGTAAGCTTTCAAAAATTAAATACTATTAATTACCTAATTAAATACCTAATTTAGATTGTTAAAAGAAAGAGGGAGAATTACAATCAATTACAATTACAATCAACTACAATTACTTTGCATAATCTGAATTGGGAGCCCAAAAAATCATCCTGAGCAGCTGCATAATTCAGATGGACAGCTTTCTCCATGTAAATAATCATATAACCATTGGTCTTAAGTCAACTGCTTCATCTTCATGCCCTCATTCAATTCAATTCAATTCAATTTTATTTGTATAGCACTTGTAACAGTGGAAATGGTCACAAAGCAGCTTTACAGATATAAATACATTCAGGATATAAATTGTAAATGTATGAATTTATCAAGCCAGAGGCGACTGTGGCAAAGAAAAACTCCCTGAGACGATATGACGAAGAAACCTTGAGAGGAACCAGACTCAAAAGGGAACCCATCCTCATCTGGGTGACACGGATAGTGCAATTATAAATAAATCCCTTCTATAACTGTGTACTACATGGACAAATAGTGCAATTGTGTAACCAGGAAATTGATTACAGTTTTCACAAGAAGTCGCAGTTCCAAGTTATCACAGTACAACTACCCATATGAACTGCAAACTCCAAAGCCATCTCCACTGTCCTCAAGCGGCACCATCCCCAGCAATCCTAATGATCTTCAGGCCATCCATATGGGGCCACCCCCAGGAGCGGTGAGCAATCTCCATCTGATGAGAATTCTAACCGGAATAAGGCCATCAGGATGGATCAGACAGGTCCGGAGAGCAGAAGGGGTCAGTGGTCACTGGTATCTCAGGAGTAGCATGTGGAGAGAGAGAGAGAGAGAGAGAGAGAGAGAGAGATTGTTAGGTATGTTTTTTTGTCCCGTAATGGTTAAGGACAATGTACTTTGCATGCAGAGTGCAAGCAGGGACTCCTCATTGCATTCATACCCCCATTACCTTCAGGTAGTCACATCCTTCATGGCCCCATACTCATTTATCACCTTCATGTTCTTATCTCCTTCATGTTCCCTTCTCCTTCATGTATTCATCACATTCATGCCCACATCACTTTTATACCCTCATCACCTTCATACCCTCATTTCCTTCATGCCTCATTACCTTCAAGTCCCATCACATTCATGTCCACCCCTGTTTTGATCAAAAGGTGCAGGCTCTTTGTTGGTACCTCAAATAATGAAGGCTACAGCCAGTCAGAGCTTACTTTTACAAAGACCCACAGTTATGGAACAGCCTTACAATTAGTGTTCGGGAAAAAGTTTCAGTCTCCCTTACTGAAAGTGCTATCAATATTTTCTAACTTGTATGCCCATTTTTGTCTTTATGTCTTTGCTTTTTGGATCCTTTCATTTGCTGTATTCACTGTTTCTTGATATACACTATATGGGCAAAAGTATGCGGATACCCCTCCTTATTATTGACTTCAAGTGTTTCAGTAACTCCCACTGCTAACAAGTGCATAAAATCAAGCACATCAGCACTATGTACACTGCCAAGCATCAGCTGGAGTGGTGTAAACCATGCTGCCCATGGACTCTTGAGCAGTGGAAACATGTTCTCTGGAGTCATCAATCACACTTCACTACCTGGCAGTCTGATGGATGAGTTTGGGTTTGGTGGATGCCAGGAGAACACTACCTACTGGAATGCATAGTGCCAACAGTAAAGTTTGGTAGAGGAGGATAAATGACCTGGGGCTGTTTTTGGAGGTTTGGACGAGGCCTCTATGTTCCAGTGATGGGTAGTGTTAATGCTACAGCATACAAGGACATTTTAAACAATTGTATATTTCTGACTTTGTGGCAACAGTTTGGGGAAGACCCTTTCCTGTTTCAGCATGACTGTGCTCCTGTGCACAGAGCAAGGTCAATAAAGACATGGGTTGATGAGTTTGGTGTGAGCCAGGTGCAAGCCAGCCCTTCTCCAACATCAGTGCCTGACACACAATTTTTTGGGCAGAACTGAATGTACTGGATTCACTGGATGAACTGAATTGCACTGAATGGGCAGAATCTCCCAGAGACACTCTCCAAAGTCTTATAGAAAGCCTTCCCAGAAGAGTGGAAACTGTTGTAGCTGCAAAGTTGGGGCCAACTCCATATTAATGCCCATGGTTTTGGAATGGGACGTCCAACAAGCTCTTTGTTATAACTCTGCTGATGTCACATACTGCCTTCTCTAATATAGAGACAGTAGGCTGTACTGTACTCTTATAACGAATTGTTTCTTGGTTTGCATTTGGGACATGTCCAATACATATATCCCAGATGTAGAGCACAATGTAAGCAGAGTTGAAATATAATATTTTACAAGATATAAGCAACCATGTATTCATGTTTTTCTCCTGTAATTCAGGTCTGTTATGTGTTCTGAAATAAGCGAGTCTCACACTTCTCTGGGCATGGGAAATGGGCTGTGCACTTCCTGTAAATACCACTCTGCCAACATCAGAGTATCGTGGGACCATTATCAAAGCAGCTGGACAAACAGAGCATAAACAATATGCACATATCCAAAACTGTATGTTCTCCATTCAGCAAAGTGTTTCCTATTATGCGTGGGATATCTTACCTGACCTGGACATTTTAAAGACATGCAACTGTTAAAATAAATACTCTAGTCTTTATGCAAACATTGTGCGCTTGAAACTTGATCACCATGGATATGTAAAGAATCAACATTAATCTTAAGCAAATTGCTAAGGAATGACAAGATCTATAAATTACAAACCTAATAACAGTTTGGAATGAGCTTATATGATCTCTCTAAAGGTTGTTTTATAGTATATTTTTCTTATTCAATAGAGATTATCCACACATTTTACTTTGTTACTTGATGTTATCCATACACTAATTACATACAAGGTCTGAACACCATTTCAAACTCATTTGAAAACTCAGTCTCAAGTGTGGAGCATAACATCAAATACATACAAATGCTCCACTGCTGTTTTTATTTGAATTTGTGTGCTTTGCTTGAATAGTGTGGGCTGCTAGAGACATATTAAATTTATTTTATCACACTGAAAGTACTACTATACGTTTCAAAAGCAACACCTATTTTGGGATTTACTCCAAAAGTTGCTATATCAACTAGTTTACATGTATGATAATGCATTATATACTGGCGTAATCTGAATACGTCTTCAAAAAAATGCATCATTGCATAAAATAAAAATAAAACAGTCACACAGATTTTACATGTGAATAATCGCATGATTCAAAGGTGAAATTTACATATGCAGTTTTAGATACTTCATAGTATTCTTCACACCTTTTTTTTTTTTTACACATGATGTATTTATATTCATATGATATTTATTTTCATATGTGATTTGTTTTACAAATGATTAATTTATTTTCATATGTGATTTATTAGATGTTTATTTTTAAATGTGATTTTTTAAAAAGCAAGATTCATTTATTTTTCACTTGTGATTTTGACACATGCATTAATTTTCATGTTTAATTTTTTTTTTTTTACACAATTCATTTATTCTCGCAGGTAAATTTTTCACATGATTAGTACAAATGTGATTTTTTTTTGTGATTTATTACACAATTAATTAATTTTTTTACACATGATTTATCTATTTTCACTTCCATTTATTTTTTCATGTAGATGGCTTAATTTAATCACATACTGTTCATATGATGTTTATTGCAGTTTGAGGGCGTAACATTGAAATCCAATTTCACTTGCTTTTCAGATATTACTCACATAATAATGTGAATATACATATGTATATGTCTTATGGATTTTTCCATAAGGGAAGACACGAACCTTTAAGTTAATGTTATTGCAGAATTACCAGTATTTATAAAATAAAAAAAAGTTTTGAGTTGGCATATAACATATAGCATGACCTAAATAGTGTTTAATAAGTATCTTGTAAATACATCATTCCTCACATGAAGATCATTTTAGAAGGCTTTATTAATGCATCTTACTAAAGCCCACAATTAATAGCGAGAGAGAGTTATAACTAGATTAGAGAGTTGCAACTAGATTAGAGATTACATAAATCTCAACAAAATCAAGATTTGTTATTTTTTCACCAGAACCACATGGAACCATCACCACAATATCTAGCAGAATTTTTAATTTGTTATGATTCCAGACTGACCAGGCATTTTATCACTGTATTAGGATGATGTCAGACTTGTGAAGAGGGCTCCTGCTACTGGCTTGAGAGGAAGTTGGATGAATGAACATGTGTGTCAAAATTATTCATCAAATAATAAGTGTCAAGGCAGTTCTCTCAGATAAATCCTTGACCCAAGGAGTTGGGAACATTCCTTTGACATTCTGGTGCATGTTGACGTAATTGCCACTGAAGTACACTGAACTTAATTGTCATGTTAATGGAACCTCTTCAGTGCTACTTGTGCTTTGTGACATGGCCCATTATTATGCTGGAAGTAGCCATTATAAATTGATGGGTAAATTGTGGTCATAAAGGGATGCACAAGGTTAGCAACAATACTCTTTGGCATTCAAGTGATTAGTATTAAAGGGCCCAGTGTGTATTAAGACAACATTCTCGCAACATTACCAAACCAGCAGCAATGAACTGTTGACACAAGGCAGGTTGGGTCCATGGAGTCATGGTGTTGATGGCAAATTTTGACACTACCATCTGCATCTGCAGCCAGCAGAGATCTAGATTCATCAGACCAGGCGTTGTTTTTTCAATCTTCAGCTGTCCAGTTTGGGTGAGTCTGTAGCTACTGTACCCTCACATTCCTTTTCTCAGCAAACAGGAGTGGAAGGTGGAGGGCGGAGTCAGGAGAACGCATGGTAAAGAATGAGCGTGCACATGTGGGTGATTAAAAGACAAGTGTTTTGTGTTTCAGTGAGTTACTGCAATATGATAAAGGAAGAAATGTGTGCAGAGTGGCACGAGATCCAAGTAGCTAGAGCTAAGTTGTTTGTGTCTCTATGTGAAACAGAAACCTTGGAAGTGTGAGCAGTGCGGAAAAACACTTGCAAAGAAAAAGAAAAGGGAATAATAAAGAGAGAGCTAAGTTGTACTATCCCAAGCCTGCCTTCTGTATCCTCGTTCCCCTCCAAAAAGTTGAGTGCTAAAGTACATTGCTATGTAAAATTGGCTAACTTTTTTTTTCCCAAACAAATGCTGAATTAACTGCAAGGGTCAGAATGGCAAATGCAATAACAATATGGGAAACTTTCATCTAATTATTCTGACTAGATTAATACAATGGAAATCAGGTCATTGAGCCATCACGTACTGTTGCACTTAGGAGCACTTGGGATATATTTTCATGCAGAAAGCTCGAGCTTGAAGCTCCATTTGTGATCTCTGTTCTTTTTTTTCCCTGGAAGGACAATCAGTTGTGAAAAAATAATTCTACTTCAAGGTAGCTTATTCAAGCTGAAATAATCTTCAGCAATTCAAGTAAATATATGCAGGATTATTCAGATGCACTTCACCAACTGACATTCAGTTTTGATTGTTGAGAGTGTTGATGAGTGCTGGATTGAAAAGTGGATGCTTTAGTAGGAAGGGAATAAGAAATATTTAAGGATAACCTGGTAAACAAAAAAAATCCTTTTTAATTATAAACCTTTGTTTATACAGTAAATGTTACTTGTCATTGTATTTACCGGTGGAGAAAGTGATAGGTGAAATCTCCATCTTTGTGGCCTATTTTAATAAAAAAAAACATGGCATTCTGTTAGATGATGCTGCTCAGTATGATGTAGAAATGAGCAAACACCTTGCAAGCATGTCTGCCTGTTTAATATTTGCATGTTTGAGGATTCCTCACTGAGACTGTCATTGTTTCAATGGGATTCTGTGACACTGGTACCCAGTTCTGCCCTCAGCTGCCACTTCTCCATCCATCAGAAACCGTTACTTAGACTATAAGCATAATCCTTGACACTCTTGCCCTTTGGTCCTCAAAGCAGAGGGTATTACTGTTTCTTGGTAGGAAAAACTGCATTTTTTGTCTCATTAATGTCAAGGGAGAGAGACAAAAAGAGATTAGGAAACGACTGCTTACAGCTGCTATAGTGTAAGTGATAACAAGAACTAACTTGTTTAATGGATGTGCCACTACATTAAATGTAACTATAAATGAATAAAAATCTCCAACATATCATTCTAGAATGAATGAATGAATGAAAAAAGCACTTTTCAGATAAAATATAATTCAGGCTATCTGGGATTACCTAACAGGCAAACCTTCCAGAAGAACTCTTCTCCAAGATTAATGAACCCTTGAGTCCTTTGTAAAACTTCACCACAGTGTACCTGAGACAACCGATGTGGTTTGAAAGGCAAATCGTGGGCCCAATATATAGAAACATTTCATTTCGATATTTTAAAATCATCTGTTGCTTCTCAGGTTACTTTTACATGTGCCTATGGTTTTTGACAATACTGCATACCATTAAACCAGAATTAATAATAAATAAATGGTGGTCTATAATAATTTCCTGCTCTGAAAACATCAGGGTTCCATGAAAAATGGAAATTCTTCGAATAATTCATTTACATTTATAGCATTTAACAGATGCCCTTATTCAAAGCAGCTTGAAGAAGTTCTTTGTAGATGCTTGTACCTTGGTGGGTCCAGTCAAGCTGTGGTTGTGGCTCAAAGGGAATGGGTTCTTGGGGTGATTCTGGGTAAGACCGAGAGACACGTGATTGTATATATCATGTTCAAGAATTTTAGAAAGAAAGGAGAGAAGTGATACCAGTTAGTTGTTGCTGATGGCTGAGGTATCTAGTGTGGACTATTTCAGGATCGGTATACCCCGAACTGTATTGAAGGCATTTGGTACATGACCACATGTTTTAAAGTCATTTACAATGGAAGTGATGAAGGAGGTTCTGCAGCATTGTGGAAGGGCATTCTTATCACTATAAATGTATAGATGGTGAATGCATTATGTGGTATCACTGTTTGTGTGTCCATCTATGATTCTAATTCTCACAATGAGATATCTCACAATATCTCAAGAACGAGTGGTTGATTGTTGGTAAGATTTACATAGAATTATCATTCTAACGAAGAGATCTACTGATTAGATTTTGGAATGGTTCCAAACAGGGTCAAGGTCACAGCAAGGTCAAATGTCTGAAAGGACTGTTGACGCCATTGGCGTTGAGTTCTGCGTGTTTCTGGTGTCCCTTTGAACAGTGTAATCCATCATAACCTTTCACTAATCATAAACATTTGATAATTCTTATCTCAGCACATAAATGTTTTAATGTTGTAGTCAGCAGAGCCTTTCTGGGAAATCATCTCTCTGCCCTCAAAACATGCAGATCCCTTATATTTATGGCTGTATCTACTGTATATTTTATTCCTTGCCTTTTCTCTTTTTGCTGTATTGCAACATCAAATTTGAGTATATTATAATGGGATTTTTTTTTTCTGTTAATTTTTTTTCTGTTAAAAATTGACAACAGAATTAAAATCAAATGAAGTGTTTAAAAAGTCTAAAAACTACATAATTTAAAGTATCCACCAGGGTCTAACTGTATACTTGCACAATAAATATCTCTGACTTTGGGAAGTCTCCCATCTAAAATGGCAGGTCAGATCAGTCCTGCTGTCATGAAAACCAAGAATGCTTTGAGATGAAGTTGTTGGGATTATCCATTATAACAAAGTAGAAAAATATGGTGTGTAGACCTCAAATATATCATCAGCTCTTCACAAATCTGGCTTCTATGGGAGAGTGGCCAGAAGGAAGCCAATTCTGAGAAAGGCTAGCTATTTGGTCCAAAAGCCAAAGCATTATGTTTGTTGCAAATGCAAATAGAAATACAGCCTAAAACCCAGATAACATCATTCTTACAATTACTTTTTATCCACTTTGGTGGTAGTTTCATGCTCTAGGGTTGCTTTTCAGCAGGACGAACTGGAGTGCTTATTGCCATCACAGGCAACATGGATGGAGCCATATATAAGCAAAGTGGTAAGAAGGCAGCCAGACCTTTGCAGTTAGGGCAAATATACTGTATATGTTCCAACAGGACAATGAACCAAAGGACAGGGCAAAAACTACCAAGGAACAGCTTGAAAAAAAGGAAAGGTTGTATTTTGGAACGTTTGCTGAGTCAAAGCCCAGAACTAAATCAGATTGAAAACATGACCTGAAAATTGCTGTCCACCAACATTATCCATGTATTTTGGCAGAGCTGGAGAGCATAACATTTAATCTGCAGAGTTTGCATATGTAGCAGCAGTCAGGACAACATTGCAATTTAAAGAGGCTTAAATCAGTAAAGTTAAAAAAAAAAAAAAAAAAAAAAAGATAATGTGTGTCAAGAACAATACCGAAAATACTATTTAAAGTGATGATCAGAATCAGAATCATTTTATTTGCCGTTATTAGAAATTTTTCTTGGTGCTTGGTCAAAACGCACACATCACAGTTAACACAGTCGTGGCTTAATGGATAGAGAGTCTGCCTTGCAACCCGAAGGTCATGGGTTTGAGTCTCAGGTCTGGCAGGGATTGTAGGTGGGGGGAGTGAATGACCAGTGCTCTCTCCCATCCTAAACAAATTCTGAGTATGGGTCACCATACTTAGCCACAAGTCTCTTCACTTCACTAATATCCGAATATTTCACCTTAAGCAGAAATTGGTGGGCTCAGTTGTAATTTTAAATGTTTAATATGTGTGGTAGTTCCAGGATAACCAAAGTGAAGCCTCTGTTTGTATTCCTCAGTCTCAGTGAAAACTGAATAGCATTTCACAGGGATTTGACACATCTGTTCTTCTAGTTCATTTTATTATCACATTCATTTCTTGTAATAGAGAAAAATACAGCACAAGGGTTCTTTTGTTCCTGGATGAATCCCACTTGTGTTTTGAATAACAACTTGGGAAATAAGGCCTTTCTGGTCCACTTAACATTTGACACAAAGGAGAACAGAAAGAAAGCTATTGTTCATGATATGCTATAGTGTGCATTTGATCTGTTTCAGGCTGACTGATGAGTCACAATATGCGTCATGACACGTCAGTACGGCAAAATTGTAAAATAAAAACAAGTTAAGATTCTAAAAAAGAGTTCCATCAGGAAAACTCACTTTAAAATTTTTAACACAGTAGTGCATGTATATTCAACTGAAATCTATGAAGAGCCAGCTACATAAATTTCCTTGCTCACAAAGGTCCAGATAAGCAACTAACATGACTGAAAGGTGGCAACAGTTACTTTTTTGCTTAACAATTAGTGATTAGTTCATAAATAAGACACAGTTTGAAGTGGTTCTGTGCATTAACACTTCACATTACCACTTTTGCCTCTGAACAGAGGAGACACACTGCAAAAAATTCTGTTTTAGCAAGTGAAAATATTTATCTAGTAAAAAATGTATCTAGTATTTCCTATTAGATGATTACAATAAACCAAACAGTAGACTATTCAACATATTTCTAGATATTTATACTAATTTTTAAGCTTTACATTATCTTATTTCTTTGGCAGATAATTGAGCTTCTTTCTAGAAATAAATGCTTAAAATGAGCAAAATTATCTGCCAATAGAACAAGCTTGAAATATTTCAAATATAATCTTATATTTGATTTATTATAATCTTATAATAGAAAATACTATACAAATTGGACTATATTCAAGATATTTTTGCTTGATAAGATGCCATTTTTTTGCAGTGCATATGTTTTGAACTTGAAGCAGACAATAAATAAATTCTTTGTCCATTTAATCTTTAACCATTCTGCTTTTGTCATTGATTTTGGTTTTGTTTAATAATGTTGCTGTTGTTTTTAACAAGCCAATGTCACCTCAGTAATCAGACCAGAGAGGGTAAATGAAATAAACAGAAATCCATGTAAATGTGAAAACTCTTTCATTTCTCAATGAGCTGCATTCAGCTAAATAATTTCCATAAGTGCATGTGATTGCGTATAGCTGCATCAGAGGATCGACTACAAAGACTGCACTGGATCACTTTTACACAACTAGATTCATTGCACTGTGGGCTTTTTTTTCCATGCATTCATCGGTTACAGTGTTACAGTGTTTTTTTTAAATTCATGGTTCGAATTAGTGACATACTTTTTTGGGGCCATGGTTTGCTAGTTAATGACGTCTGCAATAGTGCATTTGATTATAGACTTCAGAGATGATGAAAGCTTCCCTAGTTATTCCAGAAGCTACAAATGTCAAATAAACTGTCTTATAAACTCACCAGACATGCAAATAGGCAATATACCATATATATAGTAATGTCTTGGACTGATTTAGAGTCTTATCAAATATTATTGACTTCATGAAGACTATCTAGGATGTAATGCAGGTAAATTCATAAGCTAAACCACAAAACCTACCTGTGATCTTACCAATAACCATTCACAACATCTTATACAATTATTTCACACTCTGACATACAATATCCTGGAGTTTGGTGAAAGCCTGATAAAGAAGTCGCTTGCATTTTTTTCGCACTGAAGCAGACTGTGGGGAAGGAAGGGACAGTGGAGCCAGGCGCTTGGGCAGACGCAGAGGGTCTGACCTTTTCTCTTTTGGTTTGACAATTTGAGTTGAAGAGTGCCTACAAAATATCAGCAAGAGCTGCCGAGAGTGACACACACACACACACACACATACACACACATGCAACAGTATGTTGCTATCCTCTGCCTGTATCCTCTGTTCCCTGCAGACAAGTAAATTGATTCAAATAAAACACTCTAAGGGGGAAAAAAATTTAAAGGAGATAACAAAATGCTGGTGATGACAGAAAGAAAGGAAGTGTCCGAAGAAGAAGAATTAAAAGTAGTGAAATCATGACAATATAACAAATTTCTAACTGCCATTTGGACAATATGGACATGGATTTCACCACATAACCACATCTCTTTTGGATTATTTATTCTCCTGTTGTGTTAGTTATTATTATGATGATGATAATTAATTAATTAATGTCTCTCTCTAAAGTTCTGTCATAAGATAAGATAAGATAAGATAAACTTTATTGATCCCACAGTGGGGAAATTCACTTATCACAGCAGCTCACAGACAGTTAAAGTGCAGGAAGAATAAGCCATGAACTTATATAAGGTTCTATCTGATTGTCAATCATCGTCCAGGCTCAACAAAGGCTAAACGCAACATAGACGGCCTTGACCCATCTTTATCCATGTTCTATTTACACTCTGACAGCAAAGAACAGACTTGAAGCTTCAACAGGGGAGTGTAGGTGTAGCCGGTTAGAAAGAGAGAAATATAATTTTTTATATACGTGTGCGTGATGAACTTCCCAAAACTTCCCTTTTGGGCTAGGAACTATAAATTAAGGTGTTTTTCAAGTGGGACATTTATCTGTGTTGCGTGCTATACCTTCCGGGAGAGCGCGGGAGTTACGTCAGCCTCAGACCACGATTAGACGCTGGCGAGGCAAGACGCTCGAGTTCCTCTTCTCTTCTCCCAGTTCAAAATGAGCGTGTGGGAGGAGGATAGCATGGTGATTGTTACTAATGAAGTGTCCCATGTGTTTCCAGATGCAATAAATAGAGGTGTTTGAGGCTGACCCTCTGTTTCCGGTGTGAGTTCTCTTATGTGCAGAATCGGATCTGCTACACAGGGAACAACTAGGCCCGGATTAACACAGTGTGGTGCCCTAGGGTGACCAGACTTGAAGTGCCCCTCCTCCTCCCACTTTACACATAAAAAAGTGAAATTTGCTATGGCTAAAGAAAGACCATAGATTACCAACTAAAAAAACCTGACACCATAGATAGACATGGGCCTATAAATGCTCAAAACTGCATGCAACCAACATGCTAATGCAACATGTCATGTCGAATATGATTATTTCTGTCATTAATGGCCTTTGTGAGGACTACATGCAAAACCATTACAGAGTATTTCTAAAAAAGTTACTGCACACATATACCAATGTACCATTGCACCACATACACCCAACTGCGATTTTTTATATACATATATTTTTATATTCTCTCTAGATATATATTATATTAACTGTTAATATTTGTTTGTATCTGTTTTCAAGGCCAGATTATCCATATATGGGATTGAGCGAGTGCCCTGGGGCACCAGCCAATGGGGGCGCTAAATGATTAAGATAATGACTAGACCTTTAAAATATTTGTCATATTTTCTATATATATTATTTAATGGAAGAGAGGCAAACAGATACAAAATTAACAGCATTGTTGCTTATGTATGCAATGATTTTTTAGACATACTCTGTAATGGTTTTGCATGTTGTCCTCATACATCTATGGTGCCAAGTTATTTGGTTGGGTCTTCCATTTTTCTGTAGTATGTGTGGTAAGCCTCTACTTTAGCTATAAGTTCCACTCTCCGCTGAACATCTGCGGTTCCTCCATGGAGATCATCAAGAGCACCAAATTTCTTGGTGTTCACCTGGCGGAGGACTTCACCTGGTCCCTCAACACCAGCTCCATAACAAAGAAAGCCCAGCAGCATCTCTACTTTCTGCAAAGGCTGAGGAAAGCCCATCTCCCACCCCCGATCCTCACCATGTTCTACTGAGGGACTATTGAGAGCATCTTGAACAGCTGCATCACTGCCTGGTTTGGGAATTGCACCATCCCGGAATGCAAGACCCTGCAGCAGATAGTGAGGACAGCTGAGAATATCATCAGGGTCTCTTTTCCCTCCATCACAGACACTTACACCACACGCTGCATCCGCAAAGGCACCAGCATTGTGGATGACCCCATGCACCCCCTACACAAACTCTTCATCCTCCTGCCTTCTGGCAAATGGTACCAAAGCATTCAGGCCCTCAAGGCCAGACTGTGCAACAGTTTCTTCCCCCAAGCCCTCAGACTCCTCAACTCTCAGAGAAACACACACACACACACTCAACTGAACATCACCCCATCCTCTTTGCAATTTTTACACATCTGCGTATTCAATTTCTGCTGCTACAAATATTTATTATATACTGTATATAATCTTTATACGGCTGCTACTCCTTATGTGTACATTTACAACAACTTATATTGTTACTCTTTTGCACTACTGTCATCTGATTCACATTCTACTAGAACTGTGTACTAGTTGGTGCTGCACTTATTGTGCCCATTGTCATGTTTTGGTAGTTTTGTACTGTCTTGTGCTGTCTGCACCTTTTTTGCACTGTGCACTTTATGTAAATATATGTAGTCTCCTGTAGTTCTGTGTTTGTTTTATGTAGCATCTTGGTCCTGGAGGAATGTTGTTTCGTTTCACTGTGTACTAACTAGCTGTATATGGTTGAAATGACAATAAAAGCCACTTGACTTGACTTGAAGTTCATGTAAATCTATGGTCTTTCTAATACAGCCATAGTAAATTTCACTTATTTACATGTAAAATGGGAGGAGGGGGGTCACTTCAAGTGTGGTCACCCTAAGGCTGTGTTAATCCAGGCCTGTGTGTGTTGCATCTGTTTGCAAAATATGACAAATATTTTAATTTATATTACATTAATCACCATCTTCTTGCCTACGACGCAGCAACATTTTGAAACATGTGACCATCTCACAGCAAGTGTTAGCTAGGCTTAAGTACAAACTTCAAACTACAAACTTTTGCTGCGGGGATAGTTGATACTCGGCATTACAACTAAGCCAGCCTTTCATAAACAGTGACATCAAGTTAACTCTCTCTCATATAAAATAGAAACAATGAATTCTTGAAAATTTTAATCACAGAATGAGACACCGTGTAAGAAAAGCCTTGTGTGTGGTGAAGATTTTGCTTCCTCTATTCCTCTAGCAATGGGTTAAGCGTGTCTTCTGTGAGGAGTGGGACCATAAACTGTGCACTAAAGGGTATAAATCATTTCTCTCTCTCTCTCTCGCTCTCTCTCTCCCACTCTCTGTCGAGCTACACACGCTACTTCTGAGATGCCATTGATCCTGACCCCTTCTGCTCCCCGGACCTGCCTGACCCATCCTGAGGCCCTACTTCTGGTTGGAGTTCTCATCGGTTGAGTTCGCTCTCTGCTGCTGGGGGTGGCCCCATATGGACGGCCTGAAGAACCGTTTGGATTGCTGGGATGGTTAGATGCTTCTGCACATTAGAAACAACCATTAAACATCCTAATGGAGGAGTTGAGGTTTACCGGCAGGGAGTAGGCTAAGGGTGGACACTATCATCCAAGATTTAATCTCCAAGATTCTAGGAAAGGTTGTAGCGCAGCAGTTATGTTCATACCTACTTAGGAATAACATTCATGAAATGTATCAGTCAGGATTTAGGCCTCATCATAGCACAGAGACAGCACTGGTTAAAGTGGTAAATGACCAGAGTTGTGTCTCCTTGCTTGTGTTGCTTGACTTTAGTGCAGCTTTTGATACCATTGATCATACTATTCTCATTGATAGACTAGAAAATGTTGTTGGTATTAAGGGAACACCCCTGACCTGGCTCAGGTCTTATCTGACTGTTTGTTATCAGTTTGTAGATATAAATGGTGACTTCTCTATGCATAATAAGGTAATGTTTGGTGTTCCACAAGGTTATTTTTTAGGACCACTGCTTTTTTCTTTATATATGCTACCTCTGAGTAAAATTAATCATAAACACGGTATTAGCTTCTACTGTTATGCTGATGACAGTCCGTTGTAATTTTCAGGAAGGCCAGATGAGACACACCAGCTTAATAAAGTTAAGGAATATGCAAAGGTCATTAAACACTGGATGCTTATTAACTTTCTTCTACTTAATTCTGACAAGACAGAAGTACTTCTACTAGGACCACATGCAGCTAGAAGTAAGCTTTTGATTGCACAGTATCTATGGATGGCCTTTCTGTTTCATGATGTGCAGCAGTAAAAGACCTTGGTGTGATTATTGACTCCAGTCTTTAATTTGAAGCTTATGTTGATGATATATCTAGGATAGCCTTCTCGTGCCACAGTACCTGAGTGAACTTTTGGTTCGAACTTTTGGTTTTGGTTCTTCTATGATCCATCCCGCCTACTTCGATCAAAAGGTGCAGGCTGCTTGTTGGTACCTTGAATAGTCAAGGCTACAGCAGGGGGTGGAGCTTTCTCTTACATCTTGATGTTAACATCTTGATTAGCCTATTGGTTATTAGTAAGAGGGTATAAAGATATGCCTTGTGCTACCTGGAATTGCATCACTGAGTCACTGCCCTTCCCTGTGTCACACTCGGTCGTCAGAGAGACATGTCGCTAGCATGTTGGCTAGTCAGTTATTCTGTGTGCTGTAGCTAATTGTAATTTAACTTTTAGAGAGTGGAGTTGGGGATCCTTTCTTCGCATCTGGCAATTAAGTGCCGTTGTCCATCTGCAGGCATCCCTGTACTAATATGGATCGAATGAACCTGTACATTTCCAGTATGCTGATTTATGCTTTTTTTATGTTGGTAGAGTTCTGTTTAAATTGTAATTTTGTTTGTTTCAGGCAGACTGGGCTAACACATTGGGTAACAGGGCTTCCTCATCATCAGGGTTATGGGGGAATTCCTAAAAGCAGAGACGCTGCTGTTTTGCTTCAGCTGAGCTTGGGTTTGAGTTGTTCTGCAGGTTCCAGTCATCTCTCCATCTTGTTATTTCTCGCAGACCAGGAGGTTTGGGTTATCAATGTTATTGTGTTATTGTGTAATTTTGTTTTGTTATGTAAGTTTGATTGTATTGTTTTATGTGTATTTTAGTTTAGATATTTCTATTTACTTGCTTTTTTTGTTGTTCTTTAGTATCTATCATGTATGGAAGTGATCTTGATGCTGTCTGTTTTGGTTATGCCTGTTGTCTATGATTCAGTTGTCATTGTGTAACATGACAGAGGGTTGGATCATTTGATGGCGGTTTTCCATTTACTTGTGCTGTGTTGTGCTCTCAATACCCAGCTGGTGTGTGCGTGTGTGTGCACATGTGAGTGGGGTGACTCCTTGCATTCTGGGCTGCTAGTGTCCATCCTTAGTCTATTCTCTGCTGTGTTGCTCTTTTCTTGGCTCCTCCATTAGGATGTTTAATGGTTGTTTCTGATGTGCAGATGGCTACCGCATATCATATTTACACTTAATGTGTGACTGTCAGTGACTTGTCTTCATGGTTCATTTCTTGGATAACGTAATTTTTATTTTGTTGGTTGTAAATGAATAAAACTGTATATTTTTTGTATATCTACAACACCCACCTTTCACTAGTGAAATATACCTGTGTTAGTCTTTTCATGACCCTTTTTAGAGTTAGTAAATATTCCCTGGGTGAATTCCTCGGGGTGGCGTAGTCATTGCGTTCTTTCTAGCACTTGAGTTTATTTCTTTGCCCTCAGCACCACATTTGACAAAGTCTAATGTCAGTATTCATCATATAATTTGACTACCTAATATCATACCTGATCAGCCTGTCATATATACAGCACTGTGCAAAAGTCTTAGGCATGCTGTAGAGCAAAGATGCCTTCAAAAAGAATGAAATTAAATGTTTCTACATAACAAAAATACTATAAAGAGCACTAAACAGTAATAAATGAAACAAAGTCAATATTTGGTGTGATGATCCTTCACTTTAAAAAAATATAGTAGTCTCAGGGACAATTAGTGCAGTTTTATAAGGAAATGAGCTGTAAGTGTTACTGAGCATCTTGCAGAAGCAGCCACAGTTCTTCTGGAGACTTTAACTGTCACACTTGCTTCTTATTTTTGCAGCAAAACCCAGTAGCCTTCATTATGTTTTTCTGTCTGAAAAGTGTCTCTTATGTAATCTGCTGCTTTCTTTATTGACATACAAAGATTTTTCTGTAACATTTAATTTTGTGCTGGAAAACTAATATTTGGAATTCTAAAATGTTTTTGTACTGAATCAATAATGTAGAAGTCATAAAATAAACATCTATAACAAAGTTTGTACTAAAAAAATAGGGTGTCTAAGGGTCTCCCAAGGCAAACTGGTTCTATGTGAGGGGCCAGACTAAGAGCGATTCAAAGACCAGTCTGAAAGAAAAAATCAAGGACCTAGATACCTCGTCTGGAATAGGGAAACTGGGGCCCCACCCTGGATCCATGCCTGGGGAGTGAGCTTGTCGGTGAGCGCCTGGTGGTCGGGACCTTACCCATGGGGCCCGGCCAGGCACAGCCCAAACAAGCTACATGGGACCATCCTCTTGTGGGTCCACCACCTGCAGCAGGAGTAGAAAGGGTCAGGTGCTTTGTGGATTGGTCAGCAGTTGAAGGCAGAGGCCTTGGCAGACCAATCCCCGGCTACTGAAACTGGCTTCATAAAAATGGAATGTGACCTCTCTTTTGGGAAATGAGCCAAAGCTAGTGCGGAATGTGGAGAGATACTGTCTAGATATAGTCGGGCTCACCTCAACGCACAGTATGGGCTCTGGAAACAAACTCTTGGAGAGGGGCTAGACTCTATTCCACTCTGGAGTTGCCCTGGTTGAGAGGTGCAGAGCAGGAGTGGGCGAACTAGCTGGAGGAGGTGACTAGGGATAGGGAGGTCTGAGCATCTCTGCTTAGATTTTATATATATACAGATGTGGACAAATTTGTTGGTACCCGTCCAGCACATTGAAACAATGCTTCATTCCTCCTGAAAAGTGATGAAATTAAAAGCAATTATCTCATGTATACCTGCATGCCTTTGGTATGTCATAGAGTAAAGCAAAGAAATGGTCAAAAGAGATAAATTATTGCTTATTCTACAAAGATCTAAAATGGCCTGGACAGATTTGTTGGTACCCCTAGAAAAGATTATAAATATTCAGATTATAGTAATATTTCAAGCTAACTGTTTTCTTTAATTAGTATCACACATGCCTTCAATCTTGTAATCAGTCATTCAGCCTATTTAAATGGAGAAAAGTAGTCACTCTGTTGTTTGGTATCATCATGTATACCACATTGAACATGGACCAGAGAAAGCAAAGGAGACTGTTGTCTGAGGAGATCAGAAAGAAAATTATAGACAAGCATGTTAAAGGCATAGGCTTTAATAAGACCATATCCAAGCAGCTTGATGTTCCTGTCACTACAGCTATGTACACTATGAAACATGGAGGAGGCTCAGTTGTGTTATGGGGCTACTTTGCTGCGTCTGGCATGGGGTACCTTGAATCTGTGCAGGGCACAATGAAATCTCAAGACTATCAGTCATTCTGGAGTGCAACATATGGCCCAGTGTCAGAAAGCTCTGTCTCAGTCGCAGGTCATAGGTCCTCCAACAGGATAAAGACCCAAAACCCACAGCTAAGAGCATCCAAGAATGGCTAAGAACAAAACATTGGACTATTCTGAAGTGGCCTTCTATGAGCCCTGATCTGAATTTAATCAAACATCTATGGAATCTGTGGAGCTGAAACATGCAGTCTGGAGAAAGCACACTTCAAACCAACAACAAATTCAAATTTTATTTGTCTTAACCATACACAGTACGACTTGCAGTGAAATGCTTTTTATAACTGTTCCAACATAGAAAAATATTAAATATTAAGAAAAATATATACATAAAAAGAATATATATATATATATTAGTCAGGGTCAGAATTATTTGGACAATGACAGAGTTTTTGTGATTTTGCCTTTATACACCACCACAATGGATTTGAAGTAAAACTATCAAGATGTGATCAAAGTGTAGAATTTCAGCTTTATTTTCAGAGGTTCCAAAAAATATGGTATTTACCATTTAGTAATTATAGCCATTTTAAGCAAAGTACTTCCATTTTCAGGGGCTCAAAGGTATTCAGACAATTGACTGGCAAGAAGTTAATTGACCAGGTGCGATCCATTCCCTCGTTACTTCACGACAAATGAAGCAGATAAAAGGTCTGGAGTTGATATCAGGTCCTGAGTTGGCATTTGGCAGCTGTTCAACTGGAGCTACCAATATGAAGTCCAGTCCATTAGGCTGAAAAAACAACATAAATCTATGAGAGCTAGTAAAAACCTTAGGGGTGGTAAAACCTTCTAAAAAAAAAAAAGCCATGCAATGTCATTGTGTCATTCCTTTAGAATCCAATTTTTAAAGAATGTAAAGAGATTGAATGTAAAAAGGGATTGAAGTAAAGGTGAAGACAAAAACTCTACAACTTTAACTGCCAAGTACCTTAAGTATCTTCATATCCCCAACCTATTTCTTGGAATAAGTTAGTCTCACAGTCTTAGTCTTGCATGTCATAGTATCTCCCAATGGTTTCAATCAATGGTGACAACGCGCCAATCCTTTCTGGTATGTTTTATCAAAAAGAGCTCCAAGATCAAGTAATTATGAGCAATTCGCTCTCATCAGAGAAAGGTCAGTCCCTGCATGATAGCTGATTGCCAATCAGAGCAGGAGAATAAAAAGCACAGGCAGGGAACAAGCTCACCTGCACATGACACACAACCATCAGAATCTATTCAGGCCCGAAAGAAGACACAAAGCACTTGATTGACCTGAGCAATTTGGAAACAAAACAAAACAAAAAAACAGCCAGATTGTTTTGTGAATGAGTATAGTTTAATTAAATTCAATGCATCCATTTTCCATCTCTTTGTGTGTGTGTGTGTGTGTGTGTGCAGAACTGAAATTTGAATTGAAGTCCCATTGTGGGAAAATTTTCAAGTATTTCTGCATTAGTGCTACAAATATATAATATATGAAAACATTTTTAAGGCATTGTGAATGATAAGGGGATAAGACCTCTTAATCAAAATCCCAGACAGGTGGTACCTGGCCTTCTCTTCATCCATCAACCTTCCAGTCTTCATTTTTTTTTTTTTTTGTTTTGCTTTGTTTCAATGAGGCCCACATTGGAGAGAAAAAACTATTACTGTTAGTAATTTAGCATTTGTGTTCGCAACTTGGCCAAACGGAATAACTCTCATATATTTTATCCTATACAACCAGTGTTGCCAAAAATATGGCAAAAATATATCTTCTATTTCTTCATCTTCCCTGAGAGACAATCAATCAAGTCTCAGATGGTGTGAGGTTAGTGATGGTATAATGCAGCGCTTCCTTTATCCAATAATGTGTCGAGTGTCAACCCGCATCTAAAGTAGAATTGTCATTTTCTGAAAATTGTTTGACCCATTTTTTTCCATGGCTGTCACAATGGCTTAAGGCTGCACTGTAATATGGAATCAGAGCTGAGAGCCCTACATATAAGTATGTTCTTATCATTTTTTAATGTTTCTTTCACAATTAAAAAAAAATTGAATCAGAAAAAGAATAGAAAAGAAAAGTGATGCCTCGTGTTTTCAGGATGGAAAAATATTATAAAGTACTTCGGCTGTTCTGAGTGTTAATTTCCTTTATTCGAGTATTTTATTTTATTATATATTTTTTTTATTTAGGACTTTTGAGCTACAGTATATAGAAAAATGCTGAGATGTAGACAGAGATAAATACAGCAGCAACTAAAATGTGCCACAAAAGCTAGAACAGATACTGATTAATATATTTGAAGCACATAGATTATGTATCCAAAATAATAGGCAATATTAGATACAATGCCACACCTTTAACTGCGGGGTGTCAGGTTCTAAGAACACTGAGATATTGGCTTTTTCAGGGAACATGCTAGGGGATTTTGGACATAACTGGCCCAAGACAGGAAGTAAGGCATTCTACCTGACCATTACCCTGGGGACTGAGGACAGTTCAAAGTGCTACAGTGCATTATCTGTATAACATCATCCATACATGAGAGGTACACTGCACTCTGTGATCAGAACATATGGGAGACCTTAATGCTGTCGTTGCCATGGCAATAAGATGAGCTGGCAGGCTTTTGAAAAATCTGACTATAATATTAAGAATAGAGGTACGGTAAGAGGACTGACAATATTAATGTGTTTGCTCTTGTCTTCTTTTAAAACGTTAGAATGATTCAAGGAATGGGATTAATTATGTAAAATTAACTAATAAAAATAAATTTTATATTGGAGGAGGAAATGTACAAAGCAATAAGTCATTGAGGATAGTGTATTAACATGAACAGTTCTTGTGTTTTCTTAGTTTAAGCCCAAACACCTATGTTGATTAAGGGCTTGATAATTAGCTTGTGAGTGAAAGCAAATGTTAAAGTGCTAACCACAACAATGTGCAAAGCTCACTGTTCCATTACTGGAACAAGAATTCACTGCTATTGACCTTTTTCCTCACAGCCCTCGTGTTTATGACCATAATTTATCACCATCGCCATGAAACTAATGGCAGAAAATTCAAATACATCCAAGAAGCAATACCTGCAAAAATATTTTGATCACTGATTTTGATTTGTTCCATGTCCTAGGAAAAATATATACAGATCTGAAGGCAGCACAGACATTACCAAATCTAACATCCACACATATTTATATATATTTATCTTTAAGGAGCTTTAATGAGTAGAGAAGCCTACTGGTACTTCATTGCTGGATGGGTTGGTAAAATGAAGCAGTGGCACTTGAATGATAAAACACTTTGTCTTCTCTGGTTGGATAAGTAAACAGCAGTATCACTTTTCCAGGCTTTATTAATGGAAACAAAAGTTCGTGGTAGCATTAAGTGCGGGCTAAAACTAGTGAACAGTGTAGCCTAGGTAGCTGTGTAGATATGGCCAGATAGATCGATATGTACAAGAAGAGATTTATTCTTCAAAAATCCACTGGTAAAGCAAGAAACAACATTAAAATGAAAAACCTCTACACATCTGTCACTGACGAATGCTGGTCAGTAACTCCTACAGTTATAAATATAGCGTCACATCAATAAAATATTTGTCGCATTTCATCGGGCCACGTCTGTACATTATCATTTGTATTCTATGGTCATTGATCCCATCATCATAAGATAAAATAATATAATAATCCACAAAGGCTTAGTCTTACAATCAATATCAACATTTTCTGAATCACACTCAATACATATAAAATATACGAAATAAGCATTTTGTGACTAAATCACATTTTGTGCGACTCAATATGAAAATGCTCCATGGTTACAGTATTAAAAGGTCAATAGTTTGAATTGAATTAAATATGTACACAATTATTAGATACCATATACTGTACTATATGCACGTCCACAATATGCTTCTCATGCATTGAATGAAATTACTTCAAACATACCACTCTTTATAGTAAGACATTTTTATATTTTACTGTATTCAGTGCACAGGAACCAGTATATTATTTACATATCATGATTAAACTGGAATTGTTTCTTTTTTTACACGTGAAGTGATTTAACACAGTCATGTGAAATGTGGG
The DNA here is from genome assembly GCF_027358585.1 of Pangasianodon hypophthalmus. NCBI lineage: Eukaryota > Metazoa > Chordata > Actinopteri > Siluriformes > Pangasiidae > Pangasianodon > Pangasianodon hypophthalmus. The sequence continues at coordinate 14,891,317 of NC_069734.1, forward strand.
GTTAAATGTTGTACTCGTGTGCATAAGGCAGTGTTTTAAATAAGGACGTAAATAAATTAGAATGTATCTTCGTTTGCAGCTCCAGCAGAAGCAGATTGTCCGAGGTTTCATGCCTGCATTGTGTGCACGCTTTCACTTTCTCTTGCAGCTGTAAAGGAAAGCATGCAGACGACAATATAATGAATACCACAGATAATTTATGCCAGTTACTTAAAAATATGTATTTTAAGCAATTAAAAAACTAAATGTTTTTCATTGTACATAGTTTGGTACATGATGATTTAGAGGTTAGCAGTCTCTTCACTTAGAGGTTGACATGAAAGTGCGGCTTTTTCTTTATAATCTCTAGGTTTAAAACCTGAGATCTAGATACAAGTCCAGAACTAGACGTGGAGAAATGACTGCTACCTGCATGACGTATGGTTGAACGGCCTCCTCCTGGATGCACACAGACATGGAGGATATTTCCGTGTGGATGTCACCTCTTTGGGAATACATTCGCATTTTTCAACATCAATTTCACAATCCTCTTTCTTTGTTTTGGAAGGAAATTCTGCTGAACCAGAAGGGCAACAGACTGTTAATCATTATACCTTGATCACCTCTTCTGATTTAAAAAAAGAAAGCAAAACTGTAAAATGTATTTTTTTAAAAACTTAATGCTTTATATCACCAAAAAGTCTAGAAGGTAATTACAGAATAGAGTTGCTTATTGCTCCACTGCCACACAGATATTTGCTAGCAAAGCATTTTGAAATGTCGACCCACTGACCTGTCCACTATGCTACCAATGCAGAGCTTAGTGCATTGCATTAAAAACACAATGCATTTGAAAGCAGAGCAGTGAAAATCTTTTGAATCCTGCCTTACATTCCAAGAATTTTTTTTTAATTAATCTGTCACTGATAACTTTAATCCGTGAACTAGCCTACTGGCATGGTTGTGTGAATCCGTGTTCTGAGGTTTACTGAAGTATTTACAATGACAGAGTTCCAAGCAATATGAAATTCAAATAATCTCAAAAATGTTTTAGAGTTGACAAAATGAGCGTAGACAGACAAAAGCAATAGTAAACCAAAAGCAAGGCAAAAAAAAAAAAAAACGTTAAAATGATCACAAAGGAAGTGCTGCTTAGAAATTACACAAGAAGTTGGAATGAAAGCATGCAAGATTTCTAGAGCTGAAGATGTTTGGTCCAGATGCTCCCTGTAAAACACTGTGATGAGCAAAGCGATTAGGGAAGTCAACAAGTTCCACAGGTGTGCATTCAGCCTCCAAGGTGACCAGATAGAACATTCACTGGCCCTTATGCTTGGAGTCACACATAGTCCATATCGAGCAAGCCAAGATACTTCCAAAGTCTCAGCTCCAGGTTTCACCTCCTGTGGTATAGGGACCTCCAGAGAATTGGGCACATTCCTCAATGGATGTCCACCAGTAATGAATTCTTACTAGAGCAGTGATGATATGAAAGCCTGGGTATCTTGAGTTGAGCATGGTATGCATACTTCTAGCTGATTGCAAACTGCTCTAGGAAAACATACTTTATGGCTGGTTTAGTTGCTTGTGCTCTGAAAACTTTGTCCATTGCTGAGGAGGCTGTTTGACCTTGACAAAAATGATTCCTTAAATCGTATTTCCTGAGGGCTTTCTTGGCAATGCATTGGTCTATTGTGTTCTATGAGCCAGGTCCGTAGATGAATATGAAGCTGAACCATGAAAAAAGAAAAGAGCCAGTGCCACCCTTGACATACTCCATGTTTCTATGGTCAGTGAGGCTGATAAATAGATGGTCTGCACCTTCAATATCTACATTGTTATAAGGCTCTCGTAAATCCCAGAAACTCATTATTTCTTAAATTGTCAACTCAAGTTCCTTTTTCAGTAGACTTCATGTTTAAAAGAAGATGCCACTATAACCACGTGGCTCCAATGCAATTTCCTGAAGCATATACTTCCACTATGAATGGTAATGAGGCATCTGGGTGTTTTAGAATGAGGGCACGGCTAAATTGCTCCTTCAAGATGCAGAAAGCAGTCTTTGCTTATTTGTTACACTTCGAGACACTTGATTTGCCCAAAACAGAGAGATGAGTGTGAAATCTATAAAGTAAAATCAGTAATGCCAAACCCAGTTCCCTACATGTTTTACGGTTGCAGTGCTTAGGATGTAGGTGAAGAACGTCATCCTATCGTGCCCTGTAACTATCGCCGATTGACCATAGTGTCACTCTTGTGCTCTGTGTCGAACATCTATGGAGATACTTATCAATTTTTTATACTAAATTAGCCCTGATTAATGACACATTTATGTCCCTGTTCATTTTTTGCAAGCAGAGACATTCCATGCATGGAAGCCTAGCACAACTTAATGTCTTTGGCAGGCACAGACAGGAGAAGCTAAGATGCATCAGAGAAAGATGTTTTGTTGTCTTGCTCTGAAGCTATTATGGTATATATAGGACTACAAAATTGGCTGGAAACACGTTTTATGAGATACAACAGCATTTTGTTAATCTTAAAGCTGTAGACACCTAATTTTTCGACACAGATTTAAAATTGTCCACCTTGAAAGCCATTACGATAGATGGAATCTACTGGTGATTCTCGATACTATCATTAATCATCTCAAGCCTAGAGGGTAGTGAAACATGCACTATTTGAGATTTAGATATATATGGTTTTCAGGTGGATTATAGTGCCATGGCCATTTTGGAAAATGCACATGTACTTTATCGGTGCAGAGGCAGACCTGAAACAACTGTGACTGAGAGAGGTGGTCGTTTTTGTTAGGCAATCCATAAGTGCAGGTTCATTCCAACTGGTCTCCATTCTTCATCCGTGGATTATTGAGGTGGATTGGCTTGTTTGACGATTTGACATGATCCTGTATTTGGCCGTTTTGTTGCCGTTGGACTCAGAACAAGCTGTAACTGCCCAGCAGCAGTCTTATTCAAGATAAACAAGGTTAGACTGAAATCCAGTAGCTACATTAAATTAAACTGTGCTAGAAAAACTTTTAGGTGAGATAACTCAATCCAGATTTACTAATCAACTTCTCAGGTTTGGTTGATGAACGAATCTAGAATGATCACAAATCTGTGCAGTAAGGCTTGCGGTGGTGGCTTGTGTGTTTACATCAACACGGAAGGGTGCAAGAACTCGGTGCTAGTTTCTTATTAATGGTCCTGGAGGAACATCGTTTCATTTCACTGTGTACTAACTAGCTGTATATGGTTGAAATGACAAAGCCACTTGACTTGACTAGTAAATATGACATATGCCATCTTATTTTGGATTCTCTAAGGGGTATACGAAGAACAAGGCACTGCTTTCTGCAGCTAATGTGCATGAAGTCAGGGAATATTCCACTGCAGCAATAGGAATGATTCAGCTCAATGATCAAATACGTCACCCAGCCACTATGCAACTGAAGGAAGGTTGCTGAATAACCATTGTCATGGCCCAGGTGAGAGGTATAAAGAATTATAAATGCTGAAGAAAATAACACAATGCATTATGATGCCCTTTCATCATACTTTGGGTAGTGCTTCTACACAGAACCTGCTATATTCAGATGGCATAGACAGCATCCCTTCAATTAGGAAGCTTGATTATTGATTTAGGATGACTGATCATTCTACAAGGCTTTGGCATTCTACAAGGGGTGGTGCCTCATCAGACTTACACTATTTCTTTTATGGTGGCTGTAATTCTCTGTAGTCATTGGGTGTGATCCCTCAGGAGTTTCCATTGCATAGAGAAAGCAAACTGGAATTTCCCCACTACTGTTGGATCCATAGTTTATAATGGAGCCTTCTATAAGATAAAATTGTGATCATTCCTGTTCAAAAGTATTTACAATGAGAGCGAATGATTCCAAAGTTGGTACACAAAAGGCCACGGAAAAATAAAGGCACATGGATAATGCAAAGCCAAGAATCACCAAAAAGTCCAAAAGTACCAATATCAAACATAATTGCTGAGGAAACAGCTCAAAACTTACTGTGACCTCTGGTGTTACGGTAAGTGTATCAGAAAGATGTATAGCAGTTAACTGGTGTGACATCACGCTTGAGGGTCTTTCTATAGTTTCATATTTACAAAGGTCTCTAATTGCTCTCAGGATTAAAATGATCTGAACGTAAACATTCATTCATTTATCTTCAGTAATCGTGCTATCCTGGTCAGGGTTGCCATGGATCCAGAGCCCTGGATGAGATGTCAGGCCATCACAGGGCACCATACACACATAGGGAACACCTAAGGGCAATTTAGCAAAGCCTGTATGTTTTTGGATGGTGGGAGGAAACTGAAGAACCCAGAGGAAACCCACAAGAACACAGGGAGGACATGCACAACTCTGCACAGACAGTAACCCAAGCTCAGGATAGATCTGGGGTTGCTGGAGCTGTGAGGCGACAATGCTACCCACAATGCCACCATGCCACTCCAGAACATTATATTTTTAATAAAATATAATTTAGTAAACTGTTTTGTAACACTGTTGCAGTTTCATTACGAAATACACTCCAAACTGAGTGTAAGTGTTACAAAAGCAAGAGAAAACTTGAATGTCCTTTAAGTGAATTTCCTTCTGAATTATTTGTCATTATATAATTGATGCCAAGTATAACTAAAATGCAAATGAAAGTGAGCTGGATGCTTTTCTGACCTTGTTTGCTGAAGGGATAAGGTACACACCGATCCTCCATACAGTCCCATATCAACCCTCGGTCACATAGACGTCTGGAGTCTTCTGACTGGCGAATGGGAAAACACCTGTAGTTGGATTTGCGTGCACACATACACACACACACACACACACATGCACACACACAGAAATGAGTTCAGTGATGAAGCTTGGCACACCACACATGTGACACTGTGCTGACGATAAGGGGCTGGGTTGTGGATGTTCACAGACGTAATTGGTCTAGGAGATGTTTAGAAGATCTCTTCCAGAAACAGACTGCCTTAATGAAATTACTACCTCCATTTACTATTACTTTGTCATGTGGATCTGTCAGATTAAGAAATCTATCTTAAATGATGGTCTGACAATTGGCCTAACAATGGACCTATGTAAAATTTCTAGCATCTCCTGGTGAACATCTATAATAAAAATCAAACTCAAACTCATTAGACCATCTATGATGCCAGTGATGTAAAGGAACAGTGTTAATTTGAGATAATGAAGCCGGTACTGACCCACTCTTCCTGTGGGGCAGAGCGTGTCTGCGAATCATCTGCGGTTCCTGGCATTTACACTCCGTGTGGTTAGCTACTCTGATCAGCATCGGCTCAGGCCCGTATTTAAACGGCACCACACTCAGAAGCTGGAAGGAACAGATCCAACAACATTCATGCTACTAATAACCAACGGCAATAATACTATTACTCTTAACTATAAAAACACTTCCTAAAGCATTAACACCTGTATAACACGTTATACAGATTAAACAGATAAGATCACTTATTAGAAGATTAAAATGCCAAGCTGGTCATAACATACCTGTAGGATAACTTTATCAGTTTGAAAAATCCTTATAGACAGTTGAACTATGCCTAAATATGCTGGTCAGAAATTATTTGCTCCATTCACACCTAAGGGGAAATGTAGAATAGCCAATCCATCTACTGGCATGCTTTAAGGAGATGGGAAGAATCCAGAGAACCCAGAGGGAACCCACGTGGACCCGGAAAGAGCATGCGTCACTCCACACAGCCAGTAACCCAAGCTCAGGATCACACCAGGGACCCAGGAGCTGTGAGGTGGCAAAGCTAAGCCATCATGCCAGCCATCATCCTTACAGTTTTTTGGTAAATAAGAATCTGCTATTTATTATTTACAGTACTGTGCAAAAGTCTTAAACACCCTATTTTTTGAATACAAATTTTGTTAGATATTTAATTTATGACTTCTGCATTAGAGTCAGTACAAAAACATTTCAATTTCCAAACATTTTACCACAGGTTTACCTGCAAAAACAGAAGCAAGTGCCTTATAAATTTCCAATTTCCTTATAAAACTGCACAATGTGTACCTGAGACTACTGATGCATTCTTAAAAAGCAAAGGGTTGTCACACCAACTATTGACTTTGACATTTAGTTTACTGCTCTTTACAGTTTTTTTTTTTTAATGTAGACCTGTTTAATTTCATTATTTTTGAAGGCATCATTGCTTTACAGAATTTCTTTGCATATGCCTTTGAACAGACTTTTGGACAGTAGTGTATATTAGTGAAGAATTATGTAGACTTTGCACAAAATCAAGTATTTGAACAATTTGTTTTGTACAAACGCAAGTTTTAGACTTTCATTAACTGATGAAATAACTGTTCTTGGTAATTAGAGTCACACTCTTGAGTGTCTGGAGTATGCTGCAGTATTAACAGAGCCCAGTATTAGTACGAATAAGAGTTGGTGAATTGAGTTAGAGCCTTGGACCCGAGTCTCGACTAGACTTGGTCTTGGTCTTGAACTTGACTGACTCACAATTCAACTTGGGCTTGTATTTGAATCTTTATATACAGTGGATATAAAAAAGTCTACACATCCCTGTTAAAATTGCATTTTGTGATGTAAAAAAATTAAACCAAGATAAATCACGTCAGATCTTTTTCCACCTTTAATGTGATACAGCAACCAACAAGATTCAAGTTAATAACAAATTTTACGGAATTTTAAAGAAAAGAAAAAAAAAACTTACAATAACCTGGTTGCACAAGTGTGCATACCCTTTTATAATGGGGAATGTGACTGTGCTCAGAATTAACCAATCACATTCAGACTCGTGTACAAAAGTAATTTTCATACTCTTGTCATCAATGAAATGATTCGGATTAACCCCAAATAAAGATCAGCTGTTTCTGTAAGATTTTCATGACATCTTCTTGGTTTCATCCAACTGCTTGTCTGCAAAGAGCTTACAAAGCATGTACAGGATCTCACTGTCCAAACGTAATATGCAAAATAATTTCCAAAACATTAGATGTACCATGGAACACTATGAAGGCCATCATCAACAAGTGGAGAAAATGGAGTTCCACAGTGACATTAGCAAGAACAGGATGTCCGTCCAAATCTGATGAAAGTACAAGATGAACACTTATCAGGGAGGCTGCCAAGAGACCTACATCAAAATTAAAGGAGCTGCAGGAACATCTGGCAAGTACTGTTCATTTCCTGCATGTGACAACAATCTCTTGTCTTCTTCATGTCTGGGATATTGGGTAGGACAGCTAGACAGAAGCCTTTACTCATGGGGGGGAAAAAACTGCCAAAACCCATCTAAATCACTCCAAACCATGTGGCCAAATGTGTTATGGTCTAATAAGACCAAGTTAGAACTTTTGGGGCATAACTACAAAAGATATGAAACACAGAAATAAGACAGCTTATCTTATAGAACTCTATACCCACAGTGAAGCATGGTGGTGGCAGCATCATGCTATGAGGCTGCTGCTGTTAAGAGACTGGGGCTCTAGTCAAGATAGAGGGAATCATGGAAATAACAATCATTTTGGCACAAAAAACTTCAAGATCCCCTCACACTTTGATAGATTTTTGCAAGAAAAAGTGGAACAAAATTGCTAAATCAAGCGGTGCAAATGAAACCAAGTTAGTAGACTCTTATCCCAAAAAGACTGGATTACAAGCAGAAGGTGCTTTAACAAAGTATGAGATAAGCAGTGTGCTTTTCTTTTTTTCATTGAAACATTTCGAATTTGTTTTTCAGCTTAGTTTTGTTGGTTGCTATATCACGTTAAAGGTGGAAAAACGATTTGACACGATTTATCTTAGTTTCACCTTTTTTTTTTTTACATAAAAAAACTGTAATTTTAACAGGGCTGTGACTTTTATTTTAGACTTTTTAATATCCACTGTATACTGTTGATAATCAAGGTGGTGGTCACTTCAGAATAGCTTCCTTGGTTAGTATAACATAAGAACAGAATAGAAAATATGACCTTTTCACATGAGTTGTGTCAACTGTAGACATATTCATTTGCAAACAATATGCAAACAAGTAATTTGTAAAGTAATTATTCAAGCAGCTCTTTACTAGAGGACCTATTTAATCTTGAGTAATTTTCTTGATGACTAATTTACTTTTATTCAACTGAATTAATAATACAGTAGCAGTATTCAAATAATAATATAGTATTGTACTCAAGTCTGTGTGTTTTGTACCCTTTAACAACTGATTTCTTTCTGAGCCCTTTACAATGTGCACTGTGGTGCTTTCCCTACAAATAATGCGAATACTTAGATGCAATAAAATGCCTACAGCTGACAGGTTGAGTGAGACTTGACTCAGACTTGCGAAAAGTGGCTTGAGAACATTTTTGGTATAAACACAAAAAAGTAAACGTGGTAAGAGAGAAAGAGAGATCAGTACTATTTTATCAACATAGGTGGTGCTAGTGTTGCGGCATGTGACCCCCTCTTTGTTGCAGCAGCCACTACATCTGAACACGGAGACACACGGTGGCTTGAAGAACATGTCATTGCTAGTGCCGAACTCCTGAGCCACATCCACACACGTCTCCCGGGGCATGCACTGTGTTTTCTGCCACTCTTCATCAATGGCTAGGACAAAGCACAGCATACTTTTATATTAATGATATGGATTCTTTGAACAAAGCTTTAATCCATAGAACACAGAAGCTTTTTTTCATATACAGTGGTTTAAATTGTATAATAATATTCAAAATCTTGTTCAAATTAATATTACTCAGCGTACAGGTACAATACATTATTTTAATTATAATAAAATACATAGATTTTTCTTTTCCTTTACTCTTGATGAATAGTGCTTTCCTTTTTGCCATCCTGTGAAAGTCCAGCTGTAGAAAGTGTTCAGAAATTGTTGACTGATTCTATTTTTAACATCACTTTGGGGTGTTTTTGAAGTTGTTGACCTCACGATGCCATTTCTTTCCTATCATGCAGCTCAGTATGTTTAAACAGCCTTATCTGCTGTTTGGTTTGTATGGTGCTTCATCTATTTCTTAAGAGCAGACAGTGTACGCACGGATGATCACAGATTTAATCTTTGAGATTATCACAAAAAAAAAAAAAAAAAAAAAAAATTTATGAATTACTGTGACTACTTCATTGTTGATTCAATTCACCATTGCAGATTTTTATTTATTTTTTGGTCATTCAATTAGTCTACTGACTCCCTTCCCAGTTCATACATCATTTAAATGTTTTATTTTCCTTTTACTATGTAACTAGAGACAAATGTTTCATTGTTTTAATCTGTGTTTATGTGTGTGGCCTCACTTGTGTGTGTGTGTTTATATATCTGTACTGCTACCTTTGAGTACCTCCAGACTGTAAGAGTTGGCAGCAAAGCGTGTGAATCTGTGTGATCCCACTGAGGCCGAACGGAATTCTGGGAACGAGGCCGAGTCAATGTGTTTCAGCTTTAGACGACACCTCCACAGCTTCCAGTCTGGGAAGTCAGTCAGCATGAGCAGCTCGTCCAGGCTAGCAGCTGACCTGATGTCCTTCTCCCACTTCTCCTGGTTTATGTCCTGCATAATGATGATATATAATAAAGCATTAACATGAATAAGGCGAATGAAGTGGCAGCAGGATAAAAAGACAAAATGGTCTATCCTGTTTTCAAAATGATCACCAAATTTGATAAGAACATGTTCATTCTCACCACAAGAGGGCAGCAGAAGCACATGTAATTTCTCAACAATAGCTAGATGACCTCAAAAAGAACTCCAGTGACACTGCTTCATCCATTTTTGCAGCAGTTTTGAGAACAGAGTCAAAGTTCTTTTGGCATGTACAGATATATATATATTTTTAAATTTTCCTCAACAGATTAAAAAGGGCATGTTCAATGTGTTCAAAAAGGAGAGCAAGCACAATTTCACTACCCATGTAGGTTTATTTATTGGTACATAAATTAAAAAAAAGACCTATACAAGTATGTTACAGTAAAATATATAGTTAATATAGCTGTATGATCTTACTGCAGGAATGATATATGTCACTATTGGATCTGTTATTCTTTTTATAAATTATTTTTGCCAATAATTCTGGAGAATACTGTACAAAATTTTATAAAACAATTTTATATCAGACAAACATATAATTTCCTCTTCCCATAATTCCAAAAAGCAGGGGTGTTGATTGGGTTCCTGTTTATACAATTGTACTTTTTGACTATATAGCATACACTTATACAAGAGAAATGATTTATAATCGCACTATCCGGTGTGATCCAGATGAGGATGGGTTCCCTTTTGAGTCTGGTTCCTCTTAAGGTGTCTTCCTCATATCATCTCAAGGAGTTTTTTCTTGTCCCTGTCTCCTCTGGCTTGCTCATCGGGGATAAATTTATCAATTTAAATCTGGAATTTATATATATCTGTAAAGCTGCTTTGTGACAGTATCCATTGTTAAAAGAGCAAAACAAATAAAATTGGATTGAAATTGAATATTGTGTGTGCAACAAGAATATTTCTTTTCTTTCAACTGCATTTATATCGCACCCAGTGTTCCTGGGAGTGGCTCGGGATCCACCACAACCCTGACCAAGATAAGTGAGTGAGTCAGCATTCAGATGCTAGACAAGCTACACTTGCTGAATGCAACCGCAAAGGACCCATCAAAAAACAACCTTATACTTCACTTAACGAATGCTAATGCTACATGCTACCTAGTTTGGGTTTGCAAACAAGACCTAGGACTATTTTTGGCTTTGCAAACATCTAAAACAGCACATACACATATTACATACTTCAGTATCTACAGCCTTAGCACTTCTTGGCTGGGCCTTTTAAAAGTCTGCAGCATATAATTCATTGTTATTTTCAGTCAGTCTTTAAACGTTTTAGTGAGTTAATCTATAATGCACCAGGAATAAGCGGCAGATGTTTCTGCATTTACTTTGTCATCAGTCATGAGTTAGATTTGCTCAGAACAGTTGTCTCTTTCTCTTTCCTATACAAACCAGCATCTGGAACAAGACACAAACACAGATCACAGATCATCCTTTGAGAACAGCCCACCCTAAACAGCTGGGACACGCAATCCATGCTGGAACATGAATACATTAGCTCAGTGTGTGGAACACATTTCCCCTTGGACCTGTTTAGATGCGAAAGAAAAACTAATGGACTAACTCAATGAACAGCAGTTAGGAAATTAGCCAACAATTCAGTATGAATTGAGTTTGCCTATGCGTTCTCAAAATCCCAGAAGACATCACCTGCTGACAAATGGAGATACTCAGGAGCCAGAAAATAACAAGCAGCAACAATTTTTAAGCTTTTGGAGTTCATCCCAATCAGACATTCATGATTTCCCAGCTTCAGATCAACTCGTCATCTTATTAGTGAAGGTTTAAGGAGCTAAAACAGGCACAGTGAAGCCTTTTGAAACGGAATAAAGCATGTGGGAGCAGTGCTGTGGCCATCTGGGATCCTGAATGAAAGCCCATGAAAAAAGATTGATTAACGTTGATCCCAGACTCATGTTTAATCCAAGAAGCATAGTGTATAGTTAGGAGATAAGGGTGAAAATGGGGTCAAAAACACAGCAGCCATATTGCCACTTCACAACACAACAAAAAGTTACAGAAACTCTAAAAAAAAAAAAAAACTAAAAAAGGAGTAGATAGCAAGGTTACAATTAAAAAAGTAAACAACAAGACTAAACCTCAGCCTAAAGCCACACTTTACTTCCACTTAAGTCTTAAAATGTGAGTGCCCTAGAGGCATGCCAGAAACAAAACCCAGCACAATGGCTGCCAAAGCCAAACCTCTGTGAGTGCCATCTGCTTTGTCCAAAATATCAGCGATACCTCTACTGAGTCCGACATCACTACCACAACCTCACCAAAACAAGCAGGCCAAGTCCTCACTTCATCATCAGTCAACAGTATATCCTGCAAATGAAACAGCTTCAAAGCAAATAGCAATAACAGCCTGGCGTCCAGCGTGTTTACTACATGGTGGGTGGATCTGACTTGCACAAGAACAGCACGCACAGAACCCTGTCATGCATCTCTGAGATGGGAAAGTCATGGGTGAAGCAGCTGAGTTTTGAAGGGATGGGAGGAAAAGAAGAGAAGTTGTTGTAGGAAGGCATGGCACACCTGAATTTGCATTGTATCTGCCTTTTTTGGGGAATGTGTTCACATTATATCCATAGAGTACCATTCTTTTTACAGTGGGAGAGGGAAGACCAATGTGGCATCCCAGTGGCCTCACATCTATGTGTAGAGAATGATGTCAACAGCTATTTAGGCATCTAGTATTATGACAATCAACAAATAAAATATGCTTTCAGTGCATTCATTAGGATGAAGTGTACAAAATACCTTGGCTACCACTACTGTTTTTAACACACTTATATAATTTTCCACTTTTCCACACTTTGCCTCCTACTACCATCTCCTTTTCAGTAGTATGACCCTATGTTAGATGACCCTAGAAGCCCAAGGGAAGTAGTTAACCTCATTATGGACTTCAGGAAGCAGAACCTGTTCAGAATACACTGCAGTCTGAGGGATATTCCAGTGACCTCTTAAAACAGAGTTTGGACAAATCCAGAGTTTTTCATTCCAGAAGCAAGATAAGAGTTTATCTAGGTCAGTTACTATGGCAGCTTTCACTGTGAAACTAACATGCTTTGTAGTAGGTTTCCCTGCACTAAACTGAACTAGGTTTTAAGCACCAGAAATTGGCTCAGCTTGCAGTTGACAGTTGTCAGAAGAGGCGTTACCTTTAATAGAAGATTCAATATATACTGATGTACATTTTACAGCTTTACATTGATTGAGGCCCAATTATCCACTATAAGTAATCATTTATTAATTAAATATTTTCCTGATTTGTCAGCACTAAACAAAATGAATTTTCATTAGTCTTATATTTATTGCATGCATCTAGACTCTAAAATAAAATACAAAATATGCCCTGTAGTTTCTTCATGATGAAAGTAAGTTCCACAGAATCACAGGGTTGACAGTCAAATAAAAACTTGTAAGCTCTGTCAACCTTTTGATGACTGCTCCCTTCAGCCTGAACCTGCCCCACTGGGACTACAGACAGGGATGAGATGCTCATAGACATCACCCTAAAGACAGTATGTGATATTATTGTGGCATGTGTAGTCCTACACAAAGCTGACACAATGAGACCAACACCAAAACTTTCCTCTCTTCAATTTCTTCAACCATGGACCTCCTCTGCCTTCTATATTCCAAACCTAGGAAGTCTTCTCGCCCTGCTCCTTGGCCGTCAAATGTGTTGTGCAGCAATCAAAGAGAATGAAGAGCAGCTGAGAGAAAGAAGAGGAAATGACAGATTGATACTGATCTCCTCTCATACCACTCTCTCTCCTGTCCAACTTCTTATCTGATATGACAGCTGCTAAGACCTCCTTCTACAAGGGAAAGCTGGAAGCCTCAGCACATGATCCTTGCAAGCTCCACAACATCTCTTAATGACTTCTTAACTACCTGCCTCCTCCTTCACCCACCTCCCTGACAGTTAAAGACTGCCACCTTCTTTGACAAGAAGATTGGTAAAATCTGACAATCCTTTACTCCTACCCCTGTTCCTACACTACACATTCAGGCTTCCCTTCTCATTCAACAGGAAAGATCCTGCACATTATCCTGTCCAGGAATCCCACCACGTGCCCACTGGATCCCATCCCTTCCATGATGCTCCAGACCATCTCGAAAGACCTCCTCTATTATTAATGACTCCATAACATCTGGTCAGATACCCACTGCATTCAAGACAGCAAGAGTTATTCCCATACTGAAGAAACCCACTCTGGATATCTATGACATCAGCATGTCTCTCCATCTTACCCAAATTACCTCCAAGATCCTGATCAGTCTGGCTTCAAGGCGGCACACTCCACAGAAACGGCCCTGTGGCAGTTACAGAAATGCTTCATGCTACTAGATCAGCCAAACTGTCATCAGTCCTCATCCTCCTCAACTTTTCAGCAGACCTCAATACAGTCAATCACAAGACTCTCCTGGCCATCCTCATGATTCTTTAGTCATGAGAATTCATAACACAGCACGGCAATGGTACGCTTCCTATCGGTAGGGATGATCATATCAGGTGGCATGAAGAGGATTCATTCAATTCAATTTTATTTATATAGCACTTTTAACAATGAACATTTTCACAAAACAGCTTTCCAGAAATTCGGATATAAAAATTTTATTTATCCCTAATGAGTAAGCCAGAGGCGATGGCAAGGCAACAGCATCAGCTTAAACTAAATCTCAGCAAGACTGAGCTGCTATACATCCTTGGAGATGCATCCCGATGCCAAGATCGCGTGATCTCCCTGGGCAACTAGCAGATCTCACCATCTGTCACTGCACACAACCTTGGGGTAGTCCTTGGCAACCAACAATCCTTCTGACCTTACATAGCTTAATGGTCTCACTCATGCAGGTTTCTCCTTTATAACATCAGGAGTATCCAACATTTCTATCCACAGAGACAACTCAGCTGGTTGTTTAGTCCCTTGTCATTTTGAGACTGGACTAATGAAACTCACTCCTGGCAGGTCTGTCCCTGTGCACCATCCGACATCTACAACTAATCAAAAATGCAACTGCAGAACTTGTTTTCAACTTCCCAAAGTTTTCCCACACCGCCCAGTTGCTACGGTCCCTCTACTGGCTTCCTGTAGCTTCTTGTAGAGATAAAACACTGATGCTTGCTTAAAAAAATCGACCAACGCCTAATTACCTTATAGCACTTAACACACACCACACTGTGCACCATGCTCCCTCAGAGCCTCTAGCACTGCTCAGCTAGACCCACCATTTCTCAGGGTACAAGGAAGACATGTATCAAGATTCTTCTGTCCTGACACCCAAGTGGAGGAACAAAATTCCCCTGGCTGTCCAAACAGCTGGGTCACTCTCTGTGTTCAAACAAAGGTTAAAGACGTACCTCTTCACCAAGCACTTAAATTAGTGCTTTGTTTAAAAAAAATCCGTGTCTTGTGTGTTTTTTTCCATACTGTACTATCCTCCCCAATAGGGTTTTTATGGTGTTATGGTCAGGTGTCCACATACTTTTGGCCATATAGTGTAGCTGAGGCCATTTACCTTTATGCATACATACTATAACATACTATATACATACATACTTTATGCACAATACCTTTATGCATACATACTATATTTCCACTGCTAGCCTCATTTTCTTCTTTTTGAGATCAAAATGGTCAATCTGGAGATATAGTTAAAACCTAAGGTTCAAAAAGTCTGCAGTAACTCTTATCTCTGAAGCAGCCCAGAGTCTCCTCCCATTAATCCTGTAATGGAAATGCATATTTGTGGATATGGACTACTTAAAGCCACTACGCAAAATCAAGACAAAAATAATACATAAATAAATGGCTCTGATAATGCCATCAGTTAAAGAACACCCACTGCTCTGTGACGGTGCCAGCAACTCTGCTTGTGCAGGCTATGATGGAGGTGGTGATGACCCCCCTACCCATTTTATGGGCCTCAGCCTCCTTGCAAATAAGACAAGGCCTGAAATTAGGGTTTAGTTTAGTTTCTATTAAGGACAAGGTGCAGATATACACCAATCAACCGTTACATTAAAACCACCTGCTTAATATTGTGTAGGTCGCCCTTGTGCTGCCAAAACAGCTTTGACCCATCGAGGGATGGACTCCACAAGATCTCTGAAGGTTTGCAGTGGTATCTGGCACCAAAACTTTAGCAACAGATCCTTTAAGTCCTGTAGGTTGTGAGGTGGAGCCTCCATGGATGAGACTTGTTTGTCCAGCACATCCTACAGATGTTTGTTCGGATTGATAACTGGGGAATTTCAGCGCCAAGTCAACACCTTAATCTATTTGTCATGTTCCTCAAACCATTCCTGAACAATTTTTGCAGTGTGGGAGGGTGCATTATCCTGCTGAAAAAGGCCACTGCCATTAGAGAATACCATTGCCATGAAGGGTTGTACTTGGTCTGCAACAATCCTTAGGTGGGTGGTATGTGTAGCACCTAAAGTAACATCCACATGAATGCCAGGACCCAAGGTTTCCCAGCAGAACATTGCCCAGAGCATCACACTGCCTCTACCAGCTTGCCTTCTTCCCATAGTGCATCTTGATGCCATCTCTTCGACAGGTATGCAACGCACACGCATTGTGATTGTGATTCATCAGATCAGGCCACCTTCCATTACTCCGTGGTCCAGTTCTGATGCTTGCATGCCCATTGTAGGCGCTTTCAGAGGTGGACAGGGGTCAGCAGGGGCACTCTGACCAGTCTGAGTCTATGCAACCCCATACGCAGCAAGCTGCAATGCACTGTGTGTTCTGACACCTTTCTATCATAGCCACCGTTAACTTTTTCAGCAATTTGTGCTACAGTAGCTCTTCTGTGGGATCTGACCAGACAGGCTAACCTTTGCTCCCCTCACCCATCAGTAAGCCTTGGGTGCCCATGACCCTGTTGCTGGTTCAGCAATTGTCCTTCCTTGGACCACTTTTGGTAGGTAACTAACCACTGTATACCAAGAACACCCCACAACACCTGCCATTTTGAAGTTTCTCTGACCCAGTCATCTAGCCATCACAATTTGGCCCTTTTCAAAGAAAGGAAACCCAGCACAAACTATTAAAAGTGAACTTTTAGAACTATTAAGAGGACAACATTAATCATGACATAACCTCAAAGAAAATTAAGTCGTGAGTAACTCTGTAATAGGTAGTTCAGAGTCGACAACATAAATTCATTCAGCACAAGGTCTAGCAGCTAATTTTGAGAGATTTTATACCTTTCTACAACTGTGTTTGATACAGCAGGCATGCTTCCCATCAAAGCACCCACAGGAGAGCTAATATCATTAACCAGGATTGCCAGGTTACAGCAAAATTTCCAGCCCAACTACATCTCAAAATCCATAAAAAAAGACCTAGCTCAAAAAAATCAGCCACCAGAAAAGGCAGACACATTTTTATTTTTCTTTGCCTTTGCATGTGAACCAAGGTCACTGTGTTGCACATGTTTTTCTCATGTATAGACATTATCCACTCTATAATCCCCATTTCCCTCTCCCAACCATTGCGATATATCTTAAAATAGAAATGTACATCATAAACACATTGTCGTCAATTTGTTGTCAATTTATTAGATTTAATTTCAACTATCTGCTCCAAAACAAGATCTCGAAGGCCGCAGAATATTTTCAAACTGGGTCAGTTTGGTGTAAAAACCAGGACTGCTGCTTCACTAAAAATGTTCACACAGTGAGCATGAGGCAGTGTAATTCTTACCCCAAACTGGGCCTCTATTAGTGTTTGTTAAATGGGCCACTATTAGTGTTTGTTGCACTTCCCATTTTTGACCACTAGGTGCAATAATAACTCTATGGAGCTAAATAGGGCAGTGAGTGTGCTGCCCCATTATTGTGAAAGATTTAGAAAGGTGAGCAAATTGGCTCAATGTAATATCTGTCAAATCGCAACATTCTCTTTAAATCTTTGGGGTCTCTCAAAAGACATATGGAGTTGTGAAAAAAGTCATTATGAAGATTAACATTTGTGAACAGCTGATTGTGGGCCCCAATTGCCCCTACCAGTGGATGAGCCACCACTGGTAGTCTGCAAATTTAGACTTCACTATCTTATGCTCCAGCTATGATAAATGGTTTTGTTTATCTCCTACACCCATCATAAATCTGTTTTTCAGTGCTTCATTAATGACATATTTTTTTACGTTTACCATGAATTCCCCGTGGTTAGGGTCAACATACTCAGAGTGGATTAACTGGATTAACCTCAATCACGAAAATTCAAATCTGCTGCAGGTGTGGATGAGTAATGTGAGGAATTTGGAAGAATTTGGAAGAAGTGGTTGGATTTCATCTGGTGTCATGGTTGTCTGAAATACCACCCCTAACCATAACCTTACTATTTTTTTTTTTAATGATCATGATGTAAATCGTCCATATTGTTCCAAATTTGCTTACGTCGGAGAGCTTCCCACAACCAAATCCACTGGAACTAAGGCTCTATGACAGGATCATAGGAATATTACTAAAATATAGTCTTTATTACTTTATGTCTCAACCCCATTATTAGCATTAAACACTTAATTAGGCTATTTATATCCTTTACCATGCAGGAAAAGATATTAGAATCTATAGCCTACATAAATGAGGGATTTGAAATACGGCTCTGAGCGTTCTCCATCTGCAGACTTGGAGCCCCTGCAGACCACATGCAGCTGAAATGAATGAATTCTGTCTATCCTCCATCTGAGTAGCAGCGAATTATTCTGACAGATGTGAAAAAATAGACCACATGCACTGTTCACTATGACTAGGCTATTATTAAAAAAAAAAAAAAAAAAAAAATCCTACAAACAGTTTAAATGCATTAAATCCCCTGGACTTCTAAAGACAAACTAGTGGATGGGAAATAAATGATCTTTTTAATTAAATCAGTGTTTAATGGCAAATGAATGATGGGTCACAGCCTTTGTCTTTTACAAGCTTATGCACAGCTAATTAATCGATTAATAATACTATTCTCCAGACAAGATTAGCAATAAGCATAAAAGCAAACTCTAAAAGACTCAATGATGAAGCACTGAGCTTTCAGTAGAATCCTATAAGATCTTGTTTGGTACCATGTTCACTCATTAGACATGTTTCATTTTCTACTATCCACAGAGGTACAGTACAGCTTAGGGATGAGCAGAAATAGTGTTTTCTCCATATTATATAGTAACTAGCCAGAAGTTCTATGCGATGCCTTCAACGCAAATATGAAATACATAAGTAATAGTATTAGTGTGCAAGTTATGACACGTTCACGGTGACATTTGTTTGTAGTTGATTATTTTCCCCCCTACCATGCACCAGTAATGTTTAGGTATACATCACTTTTCATTTTAAGCTCAAAATATGTACATACACAATCACTAATATACTAATTATAAATCTATGACAATTACTACTAATGAAATGTATTTCTAACAAGATAAAACTATGAATCGGCCATGTTATTGGCCAGTATTAGTGTACACATGAATGAATTAAGGTGCTATGGTAATAGTTGGCTGGAGGCAAGAGTAAGAATTATAAACATTACTCACTCTGATCGAAGCCAGGACATCTGTCGCTAGCAGCAGTAGTCTGACATACGCAAGCAGCAGCACGTGAAGCCAAATGGAAAGCAGAGTCCGCATGTTGTACGTTTCCTGTTCTCTGGGGTCCAATCTACAGACAGTTTACTATGAAGAGCCAGTCCTCTTACACATCAAGGGAACACAGAATGTTCCTTAAGAAGTTTTCCAAGACCACACACACACACACACACACTCACTCAAGGTCACTCTTACTCTGTTTCACACATACACACGGACAAGTCAGATGGTTCCACTGATCAGAAGAGAAGAGTTGTCACTGAGAGAGTAGACACCTCAAGAGCCAAATGGAGTTTCCTTTCTTAATAAAGCTGAAGTAAAAAAACAAGCCACACACATCTGGGAGTGCTTTGAATCTTCCTCTGTCGGAGGAGAAATCCCTTCCTTTCCTCTTTTGCTTCAACGATTCAACAGGAATGCAGGCTGGATATGGCATGGGTGTTTGGAGATGGCACCCCCGGCCTTCTATATTCGATATCACCGTTGCATAGCGAGTAAATGTTCATGCGTGTGTGCGTGTGTAGGAGACAAAACAATCCAGTATGGAGCTCAGATCTTCCAGTCTGCAGCCACGTGCGCGCTGGTGGCAGACAGGCAGGGTGGAATATACGTCCCGTCCCATCCCATTCAAGCTGCAACTGCGCAAAGCTCCTCATTCGCTCCTCATTCGCTCCTCATGCACACACACAGCAACATGTGGTTTTAAATGTGAACCAGACCACCACGCAGGGTGAGCAGAGACAGGGAGGGGATGGGGTGATGGGGTGGAAGAGAGAAGAGAGGCTGGAGTCTGTATCCCAACCAAACACAGCAACGCTACGCAATAAGAGGCAGGGCAAGGCTGACTCACTTCTTCACATGGTGTATATGCATGTATGTATGTTTGCAATGTCATTCTAAGACAATCCTGAAAATGAGTTTGAAACATGAGACGACAATTGGAGGTGGTTATAGTACTCTTTAATGGTTTATAGGTGGAGCTAATTGTGTTCATGGTCCCTGTGCAGACACAAAACTTCACTCTAAAAGCAATTATCTATGATGTTACAATTACATGAAAGCAGTGCAATCAACAAACACAATGATCAGCCATCACTGTAAAAAGAGCAAATCGCTAAAGTAAATAAATGCAGGTTATATATTCTATTTGAAGTTAATAAAAGTGCTTTTCTAGTAACATATAAAAATTCAACACATTTGTTTAGACAAACATTTAGAATGGTCCACGTATTTTTGATTGCCAGTGTCTTGCTCTCTCAAATCCATTTGTGCATGTTCTGTAGTCCGTAATGGTTTGCTCTATCTCCTCCTCAGAGTTCATGACGAATGGGCCTATAGTGGAGAGACACAGATACAGGATATTACACATCTGTCTATTAACAGGGCCAACTTTTGCTCAACACCAGCACACTGGATCTGAACTATAACTATGACTGAGGGAAAGCAGCATTAAGGGCATTTACATTTCTACTTGTTGAAACCACACAGGAATCAATGCTTTTTTTTTTTTTTTTGTACAGTTCCTTCAGTTGATGATCTAAAATTATTTGGATAAAATATTTCGTCTTAAACTTGGCATGTTCATGTAATTAGCTGTTAATCCTTTGTGATTGCGTAAACTCTGAGATCCACAGACACACAGATACTCACTCACACACAGATACTCACTGATACTCTGTCACGTAAGTAATTATGCAATTTTGAATTCAATATAATGATCAATATAGGCGCAGTCAGTTTTTGAAATTTATCCATTATCACTAAAAAAACAAAAAAAACAAAGTGATCCAGGTTCACTGTCATTGACAATAGATGCCCAAGTTATTACACACCTTCTACTATGTTTCACAGATTTTTTTTAAATTTCTTAACCCCACTGTTAACCCTCTGTAGGGGCCTTGGTACTTTAGTCATCTATGACACCATTCTGGGGTTAATAACCGAAAACATTTTTGTGGCCTTTTTCTCTACTGCTTAGTTGTGCAATTTCTACGTGTTTGTGTGTTATTTGTGTGACTGAGAGAGCTACTGGAAAACCAGAGTCAAACTCCTTTTGTGTTGAGAAATCTTACTTGGCAAATAAAACTGATTCTGATTCTAGCTTCTTATCAGTTTATCTTTGTTGTAAAGATCTTTTCATGGGCTCTCCTGGACAGAAACTAACGATGCAATGACACCCACTGTAATTAGCGATATGATTTCATAAAATATTAAAATGGATATACGGTTCACTTAATAGAGATGTAAATACCCTCACATTAAAAGGTACACTGTGTACTTTAATCTAATTAATCATTGTTTCAATTCAAACCCAATATCCTGGACTGCAAAGCCAATAGAAATGGTATTTCTCTAATGAATTGATTCAGCCGATTCTGTGATTCTATTCTATGACGAATCCATGGCTTATACACTAATGGTTTATTGTTGCTTTAACTGTACCATGCTGCACCACTGGTTCCTTGATAGGTTCTCCAGCAATCAACACGAAGTGTGCCTCCTCAACTGCCTGGAAACAACAAAAAACCAGGTCAATTGTAAAATGTTATTCAATCTCACTACAGTGTTGATAAACCTAAAGAAATTACTATTGCATTTCTACCTTATTTTCCACTCTGATACAGTCACCATCCTCAAAAACCACAGTGTGGTGAGGTTCCACTTTCTTCTGATCTTCTTCCGGCCCTAATAAATGGAAGTATAACACTGAAACCGTGTAACTGGCACTGATGACCAACAATTCTTTCGGAAATGGGTCTTCCGTGAAACTTGGTGGATTAGAAGAATGTCTGGGCAGGAAAAATATTTTTAGAGTACCCTGCCCTCCCTTTGATTCATGTCTTTGCTCATTTTTTAGATGCTGAATGATAATGGTGGACGCCTTTATCGAACACAGCTGCTCAACTTGTTTGCACTGAATGGTAATGCGGTGGTTTCTTGAAACAACTTCAATGCCAAAGCAGCTTTCATTTCTCCCTGTTCCAAATCATCTGCTAACAATTATGTCAATTATACAGTCAACAAAGTATACTCGAAGGACCAAATGTACAATCCTTTTATGTCAGCTGAAGATAACCTATGAGATTTGCTCATAATTAGTTAAAACACTTGAAATCAAGAGCACTACATCAATAATCAGATAATGTTTAACTGGAAGACTTCCTGTTTTTGTCAATGATCCAGGCAGAACGTTTCTTATGCAAGACAGAAATTCTTCTTTTTTTTTTTTTTTTTTAAATTGGAGCTGATAAAAGAAGTATAAACATGTTCTCCCTGTAGTCAAAACGGAGCTCAGAAAACATCTAAACATGCGAAGCCAGATTCATCTCACTGATGAAAATAATAACACTTTCCTTGGAAGTTAAAGCAGAGGTTTACACTTTTCATCCCTGCTTATTATGGATTTCAGCTGTTATACAGGAACCAGTACAACAGTCACTGGATACCAGCTCTTTGATAAACCCTGACAATGAGACAATTACAGTAAAATAGTCTATACTGTTGTTAAAGTATTACTCGATACAGAACTGGGTTATATTAAGACTAACAGAAAACAGAAACTAAGAAACGTACATTAATTATGCAATATATAGACGTAATACAAATGTTGGACCGAGCTCAAGAGGGGTGTTGGTTTCACATGAGTCTCCACAAACTCGCCTTGGAAAATTCATCAACTAATGACCGTGTAGACAATCCGCCTACAACCTGGAAATCATCATAACCAACTCAATAAATCAACACTTCAAACAGTGCAATAGTAGCTGTTCCTCAGGCCAGGGGTGTGCGCTGTTGCCGTTGGAGTGAGATCACAAAGGCAACCTCATGGGTCTGTGTCGCGTCCAAGACCAGGAGAGAAAGTGGAAATCAAGATATACTCAAAATTGCAGGGAAGAAAAGAAGACTCTGATACCGGAATTGTGAAAAAAAAAAAAAAAAAAAAAACACAGACTCTGTATATTATGGATTTTAGACAAAAGCTTTCTTGTGTCTGGATGCAAATGCAAATGTCGAAGGAAGTTTGTACTTACCAGTATGCACAATTCCCGAGAGCGTGTAGATAAAAGCGGTCCAACCTAGTCAGCAGAACAGAATACGTTTTCAATAGATTTCCTACATATTTTAATTATATGAATATAAAAAAAGGTCTCCATGGGGTCAGGAGCGTGAATAATGCATTAACATGCCTGCAGCTCACTCTGATAAATAACTGAAAGTCTTCTGAGGTCATTCTCTGAGGATAAGTGTGCATGTGAATGGACCAAACAGCCTCATAACTATTACAAGGACATACAGTCAGTCTCATTAGAATCCTTGCAGAGTACTCTGGTGTTTCTTTTCTTCTTTTTTTAATGTTTCTTCATGGCTTAAGTATGCAGGTGTGGACTTAACACTGATGTGGCTCACCCTAAATGACATAATGAAAGCATATCCTTGGAAGCTGTAAAATCTTTCTGTTTATACATATTTGGCAGCTCTGTATCTGTAATCTGAGAAATGATCCTGTAGGCTGAGGGTGTTTGGATAATAAGGGCAGTAAATTGCAAAAGTCTACATATATATATATATAAGCAACATATATGTGTGTGTGTATATATATATATGTATCTCTCTCTCTCTCTCTCCCCATCCCTTCACACCAATCAGCCATAACATTAAAACCACCTGCCTAATATTGAGTAGGTCCCTCCTGTGCCACCAAAACAGCTCTGACCCATTGAGGCATGGGCATCACAAGACCTCTGAAGGTGTGCTGTGGTATCTGGCACCAAAACATTAATAAATTAATAATTAATAAAGAAGATCCTTTAAGTCCTGTAAGTTGTGAGGTGGGGCCTCCATGGATCGGACATGTTTATCCAGCACATCCCACAGATGCTCGATTGGATTGAGAACTAGGGAATTTGGAGGCCAAGTCAACAACCTTAACTCTTTGTCATGCTCCTCCTGAACAATTGCTCCTGAAAAAAAAAAAAAAAAAAACAGTGTGGCAGGGCACATTATCCTGCTGAAAGAGGCGACTGCCATTAGGGAATACCGTTGCCATGAAGGGGTGTACATGGTCTGCAACAATGTTTAGGTAGGTGGTACGCGTCAAAGTAACATCCACATGAATGCCAGGACCACAGTGCCTCTGCCAGCCACATGATGTAAAAGAAAACATGGCTCTTCAGACCAGGCCGCCTTATTCCACTGCTGGTCCAGCTCTGATGCTCACGTGCCCATTGTAGGTACTTTCGGTGGTGGACAGTGGTCAGCATGGGCACTCTGACCGGTCTGCGGCTACGCAGCCCCATACACAGCAAGCTGCGATGCATTGTGTATTCTGACACCTTTCTATCTGTAACAAACTTCAAAGATGGGAAAGGAGGAGACGGGAACCGAGTGAACTCAAAGGTAACATTTAATAATAAACAGAACTCAAACATAACAGAAACAAACGTAGCACCAACATAAAAACAGACGTGCATCTCTCTCCCTCTCCCAGGCTCCTCCAGCTGCTCCTTTATCACTCTCTCCCACTGATCAGACAACTCCGTGCCAGGCGTGCGTCCTCACAGCCTGGCCCCTCCCTCCTCCTCGTCACACTGTCATAGCCAGCATTAACTTTTTCAGCAGTTTGTGCTGCAGTAGCTCTTCTGTGGGATCAGACCAGACAGGCTAGCCTTCGCTCCCCACATGCATCAGTGAGTCTTGGGCGCCCACGACCCTGTCGCCGGTTCACCAGTTGTCCTTCCTTGGACCACTTTTGGTAGGTACTAGCCACTGCATACCGGGAACATCCAACAAGACCTGCTGTTTTGGAGATGCTCTGACTCAGACGTCTAGCCATCACAATTTGGCCCTTGTCAAAGTCGCTCAGATCCATTTTTCCCCACATCCAACAGATCAACTTTGAAAACTGACTTGCTGTCTAATATATCCCACCCCTTGAAAGGTGCAATTGTAACAAGATAATCAATGTTATTCACTTCACCTGTCAGTGGTTTTAATGTTATGGCTGATCAACATGTATACATGACAGAAATCTAACATTTAATTTAAGTACATTTATTTTATTGAAATTAAAAGTATTCATTTAAACAAAACCCATCTGTCACATTTATTGGCAGTGCTGCATTTAGTACTTGGTGCAAACTCCCTTTAATGGGTGCCGTTAATTTTGGAGCTAATGGTAATTCTTTCTAGTTTGACCTCTAATATACAAGCTTCTTTCTGTAACAGTCTTCATTTACTGGATGTTGCAAGTCCTACAATCAGGGACCTGTGCATAAATCATTTCCCAGACTTTCGTGAACGTTTCCTTTCAGAATGACCTTCAGGATGGAGCTTACACTCATAGCGTGAGTACTCTGGAAATTCCAGAGAAAAAAAATAAAACCACAACATAAGACAACCACTCATTTCCCTACAGCTGTTTTTGTCTAAATGTAGATGTTGTCGTGCAGAACAGTAGTTTTTGGTAAGAAGGGCCATCGAGAGGTATATGATCGTCAGTAAGCATGCTCGTCTGACCCGAACGCTGGAACGACTCGGAGCTGAGTCACAGCTATGAATTGCACTAAGAACCAAACTGACGTCTTTGAGGAGACGCTGTTTTGACAGCGCTCACGAATATGGGATAGATGTTTGTGTTGTCTATTCGAAGTGAAAGTTTACGTGTATGGGGCATGTTG
Organism: Pangasianodon hypophthalmus; assembly: GCF_027358585.1. Classification (NCBI taxonomy): domain Eukaryota; kingdom Metazoa; phylum Chordata; class Actinopteri; order Siluriformes; family Pangasiidae; genus Pangasianodon; species Pangasianodon hypophthalmus. The sequence continues at coordinate 14,917,194 of NC_069734.1, forward strand.
GACATGGGTGTTTTGCGGTTACGATAATCATTATTACAAGAGTGAGTAAGGGTTTAATGAGAGAAAAAAATGTTGAGAGCTTCCTCATGTCTAAACTTTCATTCCGTCGCTCTGCCGAAACTCTACAACAGTCATCCTGACATCTGTGAATAGAGAACAGCTGGCACCACTTTCATGAGATCTGTATTTATTGCCAGTGCTTGATGGGTATGTTAGGCCAAACACCACAGTTGCTGTTTCACTGAATTCTATCAGTACAGACACTGATTCTTACCCAAGGGTATTGGCTGCACGTGTTTTGCCCCCTCACTGAGTCGGAAGTCAAGATAAACCGTTGGAGTTCTGGTGTAGATTTTTGACTAAAAAAAAGAATACAGCAAGACATTAATAAATTGTTGATACTATAATGCGAAATAACCCATTTCCAGGATCAGTCGCCTAAATGTACCGCATGACTGAATATTTAACTTTTTTCCCCCAAGTCATTTTTAAGAAGTAGTAGCGTGCAAACTGCTAACTGCCGTCTCCAGTGAAAACGACAAATGAGAACTTTTATTAGACGATTCTACTGAAACAGCATCAAAGAAAGTAGCCCATGATTTGAAATTAAAAACTGACAGAAAACGTTTTCTTCACATTTCTATTCTGGTAATAGTTTATGTTTTTACTGTTTTTTTTTTTTTTTTACTTCAAAATGATTTATGGACATACATTCCAGTCCAGACCAAATATACTTTAATATGTAAAACCCTAACTGGGTTTTTATCTTGTTCTAGTTTCCTAGTTATTTTATTTTTATTTATATTTTATTAAATAATAGTTTTGTCACATACACTGTTAGATAAATTTTACTGTTTTTTTTTTTTTATTGTCTATGTCACCATGATGTTCTAGTAATAATAATAATGATATTACCTTACAATGGTCTAGAAATACTTTTCATCATCACCCAGACTGAAAACCTTAAAGAATGTGCTATTTCTTAACAGATGTGATAACGGAGTATAAGACTAACAGCGAGCGTCTGGTTTCAGGCAACACTTGGCTGCTTGACTGACCTAATTTCGCTCGAGTCCTGGGTCACTTCCACTCGTTTCTGGCCTGGGGGACCCAGACTCAGCCACAATTCACATTTACAACATTAAAACCCTACTTCCACCCCCCAAAAGTCTGTTCCCAATTTCCTGCTTTTGTCCGATAAATGGGGGGCCTGGCTGATGACGTCTTACGCCTGCAATTTCTAGATAAACTCGAGGGTTCCGAGTGAAAATGAGATGTTAGGGGTGATGTTTCCGGACCCAAATAAGGATTTTTGATCCTCACCTTCACCCCAAGGGCTTCTCCCGAAATGACGGCCACAGTCACGCCATCTTTGCTAGGCTTGGGAACCTGAATGCTTTTCAGTTCCTGGTACTGAGGTTCCACCATTTTATCTGCTTTTCGCAGGTTCACCCAAAGCTGAAGGCCCCGCATTGGCTCTTCTGATAGAGGCATCTCTGCATGAACCACACCACGTCCTGCAGTCATCCACTGCCGCGCCACACACACACACACACACACACACATATTTCAACCAACTTGAGAAATGATTTCTCTTTCTGGCTCATTCTTGAATTGGTTTAAGATTAAATTTGTTTAATTTAGTATGACCAGGTCCAAAAAAAAAACAAGCCGTGGCCAATTCTATTCTCTCTAATCCTAGAGTCAAGCTTCATAGTGGGTGATATTTGTTTGATGAGCACACCCAATTCAACTGTCTGGGCAAGGAAGGAAAAAAAAAAATCATTAAGTACTTTTTTGTACAAAAAAAAAAAAAAAAAAAAACAGTGGCTAATTAAGTTAATTCAGCGGCACATAATAAGCCTATAAGCTGAAGCACAACTCAGCCAATTATAACACAGCAAAGTGCTATTACTCTTAAAGTTACCTCCCATAAAAAAGCTGCCTGCTCTGACCTTTTTTTTCCTACAAAGCAGCAAATGGCGGCGAATGTAATCTTTCTGCTAAACGAAGTGCAGCTCTCTAACTTGCTTCATTGTAAAATGAACCACTACATTTTTACAAGCAGAGCTTAATGCGCCCTTTGGGGTCTACCTCTCTTATTCTCTGTTTCACCATGGAAATTTCCATCCATGCTCTCAGACCTAAAGCATTACTGTGTGGTTTGAGTTACGAAGTGAAACACTGTCAGCAGCTTTCATAACTCTCTGGTCGTGCGGTTGGCTGAGGGCTGCTAAGCTTCTGAATGAACATAGTAGAAATAGGGCAGACATTGAAAAACACTCTGTGGGCTACAGATACATGACAACCCTACTTCCTCACTGACCCCTGAAACAGAAAGACAGCTTTACAACACTGGAATTATAGGAATTACAGCCCCATAGGTCTGATCTCTTATTAGTTTTTGCAGCCCTGCGTCTGTGTGCATGTCAGAGGCTTCACAATATATTGTAGAAATCAGACTCTTATTAACATATACAGTTTGTCAGTTTTAAATTGCTTCGGTTTTACAAACTACCTGTCTAGAACTACACCAACAGCAACGATTAAACTATGTTTTAGATCCTCTTTGTTAATCAAAGCCAAAAATCCATTGATGACTTTGTGTAGATTTTAATCAGGCCCCGTTGTGTGGTCTACCTGCAAATCCCCAGCCTCCAGTTTACCATAATGTCCACAAAAATCCTCGTGAGCCGATGCACCAGTTAGAAGGTACGTTACCTGTGGAGAAAACAAATACAGGTTTTTACGATAGCACAGATATACGGTGTAACCATATAATCACGGTGTTCCGTAAACGAACACAGAATCTCGATTCCTCATAAAAAGAGAACACATTTTCTACTGCTGAGAAAAATACAGCGTGTAAAGAAAATGACTTGTGCAATAAATAATGGAACTTGGAAAAAAAAAATTATTTAATTTCTTGCTCCCCGGGGAATGAGCCAAGTTATTTTGTTACAGTGAAACAGACCAAAGGAACAAAAAAAAAAGCCTTGATTTGATATTATAGCAAAGAACATACATTTCAGAAATAAATATGAGCTTGGATCAACGTAGGATACCAAGAAACTGTTAAATCTTGTTAAGTAACTAAATAATAAATATAAAACAGCCTGTATTGCAGGAAGAATCAGTGAAGCTTGTGGGAGGTAGGGAAGGACAAGGTCAGCGTCTTTTCCCCTGGATGCCTGCTGAAATAAAGGAGCAGCCTGTGATCTCTGAACACAGCTGTGAGATAGTCGTCACGTGTCCGTCCATGAGAAAACACACCTGTTCCACTGAGGCATCATGGGAATGTTGCCAAAGCGCTGGTTGTTGAGTCTCAAACTCTTAAGCTTGTCCTCATAGGGGAACCCTGAAAGGTTTTATGTAGAACCCTACAGCTGTATGAGATAGGGCTCTGGATAACTCCCCTTTACAAAGCTAAGAACTCTCAACTATATGAAGGACTCTTAAAGAAAGGTTTTTCCCAAATCACAGATTTGGGAATGTACAAAATGTTAAAAATATAGCAAGCGGTAATCTTGGGGGTCCAAGCACCCTTTATTATTGTAGGTACCCAAGCTGCCACTATCCACTAGTAGGCACCACACCTCCTGCATCTTATGGGAAGAAGAGAGATGACTGCACCTGAGACCCCTTGGGATAAATGCCACCAAGGGAAAGTTTCTTGCTCATCTTTCCTTTCTTATTTTCACTAGTCGAACCCAACTGGTGACAAAATAGTTGCGAGTAACGAATGAAGCAGTTGGACCCTTCTGTGCACTTCAAATCGAGATCTCGGTTTTTATTTTTCCCCTGGAATGAACGGATTCACAAGAATCCTGCCGAGATGCATCATTCTTCTGATCACAAATCACACTGGATCATCAAGACGTCAATTTCAGCGCTTCTCCAGGCCTGCACACCTCAGACCACGTGAGCCGGCCAACACAACTCCTCGAGACACACCCAAGCAGGATCAACTCAAAGTGAGACTGACCATCTGGGCTTAATTAACTATAGGAAATATACTTCTTTTTCTATTAGTAGTATATATATATATATATATATATATCTATATATATATATATATATATATATATATACACGTAAAAAGTTTACACACATGTAAAAAATGAAACCAAGACAAATCATGTCAGAACTTTTTCCATCCTCAATATTATAAAGTGAAAAACAATCCGAAACATTTTAGGGAAAAATAAAAACTTACAACAACCTGGTTGCATAAGCGTGCACACCCTTTTACAACTGGGAACGTGGCTGTGTTCAGAAGGAACCAATCGCATTCAATGTCATGTTCAAAAGTAAATATCACACAGCTGTCATCAATGAAATTATTCTGATTAACCCCAAATAAAGACCAGCTGTTTCTGTAGGATTTTCTTCACATCTTCTTGGTTGCACCCGACTGCTGAAGCCATGGTCCGCAAAGATCTTACAAAGCCTGTACACTGTTCCACTGTTGAAAGGGATAGATGAGGAGAGGGGTACAAATAATTTCCAAAACTTTAGATGTACCATAGAACACCGTGAAGGCCATCATCAACAAGTGGAGAAAATAGAGCACCACAATGACATCACCAAGAACAGGACGTCCCTCCAAAATTTATAAAAGGACAAGACAAAAATTTAACAAGGAGGCTGCCAAGAGCCCTACGGCAACATTAAAGGAGCTGCAGGAATATCTGACAAGTGCTGATTACTCTCTGCATGTGCTCCTGGACAGTCTGAGGTGCAACCTGGCGGCGTCAGATGGACCGAAACATAATGTCCCAGAGGTGTTCTATTGGATTTAGATCAGGCGAGCATGGGGGCCATTCAATGGTAGCAATTCCTTCATCCTCCAGGAACTGCCTGCATACTCTCGCCACATGAGGCCGGGCATTGTCGTGCACCAGGAGGAACCCAGGACCCACTGCATCAGCGTACGGTCTGACAATGGATCCAAGGATTTCATCCGGATACCTAATGGCAGTCAGGGTGCCATTGTCTTGCGTGTAGAGGTCTGTGTGTCCCTCCATGGATATGCCTCCCCAGACCATCACTGACCCACCACTAAACCGGTCATGCTGAACGATGTTACAGGCAGCATAATGTTCTCCACGACTTCTCTAGACCCTTTCATGTCTGTCACATGTGCTCAGGGTGATCCTGCTCTCATCTGTGAAAAGCACAGGGCACCAGTGGCGGACCTGCCAATTCTGGTGTTCAATGGCAAATGCCAATCGAGCTCCACGGTGCCGAGCAGTGAGCACAGGGCCCATTAGAGGACGTCGGGCCCTCAGGCCACCCTCATGAAGTCTGTTTCTGATTGTTTGGTCAGAGACATTCACACCAGTGGCCTGCTGGAGGTCATTTTGTAGGGCTCTGGCAGTGCTCATCCTGTTCCTCCTTGCACAAAGGAGTAGATACCAGTCCTGCTGATGGGTTAAGGACCTTCTAGGGCCTTGTCCAGCTCTCCTAGAGTAACTGCCTGTCTCCTGGAATCTCCTCCATGCTCCCCTAGAGTAACTGCCTGTCTCCTGGAATCTCCTCCATGATCTTGAGACTGTGCTGGGAGACACAGCAAACCTTCTGGCAATGGCACGTATTGATGTGCCATCCTGGAGGAGTTGGACTGCCTGTGCAACCTCTGTAGGGTCCAGGTATTGCCTCATGCTACCAGTAGTGACACTGACCCAAGCTAAATGCAAAACTAGTGAAAAACAGTCAGAACAGATGAGTAGGGAAAAAAATGTCAGTGGCCTCCACCTGTAAAACCATTCCTGTTTTGGGGGTCGTCTCATTGTTGCCCATCTAGTGCACTGAAACTGATTAACAACCCCCTCTGCTACTTAACTGACCAGATCAATATCCCAGGAGTTTAACTGACTTGATGCTATACTCTGATTAAAAAGTGTTCCTTTAATTTTTTTTGAGCAGTAACCCATTAGGCCTATACAAAGTCCCGCTTTGATCTTTTCTTTCTCTTTCGCTCCTCATATCTCCACAAGTTCCTTTGAATGCTCCAGTTTTGTGTATGATCTGTGCATTAAGCTTATCAATGTTCATCAATGAACTGTAGAGATTCTGTAGTGATTTGGTGGATAACAGAGTAACATCACATCACTCCTATTTCACCTCTGAATCCACTCATTCGAAAACTGGGATCAATTAGCTAGCTTGGAGCTAGATTGGAGCTAGATTGGAGCTAGAGTTTCTTATAAATCCATAACAATTATTTAAAGGTCTGTTCCCAATGCGCTCATGGTGTGGAAACCTTGCATTTCAAATTTCCTAGTGTTTACTTCAATCCTCTTTTGTGCTTGGACATGCAGGCATCACGCTCCCTTTTTTCTCAAGCCAAGCGTGAGCACGCCCTTTGTTTACACGTGGTCATACATCGACGCCACGCACGCACTCACATTCCAACAACACACCTTGCCACCGTCACTTCTGGCTTGCTCATTAGGATTAAATCTAAATCTAAATTATATCTATATCCTGATATCTGTAAAGCTGGCTATGTCCATTGTTAAAAGCGCTATATAAATAAAACTGAAGTAAACATGCAAGATGATAAAGTTGGCTTTGATTTTGAATTTACAGTGATTGATAAGAAGCAGATGGAGGTCCACTCCCAAACAGAGCTGTGACTTAGTAGGAATCCCAGATAAGATTAATTCACTCCGCAGTAAACAATGCAGCAAGAGCTTTTTGAATACTCGATTAACTGGGAGGTGACAAATACGGAAATCACTGTTCTAGTATTTGTTATGCGGTGATGAAAAAAGTCTTACTATGCCCTGTGGCAGTTAGAACTTTCACAAAGTTGGTAAAAGTTGACTTTTAACTGACGCCTGAGTGCTCACTGTTACTGTAAATTTAAAAAAAAAAAACGATTATACTACAAGAATCTCAGTGCGTGTCAGTGGACAGTAGTGTATGTTAACAGCATAAATATTAAAACAGCTCTGTGTATAAGCTTTCTTTATGCAACTGTTACAAAATTAAAATAAATGCATATCCGCTCTGCAGTCCATTCCATATCAGATGTGATTCGTGATTGGTCCGACTGCTGCTTTACATGAAAAAGCAGAAAAGCTTAGTGTCTCCTATATCATAGCAGCACGGACTCAAAAATGATAATATGGCTAAACCATAGATGTTGGCACCTCTGCCCTATTCTCTGATGATTACAGTACAAGCCTCAAGCTCAGTTAAGTAGCAGAACCTGCTAGAATGTGGAACACTTGAACAGATGGAAGGCTAGTCTTGCCGGAAATCATCCAAGGCGAACGAGGCGTATAACATGGTGTAGTGTAGTCGAACGTAGAGAAGAACATCTGAAATATAAAAAAACATCCCATTGCTGCATTCCCTTCACTGGCTTCCTGCAGCTGCTACATCAGATTTAAAACACAGATGCTTGCCTACGAAGCCTGGCCCACCATCCCTCGCAGTACACGTGGAAGCCGTCCTTTAAACCTCTGTCTTGGCACCCCCCCCCCCCGGCTGTCTGAACAGCTGAGTCACTGGCTTCAAGCGACAAATAAAGACCTACCTCTTCACCAAGCACCAACTACCACTTAGGTAATCTATTTTTAAAAACCCTTGTCTTGTCTATTTTTCTTTTCATGCTGTATTAACAGGGCTTTTAGCTAGTGACCTGGTGAACTAGCGTGAGCATGTAAATAAAACCCTCGGGATAAGAGCATCTACTAAATCCTGTGAATGTAATTGTAAAAGTTTTTTTCAAAAAAAAAAAAAAAGGACAAGTACAAGTAAAAGTACTGCGCTAAGTGCAGGCCAGTCGAGCATGCAAGGGATAAAAACTGACTTAAGACAAGAGAACATAATATACTGCTCAGTAACACTTAAAAATAATGTTCGTCTTAGAAACGAGAACACATTCTCCGAGGTGGAATGGAAATAACGGGGGGGTTATGAAAAGCTTGAATTGGACACCTGTAAGGCAAGAAAATAAAAAGCGAATGATTCATCCATGACAGCAGTATTTACTGTGGACACGAAATGATGTTTGTATTGTCAGAAAAGAGAACACATTCTTGGAGGAAAAATGGAAATAACACGGGGCTATAAAAAGCTTTGGAGAATTGGACACCTGTAAGGCAAGAAAAGAAAAAAGGGAATGATTCATCTATCACAGCAGGATTTATTGTGGACACTGTGTTATACGACATACGTATGTGACCCTCAAGTGGTTATACACTGCCCCTGGTGGTTAAAAGGGGTGAAATCCTTTGTCCAAGTAGTATGCCAATAATTTTGTTTGGTCATGGTGAGGTGCTTAAATGCCTTGATGATGATGCTGGTACACCTGTAGCAACCACCACGCCATTATCATGTCAGTGTTTTAGCCCTGATGAGATTTCAGACCACTTCTTGTTCACCCCACAACTCCTTTACCATAGTTTAACAGTGAATATGTGCAACACTAGATAATTCAAAATGGTTGTTTTACATGATGCTATCGTTTGACTTGAAATGCTTTGATTTGGCTGAAAAACAGATTTGAAGTGAAGCATTTCTGATGCTGAACCATCAATATCAACTCATGCTTCATGCCATAGAGCTACTGACTGCAGTACTGGCTGATGTGAGTGGTTAGGGTAGACAAAATACATGCATACACTACACAGTATAATACACACATACTTTATAGTAATAGTATTATACTGTAACTATTGTTTCTGTCACTCATACAATAATATTATTGCTGCCTAACAACTTAAGCTCTATAGCTTAACTGCTGATGCTACAGTGGCTCTATTAGCTTATCTGTCATGTTGCTACCTAACACTGCTGACCTTGTTATGGGACCACATAACCACACGGAAGGCCATTTGAGTTGTTTTTCTGCTAGGTGACAGAAAACTGGAGCTATGTATGTACGGCAACTCTTTATCTATAAAGAAAAATGAGAAGCGGACTGAGACAACTTTGTTTTCACAATGTACAAATCAAGCGGACCACAAAAATGAACCACGAATGAACCATATTCAGACTCCGATTGTAGTCCGGGTACAGTTCGCTTGCGGGTCACTTTAGGGTGTTTTCACACTTGAGTCCTCTTTAAAAGAACCGAACTCAAGACCCCTTGAAGTGGACCAAGAGGTGAACCAAGTGAAAAAGGACCCGGCTCTCTTTACCAACTGTCCCTGTCCCTGAAAGAGGACGTAGATCCTTTTTTTTGGTCCACTTAAGCAGTAATGGGGTCAGACCTCTGTGTTCATACTGTTGCTTTTTGAGTCCTTGTCCTCTTGCAATGCTGTGAATTGTGGGTACAGCAATAATGTGCAAGATGGCTGACCTTAAACATGTGCTAATTTTCCTGTACAACATGTTTATAAAATTACAAAAGAGAACTAGAGAACAAAATTAACAAATGAAAGAAATCAAATCATTTATTCCTGGCGATCTGGTTACTCCAAAGCGGTCCGGTTAAATCCTCTGTTTTTCAGTTTAGCTGAAAATTGAAGAACTACTTTTGAATTTCTGTGGGTGGGTAGATAACTGTTTCTTAATATAGTCTTCCTTCCAAATTTGGAGAAGTGCTGCTGTTTCCTCATCCATCCATAACATACCTGTTCCAGCAGGAGCAGCCATGTTGAGTAGCGTAAGTTGTACGGAGGCGTGTATGAGAATTTGCGGATGAAAAATCAAGTGAGTCCGGAGCGATTTGTGTTCACAGTGTACGTTTTAGTGAACCATACCATAAGCTGAGAGTGAACTGTACTCAGACCACCTCCCACGATGGTCTCGGTTCAGTTCGCTTTGCTGTAAAGAGGTCTGAGATTGTTTGAAGCATTCACATATGGGCCAAAAATCCAGCGAAACCGTTCTCAGATCCCTGAAACGGACCAAGTGTGAAAAATCCCTGTGTGTACGTTCAATAAAACGGTTGCACAAGAGCCCTCTCTGGTGGCAAAACAAAGACACACAACCTGTCAGTGCTGAGTCACAGTGAGAAAGCTGGAGATTTTCATGAATTAAAACTCTTGACCTCTTGGCTATTCTGTTTTTGGCAAACTATAATGACAATGCTAAAATTATTTCTGAACCAAGAAGCACTGATTCATTTTAAAACTAATAATTGGACATTTGTCCAGGGCTTTTAAATGGTATCAATTAATGATTCCTTTAATAATGTGATACATGTACATGTATACTGAAATAAATGCATTGCATTGCACTGTCTGATGTTTATTAGATTTACAGTTTGGGGCTAGATTTCTCTTGACATCTTAAGTCATGTACTTGTGTGTTATAGAATGATTTTTATTATTATTATTATTATTATTATTTTGATTATGTGACCTTATGACTGACCTCCACCTTCCTGTGCACAGGTAAACACCTGCACCTGGAGGATCCCAGGCATTTCCATAACTATTTGCTTATAATGCAGATGATTAAAATAAGATGCACAGATGTAATGGTATAAAATCAGAAGAAGGTTATCAGTCTGTGATGAACAGAAGATGAGTGTTACCGTCTCAAAGCCACGGTGAGGATGATCAGGAAAACCTGCAGGCTTCCTCACACAGAACTCATCCAGCATCAGAAATGGATCCAGGTTTCTTAGCTGAGAAGAGTCCACACAAATCACTGCAGTATGTCATCATGTCATCATGGCTTTAACTGCATGAAGACTTGAGTGAAGTCGAAATAAACCTACTTCTTTTCGCCCGATGCTCCTACGAACCCTTGCTCCGACTCCTTCCGACTGCTCCACGCTTAAAACCACTTTACTCACTTTTCTCACCTTCATCATGTTTAATCAGCTTTCTTAAAAAATAACTCGACTCCAACTTCTGTCCTAATCAGCTGGAACAGCACTAATGTTTTGGTTGGTGCTCCACCGGTGGAACCTGTCAATAAAGCTCTGGTACTCGACTCTTCGATTCCTGCCATTATAAAAACGAGATTCGACTCCGAGTCGATTCCACACTGAGATACTGATTCGGCTCATGCGCGCGCGCATGACAGCGGTAAGGAAGTGTCTGGGAAAACTTTCTCTCCACATTAAAACAGGAAATAAAACGATGTTTTCTTTCGTAAAAATTAAAAATGACAAACCTGCTCACATACCTGAAACAAGGTATTAAGGCATTTTAAGGCTATATAGCTGAACGAGCTAAGATAATAACCAGTGTTGGCGCTATATAACTCTTCAAATGATTCTTCAAATGATGGTCCTAACTAAAATAGCAGAAATATCTCGTTTTTTATGTCCGTGTTTTAGTTTTGAGTCAAAAACAATGTGTGGAATTGACTCGAGGAATTGACTTTTAGTATTGTATTGAACAATTGTTCGAATGTTGTTTACATTCTTTAGGGGCGTCTATTGCAATGCTATTGCGCATGCGCGTACCGGATAGTCTGCCGAGCGAGTCACGTGGGCGGGGATTCCTTAAAGGGACAGCTCACAATTCAGGTTGTGCAGTAGTCTGTTGCAGAAAGTAGGATCTGCGAGTTATAAGCCTGATAAAGCAGGTTGAAATTCACCAAAAACTGTTACAGATACACGGATTAGACGAAATCAAGACCAAGACAATATATGCTGTGAAAGTAACCTGCAAAATAGCATGGTTATAGAAGGGTATGTAGATGGGTATGTACTCTCTAAGGCCAAACTTTTTTTTTGCAGTATTCAAAGCATGTTTGCATTATTTTGAGTTATTCAAAATAATAATTAAGAATTAAGTAAATATAATAAAACCTCATATCTTTAACACATAGTGACTTACATGTTGTGCAACATGTGCATTAACCATTTGAACATCTGGGGAAATGTATGGTACTGGAAGTTACGGAAGATATGGAAAGGTGGCCCACAGAACTGTTGCTCACTGGATGGGTTTGTTTGTTTGTTTGTTTTTCACTTTTCGCACCAGTATGTATGTATAAACTATAGAGACTGTTGTGTGTGAAAATCCCAAGAGATCAGTAGTTTCTGAAATTCTCGAACCAGCTCATCTGGCTCAAATAACCATGCTACAAAGTCACTGAGATCATTTTCCCTCATTGTGATGTTTGATGTGAACATTGACCTAAAGCTAGTGATTTCACCCTTGATCCTGAAGCTCAGAGGTGTGCATAAAAATGCTTTGAAACACTGTATCAGTGCTTGATTCATTTCTGCACAAAGCTTCATTTGGGCACACAACCATGCAACTGCTTTGGAATTTGAGTCAAAAGAAGCTCAAACCCTGACATGTGCTTTTGAAACATTTTCAAGGAAAGAGTGGTTTGAGTTAGTTAGTGATACTCTGTAGTTATGGAACCAACAATAAAACATAGAGTTCTGAAACTGGGAAAACGCATATCAACAAATAAGGTTGTCTGTGTATAAGAAATTTGTATTAATAATGTGAAAGAGCTTAGATTTGCCTATACCATAAAACAAATCTATATGGATATGTATGATTTCTTTATTAAGTAATACACAGCATTACTTAATGTTACAATGCATTCAATGCTCTTGGACTTGTTAGCTGGAACCCAAAACCCCACTGCAGCATCCACTAGGAGCTGCACTTCATCGTTTTGACAACCAGATGCCACTAATGCACAGTGTTAAAAGGCTTTGAGTAATGAACTTCTTTTTTTTTTTGATACATTTAGGAGGAAAGCTTCATTTTGCCATTGCTACATAAAGCTCTTGACCTGTGTCTGCATGATTTTCTGCACAGTGCTGCTGCCATCTGATTGGCTGATAGTCTAATTGCATACCAGCTTTTCTATTCTTAAAAGTTAAGCTCAATACTAGTTAAACTAGTACACTACACCTGTCTAGAAGGCAAGTCAAGGCAGGATGCCACTATCAGAAAAGGACTTGGCACCTGTGTCACATGCATAGAAACGTCCACATTTCACAGTGGTCATGATAGCGTCATTCTGGCCATTACAATCACTTGCAGTGCTTCCCCTCCCAAAGTGAAATGTCAGCATGTTTTCTAGGGTAAAGTGATAGAAGCGTGTCTCTATTAGCGTCATAGCCACATGAGGCCATGCATATGGGAAATGTACTCCTCAGTTCGTGCCTTTTCCACTTTGTTGGTATCTGTGTTCTGTTCTTCACTGCCGTGTTCATCTATGATATCCCTGGCAATGCGTAAAGCTGCTGCCTGGCCTCCTGCAAGGTTCACAGCATGGGGACCAACCTGGCCATATAATAAAAGCATGTGCATACACACACACACACACACACACACACACACACACAAAAGAAACATTAAAACATGCATATTTTCTGCAGGATCAGCTGACAAGTTTTCAAAGAGGAGAATGTTGCCACGCTATACACAGTACAGGTGCAAAATCCATTACCTGAAGTGCTGCATACTGTCCCATCAGGTAAACAGGACATCCAGGAGCCCACTGGAGTGTCTCTGATATACACGGCCATCCTTCAAGCACCTGCAAACCAACAGGGATCATTTCCTTCAGTAGGACATAGTCAGTATATATTACTATGTATAATAAACTTTGTCAAAAAAGCAGTTTTACAGAATTCCTGATGTAGCAAGATTTCTCTAGATCTCTAGATTTTCCACAATGTTATTAAAAAGCTTTTTCAGGTTAGAATAAAACCTTTAAACTTCTTCTCAAAGAGCTCCAGCCATTCAAAGTAGTTGTTAAAGTCCAACACATCTGCTAAGAGTTTAGCTAATTCATCAGTGTATTAAATGGTAACTATAAGTACTGAGATGCTTCAAGGAAAGGTTTGAAAATGATTAAGCTAACGCACTGACACTAACAGATTGATAGACCAGTCAACATAGTCTTGTATCAACAAGGAGGTCAACACTCAGCGAGTAATACCCTGTCAAGAGATGAAGATCAGGTTATCACAAAGAAAGACTAAGAACGTGGTCCGAAAATGCAATTCGAAAGAGCACAAAACTGAAGGAAATCCAGTCAAATGCTTGCTTATCTGCCAAGTCAATGCGTCGACTGTTAGAAGTCTTTAAATAAGTCATCTTGTAGGACATGTTGCATCTAATAAAACATTTTTTTTAATAGAAAAATCTAATATCACAAACTGTAGTACATTGAAGACCACAACACACAGAGGGAGAACTGAGTCCAAATTTGTTTTGCTCACAAAGGTGCTAGTATGTCAGAAAAGCTGATGCAAAGCACATACATTTCCGTCTGAATGTGAATTACGGAGGTGGATCTGTCATGGCATGAGGGTGCATTTCAACCAACAATGTAGGGGGAAAAAAAAACAAAACAATGGAATGATGAATGCAGAGGAATAGAAAGAAATTTTGCTTAATCATTTGAACCTATTTGAAAACAACTGACTGATAAAAAGACACTGAGAGCATGATTAAGGCCATCTTGTAGTGGAAGACTGATGGTTCTAACTGTAAAAGTTTTATAAACTAGCAGAATATGTCCATATTAAGGTGGCATGTCCATATTAAGTGGGTTTTTTTGAAGCACAATCCAAAACTAGCAGCTATAGGCTTTTAATAGCTGTTAGCTATAATACCCTTGTAGCTCTGGTGCAAACGTAATGAAGCAAACTTCAGACTTCTGAAGTCTAACTGAATACATGGCTAAACTAATGCCTTAAACAAAATTTCCTTGAGTGGCCTATGATCCTGACCATTCCATGTAAGAGTAAAGTTTAGGTCTTTTATCAACAGTTAAAGAGACTGACAAAAGGTTTTACTTTTACTAGCCTAGGCTAAGGTATGATTGACCTGAATTGGGAATTGCTTCTTGATGTCTGAGAGTAAGGGGTCTTGATTAACATCCAGCTTGCAGCCAGTTGCAAGCCAGATCCTGTCACCAGTCCATTTTTCACCATCACATAGGGAGACCTTCCACCTCTGAGTTTCATAGCACCACACTGCCTCAGTCACCTACACACAGACATAAGGGGCTTTTAACAGTTGTATACACAAAAATATACTGCTGATATACTAAAAAAAAAAAATTCTAAAAGCAATGCAGTATTAGTGCCATAACGTGAAAAGTTTTGTGATTTAATACCAAATTTCCCAGACATTTAATGAATCTAAGGCTGTTTCTTCAACCAAGTAAATGACTCAGTAAGCATTATAAATGGCTGAGGATATAGATGAGGATACCTGGCAGTATGCCTTGACAAGGAGCTGCCCTGATTGAATGAAAGGCTGCAGCTGTGCATAAGCCTCTGGAGTCACGGCTCCTCCTTTACGCGCCTGTTTGATCATGGCTAGCCTCCTGTGTAGACTCCTCTCTCCATAGAACTGCCGCAGGTAGGCCAGACCATCCAGCTTGATGCCGTGCTCAATGTGCGAGTAGCGGCCGATCAGACTCTCCACATCCCCAACATCAAACTGTTTGAGCTGCACAGACAGATAATGGTGGAAAATATGTATTATCAGTACTTTTAGGCAGTATTTGAACTACACTCACTAGCCTCTATAATAGGAACACATGCACCCCTGCTTATTAGTGCAATTATGTGCAGTTTCTACTCCTCTCAGGCAAGAACAGGAATCTGAGGCTACATTGGGCACAGGCTCACTGAAACTGGGCAGCTGAAGATTGGAAAAAAAAAAACGCCTGGTATTTTTCATGTCAAATTTACTTATCGTAGATCCAAATTACCTGTGTGTATTACATGTCTCCTGAGGTTGCTTGATTTTTGTCCAGTAGAGTCTAGCTCACTGTCTTTAAGCGAAAGCATTCCCTTTAACCCCCCCAAAAATTGTGCAACATAAAATGAGAAATAAGGAAGTATATTACATTTTTTCTTTGCTGTCAAATGTGTTACGCAATGCGTAAGTCTGCAGCTACGTCTGAGGACTGAATATGTCAATGTCACTATGTATGCATAACTCAATTCTGAATACAGTCTTTGTGTGAATTTTTGTGTGCATACTGTATATGCACATAGAGGATATCTTATTGCCTTTCAGATTTGGGTAAATACCAGTGTCTATGGTGATCCTTTATTACTAATGGACAGGTTAATGTCTATACTTTCCTTACAACCCAACCCTTTTAGACCACGAATGGGTGGAAGACAGCACAAAAAGAACATCACTGTGGTAAAGTCCCAATTCTCCACATTCACTGCTCTTCTCCAGCTCCATCAGTAGATGGTAGTATTGAGAGTGGTGGATATTTTGCATGTTGCTCTGTGCCAAAAGTTCTGAGGTATATGGCTGGTGAATAGGACATGCCATGGAAATTGGTCTGCCTTTTCGTATTAAACGTCTTCCAGGAAAGCTCAGGTCAGATTACCTGTACGTGTTTGCGCAAGACCCAGGTCACTTGACTTGCACCTTGTTGGAGAGCCATGGAGATGATGTGGGCGCTGGTCAGGCCTCCACCAATCACCATTACTCTCTGGTTCCCATGGCATACAGGAGGTGGGCCTGGGATAGTAGTATTGAATCCTTGATCAGTTATTTTGCCTGATCAGTTATTGTCAAAGTGAATGCAATGGCTCTTAAAATAACCCCAAAGGAAATTATGCGGCCAAGTCAATGGGAAAAGGGAATATTGAAACCAGGCTTACCTGTGAAGTGATTGCCTTTAGCTTTATGTTGAGAGAGGAGGTGCATCAGTTCCACCGTGTGCTGCAACCTCTCTTCGGGGTAAATCTCTGTGATTGCTCTCACCCATGGAGGGATATTTGCCATCTGTTCTCTGGTGGGTCCTGTGGCTAGCACCACCCTTTTGGCCTCAAGAGTGTCCCCTGTGTCTAGAATCACTCGAAAGAATTCAACTTTCTTTTGTTTTTCGGAGAGAAATGGAGTAATTCTGTCCACAGTGCCTTTGATGAGGACATGGTCCAGGTTGTAACTGCGCACCTGTTTGAGGCAGTGCTGTACAATGTTTTACTGAATAAACTGAAAGAGGTGCTAGATGCTACCATGCACGGAATTTGTAGCAGTATCCTAATACAAGCATCCATGTGTAAATGATGAATGATGCCATAGGAACTTTCTCCACTTTCAGATGCAATGGTATTTCCCAGCAACGTTTGATTAAACATTTAATCATTATGGTTTTATTTCATGCTTTATGTGCACTTTTATTAGTCATTAGTCATTCAGCAAGTTGGTGTTCCAACATACATCACACGTATCATACTGTCCATTTATGTTACATACAACATAAGTGAGAATGTTTATTTCCTTTTCCCATGCCACACACATCTGTTCAGTAGTACATAAGTACATCCATGGTTATGATCCATGCCAAACTGACCCCAGACCTGCTCCTTGAAGAAGTCCACACTGAGCTGAGTTCCTGGCAGGCTGAAATATAAGTTTTTCTGCAGGCCTCGAGCAGCACTGAGAAGCTTCCTGTTTTGCTTGCCAAGGCGTCCGTCATTAAAGAAGGCATTCTTATCCTGAATGTAGACCCTCTCAGGGAGAGAGTGAAGCTCAGCTACACGATCCTCCGCTAGCACAAACTCTTGCAAGGCTTTCTGGGATTGCACACGATTTTGAATTTGAGACTTTTTTATAGAGCTGTTTATGAATGAAATTTGTAACTTCGTTTCGATTGCATTGAACAAGTCACATGATTCAGTTTGCTATTACCTTATTGAGAGGGTTAGTGTGCACCAGCATGTGTGAGCGAAGGTGAGGGATATTGAGGGCAGTGAACTGGCTCTCCCACAGCGAAGTCCATTCTCCATAAGAATCCACTACCTTGAAGTTCAAAGGAGGACATTTTGGACATTGTGGGTCTTTGTGTAGTTCTGACAGTGTATCTGTGGAAAAGCAATGTTTTGTGAAAACTGACATACTGCTCTCTCATTTGGTGGAGTTATGTATATGATTTTATTAGGAATCTCTTTGGAGTATATAAAGTAATGCTTTATATAGATATAAAAGTGTTTAGGGTCAGGCCAAGATAACGATATAAGCAATAAATACCAACAGATCTCTTCTTGCTCTTGGTCCGTCCAGTCTTGGAATTTGTTTTGCTGAGCTGTACCCCCTGGAGGATTTCCGCATTGGAGGAGTTGACATGCTGCTGGGGGTTCAAGAGCAGGGTAGCCAGAATGAGAGCGTGAGGACCTGCTCCAACTATCAACACATCCAACATCTCAGAAAGACACACAGACAGAGAAATACCTAGAATGTAAGGCGCTTCTATATCAGAAAATAACATCGTCATAACCTTTGTATATAACAACCACTCTATTTTAAGTAAGGAATCAAAGGGAATGGGGCATCCCATACAAGTCCCTGTGAATGAACTGTTACTTCTAGCTGACACTGCTGTCAGAGCTGCTGGTCTAGAAAATACATCAACACCTTCTAACCAATCAGATCTGAGAATTCAACAGCACTGTGGTATTATATAGTATAAAGTGAACCATCAAATTTGAAATTATTTAAGCAGATACTACCTGATGAAGCGTTTTCAAGGTCAGAACAGATGAACAGAGAGAAAGAGAAATAGAGAGACCTGTTGTGTGAAGTCTGCAGACAGTCAGTATGAGACTCCTGTAACTCTAGCTGTTGTTTCTTTAGATATACTGGCCTCTGATTGGCTCCAAGAGTTGAGTGTCAGTATTAAAAATAACTATGCCATAAAACAGAGAGTCAAAATTTGGCTCCACACATGCACACACAATTTGCTTTTAACTCTTAACTAACCAGAAGGACAAGAATATTTAAATTTTGTTTGTATGCAATAAGATGCAAAAAGGTACTATTGTGTATTAGATAATGTTTGCATGTTGTTGCTGTATACAAGTACACTGATCAAGGTAGTCAGTTGTTTATAGAACATTCATTATGAAGTACTAGTATGTCTGAAAAATTACACCTAAATGTATACACAGTTAGCAAGAAGACTAGTCTAGGAGCACAAAAAGGCAATTAATATTAAAATAAATCTGATTCAGTGAATCCATGTATGAATTTTACACCCAATTTTACTCCCCACAGTGTATTGTAGTGTTTTATTCATCTTATACCACAGCTATCTGGCAACCCTAAATTTATTAGCCTGACATATCATACATTTTATCCATTTATAGTTATATTTAATGCTGTAAACATCCGTGAAACAAGTTAGACCCTGTTATCACTTACGTTATATGCTGCAACATGTGACATCTAACCACATGAACATATCTTGGATATAGTCAAATCTGTGTAGTGTTTCTTACAATAAGATTGCAGTAAATCAAATATATGATTATTAAACCTATTTCTAGACATTTTTACTCATTTCAAGCTTGTAATAATTTGAGATCATTTTTTTTTTCTAATTTTAAGCATTTATTTCTAGAAAGGAACAAAATTACCTGCAAATAGAATAAGAAAGCTTGAAATGTGTAAAAAGCATCTAAAACAGGCTGAATAATATTATATTGATTTGAATAATATTATAATAATATTATAGTGATTTAGAATAATCTCGTTATTAGAAATATTAGATAAATTCGCTCATACTACATAACATAAGTTATGTTTACTTTTTCTCTCACTCTTAAAGTAAATAAATCAAAAAAATTGTCATTTTACCAAGAAATCTTGACCTCTGTCAGAAGTCTGAAGACTTTCCCATGTTGGAGAACTTGGAGACTCCTTCCAAAAAAAAATGATAAATAAATGCCTCTTCACAGAAAGCTTAAATAAAGTACACACAGTTTTTAACCAGTTGATGTGGAGGCCTGAAGTGGATTATTATCTTATAACAGAACAGCACAATGATTTTTTACAACAATTACACTTTTACATTCATTAATGAATGCAGTATTACCCATGTAATGTATTGGAATGTCCACAAGACAAGTTACTTCCTGGTATGGCTTATGTTATAAAGACATGTTCCCTCACCAGCATCTCCTGTATTCTGTCTCTTGAAGTCAATTAGACAAAAAAAACTCACCTCATCCTTTTTACAGAGAAACTGGAACGCATAAATTCCTCTGTCCTGAAGACATTCCCATCCTGGGAAAACTGACAAAGCACTATGACTGTTACAAAGCGACTCACACCGGAGACTCCTTCCATAAATGTTACATAAATGTCTCCTAAAAAAAAAACTTCACCAGATCAGTGACAATGTGCTATCCTTTGTTAAACAACACTTTAAAAATAATCTGTTTATCATTAGTCAAAGATTATGTGGAGCATCTGCTATACAAGTCCCTGTGTATGAGCT
Source organism: Pangasianodon hypophthalmus (assembly GCF_027358585.1). NCBI lineage: Eukaryota > Metazoa > Chordata > Actinopteri > Siluriformes > Pangasiidae > Pangasianodon > Pangasianodon hypophthalmus. Next base: position 14,937,354 of record NC_069734.1, read on the forward strand.
GTTACTATGGAAACAATAATGTATTAGAATGAGCCTATTGTCTTTACAACGAGCAAAACTGGAAAAAACTGAACTTTCTCATACGTTTGAGAACAGGGGATGTTTGCCTATCTGTTTTTGTTGTTGTTGTTGTTGTTGTTGTTTGTGAAAGTCTCATATTACTGATTTGCCAGAACCAATATAGGATGTTCATTTGCTCTAATGCGCAGGTGAAACCGGTAGGTATGAGCTTCAGACAAAGATAGTCTGTGTTTCCTCTGAGTGGTGTCATGGACATGCAAATAGGTTAGGCAAACACTGCCCTCAAGCCACACTGAAGCCTTTGTGATCCTGCATCTTCTTTGAGCAGTTATCAGAAAAACCAAACCAACAGGCACATTGAATTCGGTGGTGAGAAGGCAGACGGATCATTCTTCTCAAGGTAGCACTATATATATATATTACTATATATATTCTTACTGCAAGATTATATCGACAGTTGTTATGTGCGATAGGGGGGGCGATTACAACTATTACCACTTCATGCACTTGTTTCGATGTGGACAATTTTCAGCGCTGCAAACAAACGATGGCAACTGATTATATAAATATAGTCCAGTTTGTCAAATTTTTCTGGATTATAATATTATTATAAGCTAATTATATGATTACTACGAGTATTATTATTCATTTCACGCTTAAAATGGTCTCATTTTATTTGAAGAGTTTTAACATTTTCTATAAATACTTGAACTTGAATTAAGTTTAAAAATAATGTCTATGAATAAGCTTAATGATCTTACGCAGAAAATGAAATATTAGATAAATTGCGTATCTTCAGGATATTTTCACTTGCTAATACGTACTTGCATACTTGTATGTTGCAGTGGATCCTAAAACTGAAGTTTTGTAGGGGTTTCAGAATTATTTAATTGCTTAATGTTGTTAAGCCATGATTCTTGTTATGGTGATGAAACTTAGATAGAAGGAAAAATTGATTATCTGATTTTCTTAAAATTAGATTATATGAGTGTTTTTTTTAATGGGGAGGGGGGTTTGTGCTTTAAGTGTTCCATGGAGCAGACATATATCTAAAGCTATGTGTTTGTGTGTGTGTGTGTGTGTGTGTGTGTGTGTTCACTGGTAAATGTGTAGTGTCTGTACCAAAGTGGCCCAGATGAGCGAAGCCAGTATCATTAAGGAAGGCATCCTGCTGAAGATGTCCCAGCAGAAAAAGAAAATATCTCCTAGGAACTATAAAGAGCGGCTCTTCGTTCTGACCAGCCAGGCTCTGATTTACTATGAACAGGAAAAGGGGGTAGGCCTTTCACATTCCAGGTTTACATGCCAGATACTAATTTACATTTAGCCTTTACTGATTACTGACATCCTATATTGTCTATAGACATTGTGTGCAGAGATTTAAACATTTGCATGGTAACTGAGAGCTTAAAATGTTAGAAATCATTTACTATTACTTTGTTAACATTACTAATGGTTTACTAATGAAGAATTGCTTCAATCGTGAAGTAAAGCATCACCTTTACTAGTGTTGTTCTGTATGTATTATATGTTCTGCAGAAGAAAAAGAAAAAAAAAGGGTCAATTCTGACAGAAAAAATCTGCTGTGTGGAGAAAGTTGAGCCAGAGAAGAATGCGCCTGTGGAAAGAAAGTTCCCTTTTCAGGTTCCATTCAACACACACACACACACACAGATCATATAGGCCCAGGAATTAAATGCGGTCCTTTAAAGACTATTCTGACTATAGTTCTAAAAAGTGACCGCAAGTGACTTCCAATAATCGTAACGCCTTTTGCACAATGCTAATCTGATGTTCAGAATTTTCACTTCCTTTTCACCATGTTAGGAGACATACTATGTTTGTCAGCCTGGGAAACCCCATCGGATATTGCTGAGGCAGACATCCAAAAAGACAAAAAAAAAAAAAAAATCCTTTTTTCAAAACTGGGAGTTTCTGGCTGTAACATACTTTGACACGTCAACTTTAAGGAACCATAAATATACAGTATTTCACCAAAACAACACGGAAACATGTTTATTACATTTTAATCTTGTCTAGGCTATATGAAGATGTCTTGAAACTATAATGCTGATTGAAGGTAGCAATAATTGATCCTTTCCCATTAGATTGCATATGATGAATACATCCTGTACGTGTTCGCAAAGGATGACACAAATAGGATGGACTGGTTAGAGGCTGTGATGCAAGGCAAGATATTTATGCAGTTATTTACAAGTTATGCTCTCATTCTGCAAGTGTGATAAAGAACACACTCAGATCTATATATACATATATATATATATAGAGAGAGAGAGATCTGAGTGTGTTCTTTATCACACTTGCATATATATATATATATATATATATATATATATATATATATATATACATATACATATGCATATGTTTATTCACAGTAATAAAGGGTAATGACAGTCTCTCTGCAAAGTACCACAAAGGATTATGGGTAGATGGAATATTCCTGTGCTGCAGCCAGACCGTAAAGAATGCTCCAGGCTGCAGTGACTGGCACAAAGGTGTGTTTTTCGCCATTAGGTGTGTCGCTTTTGTATTAACTGATAGCATGCAGTTCTGTGAATAAGATTCAGTGACCTCAGCTGTCAGATGTTTCTTTGACATGAATGACAAAAATGGTTTAAAAAAAAAAAAAGATCTGACTGTATTTTGTTGTAGTTTGCGATAAAGGTAATCACCTGAAAAAAAAAAAAAAAAAAAAACAACGTAGTTGATGTTGAATTTTTTTTGCAGAATCAATGACGCTCAGAGCAGCTTGTCGAACTATTGCATTACCTCCTGTGCCTTCTGCAAAGGTGAGCAGCAAATTTATGATGTTTCATGATGATGATGATGATGATGATGATGATGATGATGATGATGGCGGTGGCAGGTATAATGGGTTTGGATCAGCGTAACAGTGCATCTTTACAGCTCCGAGACAGAGTCCAACTCCCTCCCATCCCAGAAGATGAAGGCAGTGCTTGTGTGGAGGTTGTGGCTCTGTATGACTACACTGCCAGGAAGCCTGGAGAGCTAAATCTAGTGAAGGGGAGCAGATATGTCTCTCTGGAAAAGATGTCGGGCGACTGGTGGAAAATCAGAGACACAGCTGGGTAAAAGATTACCATTCTCTCATATGGTACCAATAAAGAATACTGGATAATAATAAGATTAGCATATTTCAGGTGTAATAATACTGCGAAACCAATCATTATTCACTCAGCAGGGAAAAAAAATATAGTATAAAAATTATAAATGTAGTATATCTGCTACATTTATATTTTGTGAGTCACCCTGGCAATCTGTAATAGTTCATTCAAAGTAATTCAGTCAGAAATGTCGGTTTGAACTGGTGGGATTTTTTTTCAGAAGCCCACAATCATACACCAGACATCATACATCCATGGTACATCATAATGTCATCTCAGCCCATTTTGCATCATTTTCATTTGGGGCAGTTGTGGCCTAATGGTTAGAGAGTTGGAGTTGTAACCTAAAGGTTGTGGGTTCGAGTCTCAGGCCCGGCAGGGATTGTAGGTGGGGGGGAAGTGAATGGCACCGATCCCCCTTTTGCTCCCTGGGTGCCGCAAAAAAAAAAAAAAAAAAAAAAAAGGCTGCCCACTGCTCTGGGTGTGTGTTCACTACTGTGTGTGTGTGTGTGTGTACTTGGATGGGTTAAATGCAGAGCCCAAATTCTGAGTATGGGTCACCATACTTGGCCACACATCACTTCCCTTTTTTTCGCTTTTCTCCATCCATTTCTCTTCAAAGCCCACTGTAGCACTAGTACGTGCTCTGGTTGGCGTGAAATTAATACGGTAACATTTACATTTAGCAGATGCTATTATCTATTAACATTTAAAACCAGTGTTCTGTAAGATTATTTTCTGGTGTTTTAGTCTGAGAATGATGGAGAATGATGCAAAAACTAGGCAAATAGAACATCACAAATAGTGTATAGAACATGAACGTTATAAAGATGACCTGAATGACACATTTTTCCCAAACCTTAGTGCAGGTTTGATGTCGTCAGCTGCGTGCTCTGTAATGAACTTTTAATATGTAAAATATGTGTTAATGGTTTTGAGTAAAAGTAGTACATGTTTTTCCATTTAACCTTTTTTTTTTTTTTTTTAATCATTTGGTCTGTCTAGTTCTGAAGGACTTGTCCCTTGTAATTACTTAGAGGAAGTGGAAACTGACAACAGGTAAACCATTACTTTTCCCATTTTCATAATCAATTGCCTTCCAGAAATTCTGTGTAATGCTGCGACTGCAAGAAATCCCTTCTAATAAGTTAATCATTTCCTACTGTGATTCTTTTTCCTTTCATTGCCTTTGCCAATGAAAATATGTCCAAAATGTCCAAACATTCCATTAAAATGGATTTTCAGTCAGTTTTGACAAAAGGGTGAACCCTTTTTTCTTCAGAATTGTGTCCTAATACAAGGTACTTTATTCTATGAAATATCATACATGCCTGAAATATTACAGTGAGAAGGAAGAAGTGTCCCGGAGGTCGAAAAAGGAGAGACCCAGCAAATTAAAATCACAGTGAGTCTTTTTGTTTTTACTGGAGAAAGCACATGCTTCTCCATGTCTCTTCATGTCTCTTGTCCACCAGAGGGTGACATTAAGGCATTGCATTTTGTTGTGCTTTATTTTATTAAAACATACAGTAAGTACAGTATAATCTCATCTGACATGAGACAGTACAATACATGGACAAAACAGAGTTTCAGTGGGACATGATCTTTTTGTCAAACCCAGTCCAGAAAGCATTACAGACTTTAAAAAAAAAAAAGAAAGAAAAACACTGGTTGTGCCTGTGTCTTTATTCTTTTCATGTCCAGCTCGAGACGCTCTGTTGATGACCACATAGAGGACTATCCGTGAGTTTCATTAACTCTTTTATTCACTGGTCTTCATTCAAATAATGTGAAATAAAAGAAAAATCATTATACTTCTAGTACAAATATTTCTACAATTGTTACTACTACTACTAGTACTACACTCTTTCATGGGGAAAAAGCATTAGGTTAATGTGCTTTCAGCTAATTTGTCTTAACTTGGTTTATTGAATCGAACTCATCCAGCTGGTATGTGGGCAATATGTCTCGAGTGAAGACTGAGCAGCTACTTCGCAAGAAGGTGGGTGACGTTGTTCACGTTTACTTACTTTTATCAGTTGACTCTTATGTACACTCACCAGCCACTTTAATAGGAATACCTCTACCCCTGCTCATGCATGCAATCAGCCAATCATGTGGCAGCAGTACAATGCATAAAATCATGCAGATACAGGTCAGGTAATATTCACAGCAAACATCAGAATGTGACTTTGACATGACATGGCATGCTTGTTGGTGCCAGACACGCTGGTTTGAGTATTTTAGAAACCTGGGATTTTCACACACAATAGCCTCTGTGGGCGGAAATGTGTTTCCGAGAACAGATTCGAGGTGACAGGAAGGCTATGGTAGCTCTACCACTCTTTACAACCATGGTGAGCAGAAAACCATCTCAGAATGCACAACACACAACAGTACAACAGCAGAAGACCACATCAGGTACCACTCCCTTCAGCTACAATGGACACACATTCACTGAAAATGGAGAGATGCAGATTGGAAATACATCACCTAGTCTGGCACCAGAAACCATTCCATGGTAAATGTCACTGTGATTACATTTTTCCCGCCATTCTGATGTTTGAAGTCAACTGAAACACATGTCCTGTATCTGCATCATTTAAAGCCTTGCTGATTGGATAACTGCATAACTGAGTAATGGTACATGTGTTCCTATTAAAGTGGCCACTGACTTCTTGTTATTTTCACAGCTTATTTCCATCTCATGTACTTTACTACTATAATAAAGGTCTCACCTTTTTTTTTTTTTTTTTAACAGGGTAAAGAAGGATCATTTGTGGTCAGAGATTCCAGTCAAAAAGGAGTGTACACAGTGTCGCTCTTTAGCCGAGCACTAGAGTGAGTACAGAGGAAACATTTCCTTCTTCTTTACTAGGGTCTAAAAATCCCCACATATACACATGACCACATCCACCTTCCATGCAGCTCGAAGTCACACATGCGACTTGACTTGTGAGAGGTCTAACGTAAACTGTGTGTTGTGTTTCCAGCGAAGCGAATGGGACTGTAAGGCATTATCTCATTAATGTCAATGCAGAAGGGCTGTATTACTTGGCAGAGAACCACCTGTTTGAGTCCATCCCGCAAATGATAGAGTACCATCAACACAATGGGGCAGGTGTGGAACCTTTCTTGACCTATTTACACAGACACACACATCAGAACTCATGTACATATTTAGAGTACTGTGCAAAAGTCTTGGCACCCTATATATTTTTTTTTAGTATAAACTTTGTTATAGATTTTTATTTTATGACTTCTACATTATTGATTCAGTACAAAAACATTTTAGATTTCCAAACATTAGTTTTCCAGCACAAAATTAAATGTTACAGTGTTGCTGTATGTCCGTAAAGAAGCAAAAATGCTTGTATGTCAGTAAAGAAAGCAGCATATTACATAAGAGACCATTTCTCAGACAAAAATCATAATGAAGGCTGCTGGGTTTTGCTTCAAAAATAAGAAGCAAGTGTGACAGTCAAAGTCTCCAGAAGAACTGTGGCTTCTTCTGCAAGATGCTCAGTAACACTTACAGCTCATTTCCTTATAAAACCGCACACAATGTACCTGAGACTATTTTTTTTTTTAAAGCGAAGGATCTTTAACGTAGAAACATTTCATTTCATTATTTTTGAAGGCATCTTTTCTCTACAGCATTTCTTTGCATGTACCTAAGACTTTTGTCCAGTACTGTATAAATGACCTTACACACACCCACACACCCATGCACATCTTAGTCATCACTACTCCTCCACTACTTGTTCACTACTGCTCCATCGCTTATTATAGTACATGAGTAAAATTCAATGGAATTGTGGGAGGTCGTTTGTGTTTTGACTGGAAACTGTTGTGTAGCCGATATTTCATCCATCACTTGTTCACACAGAAAAGTCAGCCTTTCAAATTTGTTTTGTGGTTTGTGTACGTGAGTGTATTTTTTTATTTGATTGTGCAGGCATGCATGTGGGTGTCAGAAAATCCTGTTTGCTTTTTTTAGGCCTGCTGACAAGACTGCGGCTTCCTGCTACAGAAACCGATCTCATAACTCAATCTGCACAGGGTGAGACAAACAATAAACATAGCTTGAAACACACGGCACTTTTGAAATAAATTTGAAATCAAATAGGACAAATCAATCTTCTAACAAGAAAGCCAGATTGCAGACAAACGTCGACACAGGGTGCACAATTTACGCCCCTACGATGTAACATGAAGCTCGCATGCCAATTGAAAAACAGTGCACCTGTGACTCTATATGGATACCCTAAAGATTTACACTTCCGAAAAAACAGTATATATCCAATCTCCTCTCTCCAGTGGATAACCTCACCTGCATACTGTAGGTTTGAACTGCTGCTGTAATCATAAAGACTGTCATCTCAGGACTCTTATTCCCTTATTATCTGTAGTAGAGTAATGATTCAGAATCCTTCTATCCACTGTCACACAGAAGAGGACGCGTTCTCTTATGAGTCTGGTTCCTACCGCATGCCCTTGTCCCCTTCGTCTTAGATTTAAATCTACATCCACTTTTCTGTAAAGCTGCTTTGTGACAATACCTGTGACAATCTGTTGCTATAGAAGTAACAATGAACTGAATTGAAAGAAGTTGGCACACAATCATTTTTTTCAATTGTCTGATAATTGACAAAAAAAAAAAAGGCAGAATATTAATAAAATGCAAAAACAATGTTGTCTTGCCAATTAGCGAAATGTTATATTGTTAAGACATACAGTAATTTGTGCATATTGTTCCAACCTTGGTTAGATGTGTGTGTGTGTGCTATCTGGGATGTGGGTTTTGCAGTATAAGTTCAGCATGAGTTTAATTTGTGTGTGTTTGTGTGTGTTATGATTGCATTTAGGTGCATGGGAGCTGAGTCGAAAAGACGTACGTCTGGTGAAAGAGCTAGGCAGCGGCCAGTTCGGAGTGGTCCAGCTCGGTGTGTGGAAGGGCAAACACCAGGTGGCCATTAAGATGGTGAAAGAGGGCTGCATGTCCTCAGATGAATTTATAGAGGAAGCCCAGGTCATGATGTAGGTTTCTGTCAATGCTCGTTCTACCTCTTCCCCTTCCCTTTTCAATGCTGGCTCATTGTAATACTGGTAAAATCCAAGGCGGCACGTTAGCATGTGTGATATGTGGTTAGCAACTGTGTAAAGCAGTTCCTGTTCTCAGCAAATATTCAATAATGTACTCGTAGATATATCAAAATTCCATTATACCGCCTTCTGTTTTAAACATTTAAACAGCCTTTATATTATTTTATATCAGTTAGTGTGCCAAGTCAGGGCCCAGTCAGTGTTTCGGCTCACAGTTCAAATCAACGCAGAAGTAATAAATTCATAAATCAGGCACCATAGCAAAGAGGAGAACGGGAATGGGGAAGAAATCTTAGAATAGCACATACCTTGGATTTTTTTTATTGAGTGGCATGTTTACCCATACTCATTAATGTGTTACGTGTTCGTTAATTCCAGGAAAATATAGGTAAACGTCGCTTAGGTAATTTAGGGTGGGGTTTTTTTTTTTTCAACCACCAGCACAGGTTTTACATGGGAAGCAGATGCATTGAGGGCAGGATGCTGCTGCTTTTAAAAAAGTTCTACCTCATAGCAGAGTGTTTCAGACAAGCACCGAGTAACGTCAGGGGATTTTTTTTTTGTTTTTAATCTCAAAACCAGATCACATCACATGTCGGGGGGAGGGGTGGGGGGGGGGGTTCATGCGAGAAAAACAAAAATGACAGAGAGACTGATGGTTTGTCTTGTAAGAAGAGATTTACAACATGTTGAAAATATTTTTCACTGCCAATATTCCAATATTGCAATATAACTTAAAAACCCAACTTGGCTATTGTTGGGACATTCACTAGTACATGATGTGACGTCCAATTTAAACTGTGGCTGCGTACAGTCAAGTCACACAAACAAGCTTGTCTTCTCTTTATTTATTTTTTAGAATTGATCATTTTATAATTTAATAATTAATCTAAGCTAAATAACAAGCCAGGCTTTTTAGTGAGCCAGTAATAGCTAGAATGTTATTATGGTTACATTGTGTCACATCACAAGTGAGAAAGCACTCTTACTGCAAAAGATTTGTGAAAGATATGCATGTGACAGGCATAGATTAGTATCATTAAAGCTCAAAATTTTAAAGGTTGAGTCGCTCTAATAATCCGGCATTCCTTTTGAACACAATAATAAAAAAAAATATTGTATGTCTATATTTGTGCCTTTCTTTAATCTGTGTAAATTATTAAATAACATAGCACATTAAGTGTGTCCAACATTTCCCATAGTACTATTCCACTTGAATTCAAACCTATGGCGTAATTTCTTTAGCATAACATAAATTTAATACTTTGACCACCTGTAATAAACACAGTCAACATCTATAGTACAGTGTTTGTGTATCATTGTGTACTCGAAGGAAACTCAGGCATCCTAAGCTTGTGAGGCTCCACGGTGTGTGTACCGAATGCTTTCCCATCTACATTGTGACGGAGTTCATGAGTAACGGCTGCCTGCTGGAGTACCTGAGGCATCATGGGAAAGAGCTGAAGCCTCAGCGTCTCCTAACCATGTGCCTGGATGTGTGTGAGGCGATGGCTTACCTCGAGGATCAGCAATTCATTCACCGAGATCTAGTAAGTACACACTTTCCGGAATGATAATGACAACCAAATGTTTGATTGTGGTTTGATGAAATCACGCGTTTTGGGAAGTGCTACTATCACTACTATCATTTATACTACAGCCACTTCTCTCTTTTTTTCTCTTTCTCTCCATACTGCTAAACACAACAAAACATAAAAGACAGCTTGTAGCTTCTATAGCCTTAGTGATAAAAGGGAACAAACTTGCCGAAGTTCCACAACATTAAATGTAACCATAAGTACAACCTGACGTCCGTTACGTCTTGACAGGCATCATCACACCACCCTGTTGTTGATTATTTTCCTATAATAGCACACCCCTAAGTGTTTTATTCCTTAGTTAATATTAATATATTTTCACCTTGCAGCCAGCCCTACTATCAGACCCATGTTGTTAAGGAAATTTAATCAACACCTTCAGAAGGTAGTAATCTCCAGATGTTTAGATCTTGCAAGCAATTTCATCGTTTTCCTTCATTTTCTTTTCAGGCTGCGAGGAATTGTTTGGTAGATAAAGATCTATCTGTCAAAGTGTCCGATTTTGGAATGGCAAGGTGACACGTACCACACATTTACAGACACAAACTCAGTTTTGCATGTATATATATATATATATATGTGCTTTTGATTATTTATGTGTTTTCTTCCCCCTGTGTAGATATGTACTGGATGATCAGTACACCAGTTCTGCAGGTACAAAGTTTCCCGTGAAGTGGTCAGCCCCTGAGGTTTTGAACTACACAAGGTTTAGCAGCAAGTCCGATGTGTGGGCATTTGGTTTGTCTGTTTCCATTTACTACATTTTCCATGATGCAAACCTTACTGCTCTACTTGCAGCGTGTACTCATGTCTCACCACAGAATCACATGGTTACACATTTACCACAAAGACTAAGTTGTGTGAAGAGATGAGACCCATCAGCCTTATAGTTGTGAATGTAAACATGAAGTAATTTTTTCCAACAAAGTCAGCAAGAACTCTACTCACCAGGGTAAAGTGCAAGCAGGGCAGACTAAGTTCATCCGTGTTGCTGTTAATACTGATATGATTATGTAACCTGCAATAATATTGATAGAATTGGCGATAATAATTTTGCAGTTTCAACCAGGGCGGTTTCTGAAACTCAGGGGGCCCTAAGTGGCATCCTACCTCCTCTCTTTTTTAATGTACCGAAGCAGTTTAAATTCCCAAAAGTGAAAAAAAAAAAACATGTAAAATATTCAATTCCACTGAAAGACACCCTGCTTGTACATCTACTTATGGAAAAATAACTACTGCCAAATTGTAAAGAAATATCAGCTTACAGTGGGAAAAGAAATTCCAAGACATTCAAAAGAAAGAGTTACTCCTCACTATAATAACAACAAAAAGTCAGATTCATTTTCTTCGTGATAATCACGCGTAGCAACAAGCATGCGATGAGTTTAGTGACCTAAACATTTCTGTTTGAGTTATTGATGATGTGTTGCACTTTTGGTTTGTTAACGCGTTTTAAATTTACAGGCCACTGTGGGTAAAAGTCACTCATGGCATTTAACCACGAGCCTCATCATCATGAGGGAAATGAACACTGATTAAATCAGTCATTTCCGTTCTGTTGCTAAAATTTCTTTTTCTTAACCTCTTTTAATTGGGTCATATAAACATTTTAAAACGTTATCCACTGTCATCTGTACAAAGTGTGTAAGCTCTCTTCTCTATTTTGTTGATGATGTGACGGAGCAGGAGCATCATCAATAGTCGGTCTCTGATTACAAACAGAATTGATCAGGCTCATGTCCACTTTGCTACAACAATAGTCTTTTTTTTTATTTCTTACATGATACAGACTAATAGTTTAAGCCATGACCTCAGCACAAGTGTTTTATGTGGCTGAGAACATCCATTTGGAAAACTTTGTTATGGCCCGGACTGCATGTTTGTCTCCCCAGTACGCCTTTACTCAGTCCCATCTCAATCTCAGAAAGAAAAAAAAAATGCTAAAATCCATAAGCTCCCAGGGTAGCCAGATAATTCTCATGATATCAAAAATGACAAGAAATGTAATAAAACCAGTGCTTTTTCCAAGATGGAGTAATTTATACTGGTCAAGGGCATTATGCTGGAAGCAGAATTAGCGACAAGTCAACACCTCGAACCCTTTGTCATGTTTCTCAAACCATTCCTAAACAATTTTTGCAGTGTGGCAGGGTGCATTATCCTGCTGAACGAGGCCACTGCCATTAGGGAATACCACTGCCATGAAGGGGTATACTTGGTCTGCAACAATATTTAGGTAGGTCATCCACATGAATGCCAGGACCCAAGGTTTCCCAGCAGAACATTGCCCAGAGCATCACACTACCTCCACTGGATTACTGTCTTCCCATAGTGCATCCTGGTGCCATCTCTTCCCCGGGTAAGCGACGCACATGCATACGATGTATAAGAAAACGTGATTCATCAGACCAGGACATCTTCTTCCATTGCTCCATGGTCCAGCTTTGATGCGCACATGCCCATTGTAAGAGCTTTCGGAGGTGGACAGGGGTCAGCATGGGCACTCTGACCACTCTCCCATACACAGCAAGCTGCGATGCACTGTGTGTTCTGACACCTTTCCTACCATAGCCAGCATTAACTTTTTCAGAAGTTTGTGCTACAATAGCTCTTCTGTGGGATCGGACCAGACGGGTTAACTCCCCCCCTCCCCCCAAAACGTTCATCAGTGAGTCTTGGGCACCCACGACAATGTTGCTGGTTCACTGGTTGTCCTTCCTTGGACCACTTTTGGAAGGTACTAAGCACCGCATACCGTGAACACCCCACAAGACCTGCTGTTTTGGAGATGCTCTGACCCAGTCATCTAGCCATCACAGTTTGGCCCTTGTCAAAGTCACTCAGATCCTTTCGTCCCTATGCTTGCCCATTTTTCCTGCTTCTAACACATCAACTTTAATAACTGACTGTACCATATATATATATATATATATATATATATATATATATATATATATATATATATATATATATATATATATGCTCTGGCATTATTATTTATTTAGGTCTCCTATTATCAAGCAACGTTAGCTTAATGCTAGCTAGGTGAGGTATATATTTTTTTCTTATTAAAACTTTCCTAATGTAGTACAATAAACGGTAGGTACTTTCATCATCTATATCTAAATAACAAAGTAAAGCAATGACTTTAACAAATAAACAGCCTAGCTCATCACTCAAAAGTGATTCATAGTAATGCTAATCATTGCTAAAGTTACAATTTGCTAATGCTAACTCTAGTTGAATAGAACCTAGCGGCGGAGCTTTGTGAACATGGGTAGGAATGGGGAGCAGGCTCAAGGACTGAAAAAAAAAATCATTCAAATGTTGACCCCCACCTAAACATTAGAGAAGTAATCTTTACAAATTTGGACTAACATTGTCACAATTTCATTAAAGGAGCCTTAGGCAATCATTGCTAGCAAGGTTTTTAAACATCTTCAGTCAGACTGACTATTTGTACCTCCGAGTTTTTTAATTTGCCTCCTTACCTGAAGTGATCATGACATGGCTAGAAAGTAACCTAAATTGAAAAAAAAACATTATCATGTATATTTATGTTTTAGTAGTAATTTCAGTATAATTTTGGTCACTTTTGGCTGTTCAAAGAATTGTGCTTCACCACCTTTATACAGTATTATTAAAAATCCTGCATTCTTATGGGCGCCCTTGTACTTGGGAGCTCTTAAGTCGCTGTTTATGTACAACTTATAGCTAGAAACTGCTCTGGTTTCACCTCTGTAATAGTGATGCTAATAAACAAGTATTATGCATTGACATGATGATAATGATAATGAGGATGATAATGAAGCTGATTTTGCTGTGTAGGGGTGCTGATGTGGGAGGTGTACAGTCTGGGCAAGCAGCCCTATGAGCACTATGATAATGCACGTGTAGCTGAAAGAGTGATGCAAGGTCATCGCCTGTATAGACCCCAGCTGGCTACAGATCAGATCTACCATGTTATGAAATCATGCTGGCATGAGGTAGCCATGTTAAATCTCTCTCTCTCTCTCTCTCTCTCTTTCTCTCTCTTGTGCTTTCTCTTGCTCATCCTATTGCCATATCTGAAGCATAAACACACTGAAACCCAAGAATTATCCCAGACATATCTCAAGCATGTGACCCCTACGTGCGATGACCTCTTTTCTCCAGCTTTCACTTTACCACTTCCTTTTTCTCAGTACTCAGTATCATCTCTCATTCTGTCTCTGTCTCTCTGTCTCTCTCGCTCTCTCTCTCTCTCTCTCGTGCTTTCTCTTTCTCATCCTATTGCCATATCTGAAGTATAAACACACTGAAACCGAAAAATTATCCCAGAAATTTCTCAAGCATGTGACCCCTACGTGTGATGACCTTTTATCTCCTACTTACACTTTACCACTTCCTTTTTCTCAGTACTCAGTATCATATCTCTCTCTCTCTCTCTCTCTCTCTCTCTCTCTCTCTCTGTCTCTATCTCACTGAACAATCCTGAAAACATATGCTAAAATATGTATCATTCTCTTTTTACAGCTTCCAGAGGAAAGGCCCAACTTTCAGCAGCTTTTGAAGGATATCAGTGCGTTTGTAGAGGACAGTAAACAATGATTACACTACATGAACTTTATTTGTGTGTTTTCCAGAGTACCCACAAAAAAAAAAAAAGAAAAAATGCAATACAATAATCTCAAAAATGGTCCTTCTGTTCTGCTGACGTTGCCAATACTGCTGTAACAACTTGTATTTGTATATTGTTATGTGTCAGTAATAAAAAAAAATCCTCTTCCTCTGTGTACCATGCACAGTAACACCTGAATGATTTGTTGATATTTGTTTTGTATATCCGAACAATGAGTAGTGGAGAATAGTTGTAATAAATCACACCTCTGCATCCTCCGAAAAAAGTACACACAACAGAATGAGTAGCAATATTTCCATTAGCCCACACACATCTATTGGTTTTAGTGACGGTGACTTTTCCTTTCCTTTCCTTTCCTTTCCTTTCCTTTGCTCATAAAAACCTTCTGTTCACTGGAATCTCTCACTAAAATTAGGTTAAGTAGTAGTACTTCATGTATTTATGGACACATTGCTGCCTGGTAACGTTGATAGTGCTGTTTGCCTCAGTACAAATTGTTGTAATAAGAGCATGTAATCTAATCTAAAGGAAGATTAAAAAAGGAACTGTTGGTGTGAATCAGAATAAAGTCAGCATAAATCCTCTGTCATCTCATACAAAGCAAAGGATAATGCTTACATCCTTATTTTGCGTGCCTCCCCTTTCATTCAAGTGTTTATACCTTTCCCCCCGAGCTTGGCTTCTTCCTTTTCTGTAACTAAACATATTGTTTTATGGCTGCTTCTTCCCCCTGCGGTTTTGTGCCACTTCCCTTTTTTGTTTTAGAGCATGCTTTCAGTCTAGTGAGATCAGACATGACAATACGAGTGTCATTACTGAAGCCCAACCCACCACCTATGCTTTATAATACCACAAAATCCTGCGCTGCTCCCAGAGTCATTACTGTCTGCAAAGGTTGCAACATGGAAGAGGTATGTCTGCGTTTCTGTCTGTCTATCTGATCAAGCTGATAAAGGTTATTCCAATGGTGTATGAAAAACAAAGCCTTGTTTCATTGAGTTGACTTCACCTAATTTAACACGTGGTTTTCTAGGAGAATTTTCTCTTTGGAGGTGCTGCCTTGTATCACACTGTGGTTGATGGCAAGCACTGTTATGAAGTGGGTAAAGTTTTGACCAGTAAACCAAGTGATTTTGGCAGGTAATAAAGACCAACAGCATACAATTACATTAAATTCTAATTTCATTGTTGTTTTAATGTGATCCTGTAATTATGTCAAGCAAATGAAGTGTGTTTTTTACATTACTTATAAACGATAACAATATGGCATATGGAATAACATCATGGTTTCTGGCCTCTTTCATTCTGCAGAAAAGGGGACAAGCTCCTGATGATAAATGATGTCGAAACTCAGCATTTGCCTCCAAAGAAGTTTGTCAGGATGCTAAGCTCAGGGTCTCCCTTCCTGGTGAGTAGTTTCTCTCTTTCACACACACACACAGCACTGTGGCTGCCCCATTTCACTCCGGTGTTCATGTATTTGTACGGATAAATGATTTACAGACAGGTACACACACCCAGCCCCACCCACCCTCCCACACACACTCAAAATGGCTTGTGAAATAATCAGGTATCTGATTCATTAAATTATTGTATGATAAATGAGCGAAATTTATGAGTCAGCTTCCGTTGCATAGAAATATCTTCCTGCCTACTAATCAATTATTTACATATTATATAATGTACTCTCATAGCCTATGTACAGCATGTACATCTGAAAAAAAAAATAATAATCCTTTTTTTTTTTTTAAATAAATCTGTTTATGGTCAAAATTAGGTGGAAAAATGAACAGATTCTAACCTCATCTGTGGGTATTTATGTGGTTTTTATTCATTTTTATATTTCATTTTAGTCATTTTTCAGTACATCAGCTTAGACTGAAGTCAGATTGAAGAAAAGTTTAATTTCGAAATGGAAGTGAGCCAAATTTCTTTCCTAAACAAATGAACAATGTAAAGAAAACACCAAAAGAAAATGTTAAAACTGCATTTTATTGGGTCTGTACTCGCACTCTGCTCAATGCCATTAAAGTTCTAAATAAAGAATCTAATCTAATCTAAAAAAGGGTCAATGGATATCCCTTCTGTCCAAATAAGACTCCAGATCAGAGCTTCATAGATCCTTATTGTATATAAATGTGCTTATTTCTCAACTCAAAGATCCATATACATATGTGCTTTCTGATTCACGTTAAATTGTAGACACTAAACCCCATTATCTGTATTTTAGTACAAGGGTTTACCTGTGCGCAAGTGTTATTATTAACATTATTTGATTTTTATCATTACTTACACTCATTAGTGGAAAAACCTCAAAACACACTGACTTGAGTAAAAGTATTATTGTTACACACTTCACTTGAGTCAATGTATGAAGTGTTCAAAATTAATTAAATGTGTAATGGCGATCAAGTTGGATTTTTTTTCACTCAAGCAAAAGTACTAAGATTTTCTTATAATCAAAAAAGTACTGTTACATGAACCATGTGCTTAAGTACTGTAATGAACGTATATGTAGTTTGTTACGTTCTTATATTATTCTACTTATAATGTCTGTTGGAATTATTGATGATATCGATTTCTATTAGATATGATATGATTTATTTCTCCTCTAATATGTCCCCATACATCACTCCATTCATGTTTCCTTCGATGATGTGTAATGCCCCAGTACGATTTGCCAAGCAGCAGCCCCATATCATGATGTTCCCATCTCCATACTTCACAGGGTGTATGGTGTTCTCGGAATCATATGGGCAACCCATCTTTCTCCAAACATGACAAGCTGAATTATTGCAAACGAGTTCTATTTTTGTTTCATTTGACGAGAGTATATTGTTCCAAATAGAGTTCTGATTTGTCTAAATGCTTTTAGCTGTGTATCTCTGTGCTTCTTCTTTATCAGAGGAGTTTGGCTTTGGTGTTAGGAAGGGAGATGATTGTGGCACAGTTCATTGCTTATTGCTTATTGGTCTCTGTGTTACTGTTGTTCCAGCTGCTTTCAGGTCATCCTGCAACTCTTTTCAAGTGACTGCTGGATTCTTTCTTACCTTCCTTATCTGAGAGAATGTTGTGAAATCTTGCCTGGCACACTTGTTTGGGGATGATTTGTTGTGGTTCCATGAGGTTCCACCTGCATATTAACAATCCAGTTGTACTGACAGGAAGTTCTTTGCTGGGGCTCTGTGGCATTTTCCATTTTCAGCTACTTGTATTGTACTCTTGTACTATTTGCACTATTCTCGCTAGGTTCACTTTTTAACAGAACTGTGTACTGGTTGGCGCTGCACTGGGACTTACTGTGTCCATTGTCTGTCCCAGTAGTCACTGTACTGTCTTGTGCTGTCTGCACATGTTTGCACTTTATGTATAAATTATGTAGTCCCTTGTAGTTCTGTGTTGTTCTGTGTCGTCTTATGTAGCACCTTGGTCCTGGAGAAACGTTGTTTTCCCTGAGAACTTTAGGAACTCCTGCACCATGATTGCTACTTGTTGTGGGAAATCTTCCTAACCAATAGCAACTTCTTTTAATATGACTGCATTTTTTACAGCATTTCTACCTATAACTTGATTTATTTCCATGTAACCTTAACATATATATTATTTTTTTAATATGGTGTCTGATTACTGTTTCCATACGAATCTTTTTTATGCTTATGAATACAGTAAAAAAATTGTTCATATTTACACCCACAAAGTAAAAAAAAATTATGCACTGTTGGAAGTATGTTAAATAAAACTAAAAAAACGAAAGTGTTCAAATACTTATTTTCCCTCACTGTATTGTAACCACTTGTTGTTATCAATCCAGTTGAGGATATCATTTTTTCTTGTGTTTGCAGACCATGCACCGGGCAAGTATTGATGAGGCAGAGAAGAAATGCCCAGAGTCTGAAGGCATGAGACCCTACCACAAGGAAAGGACAGTTTTAAACTTCAGTCTGGCCATGGTTAGAGAAGCATGTCTGGATAAAGATGAAGAAAATCCACAGGTGCCAGAAGAGTCTGAATGGGAGAGCAGTAATATGGAAGGCGAGTCCTTCACTGATGAGGAAATTCTGCTTGTGTCTATGACTAACACAAGTATAGCAATTGTGCAAGCAAGAGGATGCGATGCCCAAAACCCATGCGGCAGTTGTGGCGGCACAGGGTGCACCATCAATGACATTGTCATGGCCAGTAAGCAGAGTCAGATCACATCAGGTGAGGGCTAAAGCAAAGATTCTTGCAGTCGTTTTTTTTTATGTTTAACACGTTGTAGTAAAATGATGACTATGCTCAGTGATTCATTTAGTTCTGTTCAGGATGTGTATTACATCAGTGATCTCCGAAGCTCCTAACAGAAACAACCAATCACAGCAAGACTGGACTCTTGTAGCCACACCACATAGCCACAGCCATTCCACACTTCTGTAAACATTCTTTAAAACATTCACTCACACACATTTAGTTAACTCCAGAACCACAAGCATGGTTGTACATTTTGTTCCATATGCCAAAATGTGAAGAGATTTCTTTTTCCTGCAATATTGAAAAGTGATTTGAGAACATTTTCAAATAAGTAACACATCAACACTTCAGCATTTATTGAATGTATTGAAACTTGTTGATACAGTTTATATACAGTCAGCATATAAAGTAGGACTAGAAGACTAGTCCTCTAGTGTCAGTTTATGTATCCATAGTGGTCATCCAGCTTCTGTTTCTCCAGTTTGCAGAGAATATATTAAAAAAAATTTTGAAAGAGGTCAAGTTTTGATCCAGAGTTTACTGCAAAAATCCATCAGTCCTGAAAATATCCCCAATCCAAGAAGACGAAGCGCTTGCATTAGTAATCCCACCACAGGTTAGTACAGAATCAAATTCTAAGCATCCAGGATGCCTGGCTAATAAGTATAAGTAGAAAGTAGAAAGTACATATACAAGGTATATGGACACTTAACTAATCACACCCACACACTCTGTCCAAGCCACTTGAGGACTTCCACACCTATCTTGCAAAGCATATTTTTTCTTTATAAAACTCGATTTGTGCAGAGGGGCATTGTCCATGCTGGAACAGGTTTGGGCTCTGCCCCTTAGTTCCAATAAAGGGAAAATCTTAATACCACAGCATACAAAGACTTTCTAGACAATTATGTGCTTCAAGATATTTGGCAACAGTTTGGGGAAGGTCCACAAATGGGTGTGATGGTCAGGTGTCCACATACTTTTGGTCATATCATGTAAATTCTAGTAGATTTTCAGGTCCATGAAATTGTGCTAGGATTAAATATAATATTTTAACAAATCATACAGTTTTAGTGATTTTTTTTTAATATATTTTACAGTGCTTATACTTTTTTATTGTATGATATCAAACTCCAGCTCCAAATTTAAAGCATGCATACTGCCTGTCTTACAGCAAATATCACAATCTACTACTACATATCAAATGCAGAAAAAGATTTCGACAAAGGTGTTCCTGTTGTTTTGAACTTCAGTGGCTCAACAAGCTTTCTTAAATGCATATGTCAGAATGACAGACCAGCTTTGACTCTTGAGGTAAGAAATAATCCATTCGAGAATGCAAAAATGTAGTGAAACAAGGAAATTTGTAAAACATGTGACAGTTGAGAGTACAAATACAGAGATGGTGTGCATCATGACTGAAACCCAACAAAAATTGGTGCTGAGGGCACTGGTAGCTCAGTGGTTAAGATTTTGGACTACTTCTTGGAAGGTCATGAGTGGTCAAGAGTGTCTGTGTGAGAATGGGTGAGATTGGGTAAGAGTGTCTGCAAAGGTCACGGGATTGGTGAAGACTGTCTGCGAGAAGGGGTGAGATTGTTCAAGAGTGCCTGCAGGAGGTGGCGGGATTGGTCAAGAGTGTCTGCGCAAGTGGGCAGGATAAGTCAGGAGTGTCTGCTGCAATGGGTGGGATTGGTCAGCATATAGACACCTAGAAGATTACTATAATTGGCCCGATGTATGTACGGAGGTTGTGGTATTGGTCAAGAATGTCTGTGAGAATGAGCAGGATTGGTCAAGAGTGTCTGCAAGAATGGGTGAGATTGGTCAAGAGTGTCTGCAGGAGGTGGCGGGATTGGTCATATACAATCAGCATATAGATACCTAGAAGACTACTATAATTGCCCCAACGTATTTACGGAGGGGTGGTATTGGTCAAGAATGTCTGTGAGAATGAGCAGGGTTGGTCAGGAGTGTCTGCGAGAATGGGTGAGATTGGTCAAGAGTGTCTGCAGGAGGTGGCGGGATTGGTCATATACAATCAGCATATAGACACATTATAGGATGCTACTATAATTGGTCAAGAGTGTCTACGGAGGGGGCAGGGTTGGTCAAGATTGTCTGCAAGAATGGCCAGGATTGGTCAAGAGTTTTTGCTTGCACAAGTGGGTGGGATTATTCAAGTGTGCCTGCAGCAATGGGCAGGATTGGTCAAGAGTGTCCACGGAGGGTGTGGGATTGGTCAAGATTGTCTGCGAGAATGGGCAGAATTGGTCAAGAGTGTCTACTGAAATGGGTGGGATTGATCATGAGTGTCTGTGGGGATGGGCAGGTATCCTTCCAGAGTGGCCAAAAGTGGGATTTAAAAAAACGATCATGCACATACCTCTAGCTTCCAAGACAGTGTATAAACATTTTAAGTCATGCCGAATGTCACGTAGTCTTGAAGACATATTTAATTCAATCTGAGGGCCTTCATCAGTTCTGAATGAAGACAACTGCTGAAGAACCATGGAGGATGCTGAACCAACAGATTAACTGAAGTCCAGATTATTCAACACTATAACACAAGATTACATAGACTGAGATCTTGGTATTCACATAAGAACCAATGGGCTACAAAGTTCTGTTGTGTTGGTTTTCTGTTTCAGTCCTGTGAGAAGAGCAAGCTGCAGTCTATCTGTAAGGATGACCCGAGCACATGGCCTTTTGTCTTCTACCTGAAAACTACAAAGGACAACCACCGTCGCTTTGAGTCGGCTGCGTACAGTGGTTGGTTCATCCACACGAAACCTTCTGGCTTGGTGTGCGTGGACCAAGGAACAAATTACACAGAAAGTAACTTCTACATCATCCTCCACTTAGGAAATTAATAAAAATATTTCTTAAATATTTTAACCCATAAACTTGGGTTGAAATGAAAAGGAAGATCGATATTTGCAAGATATTCAAATTTATAAGATGTATGGATTCATTATCATCAGCATAAACACAGCGGTGTTGAGTTACCATCTGACATTAATCCACCCAATTACATTTTTCTCTCATTGAGATTAAAGTCACGCTTGATTTAAAATGTCACTAATGCTAATAATAATTATCCCTGATTTTGTAATTATTAGTCACATTAGCATTCTGTTAAACATTTGGACATATGAATTAATTTTTGATTAGCATTAAATGGCCATGTTTACTCAGAGCTGATACGCACCTTTTAACTGCTATTGCAGTATTAAGTAAATATGTATCATATCACAATTTATTGATTTTTACATTTTCACATTCATTTTTTATAGTGCTTTTCTTTGCTACATCATCTGCAAAAATGTACTGTGTATAAATTTATTCTGTATTATTTCTGAATGTTATTGTTTTAAGAATTCAGTGTTCCCAGAATATTTTATGTCAAGTATATAATTGTTGTTTTTGTGCTAATATGCTTAAATGTCATTATTTTTTGATGTTATTATAGCATAAATGAAAAATGTTTTATACTTTAGTGCTATTGAGTATTTACATCTATTCACACAATACATGAGAAATCATCTATCATTATTTCATTTAGCTAATTCTGCAGTTTTGTACATATTAATGTTTTTTTTATGACTTTCACACAATAAAAATGTATAGGTATGTTGGCAGTATTCTTCCTTCATCCTTCATCTGTTCATATGTAAACATAATTATTTATAGCTGCTAGATTGTGATTATCATTTCTTATTAACACTTCTCTCTTTCTTTGTTGGAGGATTTGCAGTGTTCACCAGTTAAATTAAATTCCATTAGTTTACTTTTCTTCTTAGGAGCTGTGTTTATGGCACTTAACTGAACATTGTTTTGCCATTGCAGTTGTCTTTACAAATGATAGTAAGCAAAAGGTAATCCTGAACAGCATTAGTTATGATAGAAAGAATTGCTCATGCTACTGACCAAATCTTGTTGTTCCTCTTTCCTGGGAATGGCACTGAGAGCGCACTGTTGCATGCGGGTACGTTTCCCGGCCCACAGCGGTTAGTGCGCTGTGGCCTAAACACTAGTCCTCCAAGGACCCATGCTAATGGCCAAATAAGAGTAACCACATAAGTGGAATTTCTTGTGAATAAAGCCACAAAAACAGAAATATAAAACTTGCTTGACTTAATGTTCCCTTTAACGGTCACTTCCCTTTTCATTTCTCACTGAGACTTGTGCGTTTCTTGACACATTGTGACTACATGAGTTATCTGAGTTTCTATAAAATTGAAATGCTTACGAAAATTAAGCGTTGATTAAAAGCACCTTAATCGTCTGTGTTGAGAGCACAGAAAAATAAAAATACAGCAACTGTAACTGAAGGAATAAAGAAGAAATCATCTATAATATACAGTTCTTATAAGAATAAATCATCTATAATACACAGACTCATATTCTTAAACAATTCATCCAGAGCTTTCCTTTAACTACGCATGTTACTTTCTGGCTTCTAGACAAACTTCCCTTTTTTTGTTACCGACCCAGTGAAATCAGATCATATCACATGAACGCTAATGCAGATGTTCAACCCACTATTGACTCTATAAAACCACACACCCCTATACTGTTTCCAGAGCCATTACAGACTACAGAAGAGCAACATGGAACAGGTAGAGTACTGTCCATCTGTGTCTGTCTCTGTGTATCTATCTGGCTGTCTGTAGACGTTATTCAGATGGTTTAAGGAAAAGCTATCCTGAATCAGTTTAGTCTCAGTTTACTTCACTTAATTTAAGATGGTCAGGAAGTTTGTTATTAATCATTCGATTTTGTGTCTCTGAAAATGTTTTGCTGTTTTTTTGTTTTTTTTTTTTAAGGAAAGTTCTGTAATTCTGTAGGATGATAGAAAAGCTCCTTATGATAAATCAAGCCGAAACTCAAATTTGTGGAGAAATTTGTCTGGATGCCAAGCTTAGGGTCTCTAATGCTGTTTAAAGTGTTAGCATTTAGATCCGTTAACCCTTTGGGGCCTGTGCAGACGTGTGCGTCGGATAAACTGCTTTGACAATAATTATAATAAAATTGTTTGTAAAATAAGGTAAACAGACAAAAAGCAAATATTGTCCCTTGTCTAAAACAGCTGATTTGGGAGGTCTAATCCTTCTCTACCTATCTAACTGAAATAATATACAAAACACAAATCCCCACAAAGTGCCAAAATTACTTTAATTAAGGTATAAGACTTTGCATCCTTTGGAAGATGGCAGGCAACAAAACCACTAAGGAAGCTTTTTTTTTTTAGCATGGCAAAACACTACATATAGGCAAAGCTCCTTTTCTTTGCTGGTAGAGACACATATATTATTACAGTTTATTAATAATATTGATAATGTTAATGTTAATATTATTAACTTGTAAATGTTTGGAAATGAGCATGCGCTTTGTCGGGAGGCTGAGGGTAAATTGGGAGCATTGGGTGGTTGTGACATGACCTGATATTTGTGCAGTTTTGATCAGCTAAAAATTAAGAAATAAAGTCAGAATGTGTGCCATTTCTTTTACACTCCACATAGACTTATAAAGACAAACGTTTATTTTATAATTTAGCTTTATAACTCAACAAGCTGCTCTGTACTTATCTGTACAACAAGATCTCAGTGCTAGATGGGCTATACATTTAGGAATAATATAACACCTGGCTAATTATAGTCTAAAAAATTTGACAGCATGATCCTGTACTATCCCTTGTAGCTATGACAGATGTTAGAACCTGATATCAGCCTAAATCAGTACATTTCTTCTTCTGTTTGCAGATTATACAGCAGTGGAGTATGGATGAGAAAAATAATGAATGTCTGGAGTCTGACAACAAAAAGGAGAACAACTTCTTGCACTTCCATATGGCTATGGTTAGAGACATGTCTCTAGATGAAAAAGGAGAAGATCCACAGAAACTAAAAGAGTCTGAATATAGTACAGGTGGCACAGAAGGCAGTACAGAGGGCAATACAGAAGGCGAATGTTCTGTGGATGAAGTGTTGTCTAGGAGCGAGAACTATGGCATGACTTGGTGCACCTACACCAAACAGTGTGAGATTACATCAGGTAAGGCCTAAAGCAAAGATTCACATACTTTTTGTTTGTTTGTTTAACATGTGGTACAGTGATGACAGTGCTCAGTCATATTGGTGAGCATTAAATTGAGTTCCACAATATTCCTTCCTATATGTTCAAGAAAACTACCAGTGAAGTGTAGAAGTGAACATACATAACCATTAAAATGTGATCTACCTGAGAAGGTTTGAAGGATGGTTTTTTTTTTTTACTATTTAATGATAAAGATTAGTTTCAGTAAACTTTGGTTTTGCTCTAAATCTCCATGCTGTCCGGGAACTACCAGGTGATTTCCCTCAGAATAAGTAGAGATTCTCATGTGCTTGTTTATTGCTGAGTACAAATAGCACAGTTATCACCTTGTGATCATAACCCCAGGTAGGTAGTCTATATAGGTGTCATGTTTGTCAACTGGCCATTATCATCAACTCAAGTGTCCAAGGTCTTTTTTATCCACTTCCTCAGCTTCTCGGATCATGAGAGAATGAGGATCACTCATAGATGTGATATTGTTCTCTGTTGTACTGAATTCTCTCTATTTTACTGAAAATAACTGTGACTCAAACTCAGCACAGCTCAACATATAGGGTGCAACATTCAATCTATAAAATCTGGCGATGGTAGATATTATGTCCAAGTGGCAGTCCTCTTAGTGTGAAGTGGACACCTGGCTTAAGTGGTGCTCAATAATGAGCTGTAAGTGAATTTGTATTTTCAGTGTTTTCATATTCGGCATTTCAGATGCATCATATTTTGGAAACACTGTCACACCCTGATCTGGCCCTGATTAAAAATTGTTTAATTGCTCTGGATTTGTGCAGCAGCACCAATGTGGCCAATGGTACAGTGGTGTGAAAAAGTGATTTCCAATCTTTTTGCATGTTTGTCACACTTTAATGTTTCAGATCATCAAACAAATGTAAATATTAGTCAAAGATAACATGAGTAAACACAAAACACAGTTTTTAAATGAAGGTTTTTTTATTATTAAGGGAAAACAAAATCCAAAACTACATGGCTCTGTGTGAAAAAGTGTTTGCCCCCCTTGTTAAAACATAACTTAACTGTGGTTTATCACACCTGAGTTCAATTTCTCTGGCCACACTCAGGCCTGATTACTGCCACACCTGTTTGCAATCAGGAAATCACTTAAATAGGACCTGCCTGACAAAGTGAAGTAGACCAAAATATCCTCAAAAGCTAGACAGCATGCCGAGATCCAAAGAAATTCAGAAACAAATGAGAAAGAAAGTAATTGAGATCTATCAGTCTGGAAAAGGTTATAAAGCCATTTCTAAAGCTTTGGGACTCCAGCGAACCACAGTGAGAGCCATTATCCACAAATGGTGAAAACATGGAACAGTGGAGAACCTTCCCAGGAGTGGCCGGCCGACCAAAATTACCCCAAGAGCGCAGCGACGACTCATCCAAGAGGTCATAAAAGGCCCCACAACAACATACAAAGAACTGCAGGCCTCACTTGGCTCAGTTAAGGTCAATGTTCATGACTCCGCCATAAGAAAGAGACTGGGCAAAAATGGTCTGCATGGCAGAGTTCCAAGATGAAAACCGCTGCTGAGCAAAAAGAACATAAAGGCTCATCTCAGTTTTGCCAGAAAACATCTTTATGATCCCCAAGACTTTTGGGAAAATACTCTGTGGACTGACGAGACAAAAGTTTAACTTTTTGGAAGGTGTCTGTCCCATTACATCTGGCGTAAAAGTAACACCACATTTCAGAAAAAGAATATCATACCAACAGTAAAATATGGTGGTGGTAGTGTGATGGTCTGGGGCTGGTTTGCTGCTTCAGGACCTGGAAGACTTGCTGTGATAAATGGAACCATGAATTCTGCTGTCTACCAAAACATCCTGAAGGAGAATGTCCGGCCATCTGTTCGTGACCTCAAGCTGAAGCGAACTTGGGTTCTGCAGCAGGACAATGATCCAAAACACACCAGCAAGTCCACCTCTGAATGGCTGAAGAAAAACAAAATGAAGACTTTGGAGTGGCCTAGTCAAAGTCCTGACCTGAATCCTATTGAGATGCTATGGCATGACCTTAAAAAGGCGGTTCATGCTCGAAAACCCTCCAATGTGGCTGAATTACAACAATTCTGCAAAGATGAGTGGACCAAAATTCCTCCACAGACTCATTGCAAGTTATCGCAAATGCTTGATTGCAGTAGTTGCTGCTAAGGGTGGCCCAACCAGTCATTAGGTTAAGGGGGCAAACATTTTTTCACACATGTAGTTTTGGATTTTGTTTTCCCTTAATAATAAAAACCTTCATTTAAAAACTGTGTTTTGCGGGAATAGTATGATTGCTAGATCTCCACCATCTGTACCACCCCATATTTCTATTGGGTTATTCATTCATACAGCCATGTCAAGTGGAAAATCTAGTTAATTTCCCTAATGCGGCCTTAATACCATCCTGCAATATGTTTGCTGTTGCTTCTATGCTGCACTCCTGCATTATGCTCTGATACTCAATGTTCTGATGGCAGGCTCTCAGCACTCAAGGGTGGGCTCCCTGACTGTCTATATATATATATATATATATATATATATATATATATATATATATATATATACTGCAGCTATACTAGGCTCCTCAGAATTCTGCTCTTCAAGATGCTCTTGCCTTGATACTAACAGCTCTCACATTTGTATTATGCAACTCACTTTGCAATCCAGCAACCATTAAAAGCACTCACTCTTCTGCTTTCGGGCAGCCAAGCTCTGTTCCTGCTGCATCTATACAGCAACCTCAACTTCTGCAACCACATAGCATCAGAAAAAGGATAATGAATAATCAATGGTATTCATATAGTCTGCAAGCCTCACTTATATACTGCAGTCAAAGGTGCTCCAGTGCCTAACAGCTTGAGTACTGATCATTGTCCATCATCCAGCATCCAACAACTCACCATCCTGCCCTGAGATACATGGGAATTCACAACAAGTGAAGAATTCAATTGAATAAGAATTTGATTAATTCATAACTTGCTGTGAACTTTTGAAACTTCTCATGTAAGGGAACTATATTTAAGTCTTTTATCCACTTCCTCAACTTCTCAGGGAACAACAAGAATGGGAAATAGTACAAATGTGACGTAGCAGGATCCTTTTATAGGCTACCCACATAAGGTTATGATCACAAGGTTACACTGATACTTGTACATGGCAAGGAAAGAGCACACAGAAATTCCCCTAAATTTTCCATGCAGGTGGTCCAGAAAGTAAGGAACTAAAACAAAGTATAAGGTAACCAAAACAGTTACCTCTAATACGCCATGCTAAAGCAATGAACAACTGCATCCCTGATTCCCAGTCAGAAGTTACAAGGTTCTGACCAGGTCGCAAACAATAACATTTTGTAAATTTGTGGTTGATAAGATTCCTTTAATAAATATGGACTAAACATACATATTTGTATGGTAGCTTTCATACAATCTGTCTGAACTGTTACAATGCAATACAATACATTTCATTAAAGACAAATATCCTTTAAACAGTATTTATGTTGTTCCACAAAAAATATGTGAAACTTACCCAGTTTATCTCTGCATGCATTTGTTTTCCATGTAACTGAATATGTGCATTGACATTTTTTGTGAGATAACATGGGATTTTCTTCTCCCCCAGTTTCTATTATCAAACAAGAGGAAAGACGTCAGGTTGTGATCCAGAGTTTAGGACAAACAATCATCCATCCTGAAATCTTCCCATCAAGAAGAAGAAAGGCGTGCATGGATGTCTCCAAATCTGGTCAGTACCGGATCATATTCAAAATTTAAAAGACACAGGGACTGATGTACTACATTGTTTGCACTTGTTTTTAGGTGTATTTAAATCACATTTTGCGCGAAAAACCGTGTTATATACAAATCTGGTGTGCATGCCTAAATGCACAATTTAAGCAGGGGGTATGCAGCAGCACATAAAGTGCTCTTCTCTCCCTCATTCATGTACGTTTGAGGAAGGATGATGCAAAACATCTTAAATTCAGAGCAAAACAACTTCAGAAAAATGCAAAGTGCAGCATTTAACGAAGAAATTCATCACATTCAACAGAATTTTTTTCCTGCCTAACATTGCCAATTTTCCGAAATCAGTGAGTAATCAATTGAGTACTTTGTGGCTGTATCAAGCTGAGTTTTGTGCAGCACCTCCTGACATACAATATGTACATCTGGTCTACAGTTTTGTCTAATTAGTGCCAAAAAATAAGGTTTGGTAGATTTTCTTTTAACCATGAATAAAATTAGCCACTGATTAGTACTTGCAGGCTTAAACACAGAATAATAGAATGTCTTTTAACAAATCATGCATTGTCCTTTGTGGGTTTTTTTTACTCTCCTTTTCCTGTTTATATAACATATTTTAAGTTTTGCATGTTTTCTGTGTTTTAGATGAGATGACAATACACTACTACAAGTCAGACATAAAAGATCGTAAAGGTCGGCCTGTCGTATTAAACTTTAGCGATACAAATCGTTTTCTGAAATGCATATACAAGAATGACAAAGCAGTTCTCACTGTTGAGGTAAGGCATAATCCACTTTATGTACGTTTGTATTTAATAAAAGTATTAGTACGAATAAGTATTAGGTTTTCCTGTGTATAGGAGAGAAGGAATCAATCTATGGTCGAGTCTATGAAATGCTTTGAATGTAATTTCTAGGACTTTGATTTTGATACACATCATTTGGCTCGGCTCACCAATACAATCTGACTGTTTCCTTTGTTCTAAACCATACATATACACAGTAAAACCATACACAAAGATTTTTTGACCAGTGATTTGTTTTGTCTATGGCTGAGTTCTTTTTCATGAGCATCTTGCTCTACCTTCTAATAAAAAAAGATTGCATAATTTGCATTACATTTTTTAAATTTAAGTTAAATAGTTGTAAAATCAGCAAGGCATTGGCAAACACAGTAAGCATCCCTGCATTAATGTTATTGTGAGGTTGTGTCTGTGAGCCTATGCAAGATGTTTGAAAACTGTCTTTTTAGTAGTGATTACTTTGGGGGAAAAAAAAAAAAAAAAAAAAAACTGGGAGAATTGTTTGCTCTGGTGATCAGCTCGCCTCACATGCTTTGGTGGCTAGATGACTGTGGAGTGTCTTTATGGTTAAATCAGTGATTTCTACCCCAAAGTGATATCAAAGTTTGTGAATTGACCTTGTAGCATTCTATGAAGATGAACCTTCAGACACAGTGTGACACAAGAACATCAATTTCAGATGCATTGCGACTGCAATTTGTGGCCACATCAAGTTGTGTTTTGCACTGCACCGCCTTCCGTACATGCTATATCTGTCCCTGAGTAATTATTTAGCACAATTCTGCTTGTGCTATGCTAAACTGGACGATATAAGCCATAACTGCAACAGCCTTCTAACACCAGTGCAAAGCTGAAGAAGCAAATGTCAGACACTGAACATATTGACTATATTTGCTATAAGGGATAAGTTTAAATTTTGGCCAAAATGTTCATTTAATCTTAAATGCAATCCAAGAGGCTTCAGCACAGTGGCAAAATGACTTCAAAATCATAAAAAAAGTGCAGTAAAAAAATTGTGAAATTAAAAAACTATTAAATTCTCCAATAGATCTTAGCATCCTTGCATGTAAAAGTCTTCATAGTTCTGTATGCATGAGCTGTTTATAAAAATTGTTCGGCCAACCGAACTCACCTACTGTGTTGTATTTTATATTGCAGTGCTGGGATCAAGACGGACTGAAGTTTATCTGTAAGAATGACAAAAACGCATGGCCTTTTGTCTTCTTCCTCTCTACTATGAAGGACAACTTGTGTCGCTTTGAGTCAGCCGCATGCAGTGGTTGGTTCATTCACACAGGATCTGACTTGGTGTATGCATGTACTAGACTAGACGAAAATGTCCAAGAAAATACCTTCAGAATTATCGCTTTATAACAACTTCTGTAATCCGAATAGGCCCTGCCATTTAGAGTTCATATGAAGAGATGTGAAATTCAATTGAATTGCAATGAAAATTCAGTTATAAGATATTGATCATTATATAGCAGATGTAAATCATAAGCAGAGAGAAACTGGTAGTAGGTTGCTCTTTGACAGTGATTTGTCCAATAACATTCACTGAAAATGTTAACCATGCTGAAAACAAATTTCCCCACAGTATTCTTTTAAAGTCCTTATACCTCAGTTTATTAATTCTCAATATATTTTTTGTTCTTACATGAGTGTTCTTACATGAGTGTATCCTTCACTTTTGCTTCATGTTGGAATTTTCAGAATGTTTTTTTCTGAATTGAAAGTCAATCATTTTTGGTGCTGAAAGAGATATTTGTTTTGATACTATTAAAATATTATTTCGTGAATATTTCAATATTTATTCAATTTACTATAATCGCTGTAATACTATAATTGCATGGGGTCTCCAGTAACATTTTGGCCGTCAATGTTATCTGCAGCGTTCAGATCATGAAAACAAAATCTGTTTGAGCAAGTCATAGTTGGTACTTGATTGAGTTCAGTAGTTCAGTATATCTGGAAATGGGCTCTCAAGTTTAATAGGGATGATTAAAATGCTGTAAAATTATAGGAACATATGCTATAAGGATTTTTATTAAATTAAATTTTATATAAATTTGATAGGAATATACTAGTATACTAGGAATATACAGGGATTATCCAGGTAATTGAGATGTGAGGCTTTTTGTTTTTTTGTTTTTTTTCGGCTTAGAGCCCAAAAAGACTAAGCAACTAAATGAACTGGTTCCATCTGCAGTTTTCTATTTCTTTAAATGTTCATCATATGAATGTGTGATGTCACTATAATTGTAATTATGTTCTGTGTAACAAGCTATATTACACAGCTTAACTTTTGTTGAAAAGCTACAGTTTTCCATTGTATTATTAAAAGTATCTTGTAATTATCCATGTGTGAATTCCACTCGACCATTCAGTAATATGTAATGTTTACAGCATTCAAAAATAAGTAGATCTTAGACTTGAGTCTGGTCTGAAGACTTGTTCTGTATTGACTTGGACTTGTCTTGAACTTTCTGGCATTTGTAATTATACTCAGGCATTGGCCTCGCTAAATATGGTCTTAGTCTGTATTGTAATAAAAATAATGTACAGTATTTGACAAGAAGTAATTCCTTCCGACCGGGCTATGCACAGGCTAACCTGGGCCATAGAACAGGGTTCCGGGTGAAAGGGGACCCCCAAATTATTAGGGGGCCAAGCACCAAAAGTGCATAAGCACCCTACTGTTAGGGGGCCAAGCACCGAGGGTGCATAGGCACCCTATTGTTATTCTATGTTTCTTATTCTTCTTCTTCTGCTTCTTCTTCTTCTGGCTAGAGTGTCTATAGCAGCCCATAGAACTGTCTGGTAAAAAGTTATGTAATTTGGCACACTCGTTAGGGAGGGTCTAAGAAACATTCTGAACAAATTTGGGCCAAGTGCTGCCAAAGTTCTAGATCCACCATCAGGTCAAATTTGGGCCTAATTTGAAAGTACATTTATTGTCATAACTTTTGAACCATGTGTCCAAAATTTAAAGGTTCCCTGGGTTGAAACAAGGTCAATGCCCTATGATGTCAATTTCTGTTTCAATTATTTAGATTTTCCGCCATCTTGGATTTTGTCAAAAACATTTTTTTCGCTACTCCTCCTACAAATTTTGTGCAATCATAACCAAATTTGGCACACATCATCTTCAGAGTAAGCTTCACAAAAGTATCAAAAAGAATCAAAAGAATTTTATTGCAAAGAATATTTCAAATGGTTTGCCTGTAATGGGCCAACTAATCTGAATGCAAATCAGCCAAACAGGAAGTGCACTGACACAAAACTTGGTAGGCATCTTCAGGACCATGACCTGAGGCTACGCAACAAGTTTCTCATAGCACCACATACTGGTCAAAAGGTACAATAAAATGCCAAATATCTAACTGCCATTTTTGTCCTCCAAATTTTGTCCAATCTTCACCACATTTGGCTCACATGATCTTGAGACCTGTCTGAGCAAAAGTTGAGAAAAGGAATTTTGATATTCAAACCCGTTCTCCTGTAATGTGCCGGCAAATGCAAAAAACAGGATGTGAGTGTGTATCTCACCAATGCATCTACATATCATCAGGAAACCTGATAAGTATCTTTAGGGCCATGCCCTGGATGAAGTTTTGTGACTGCCCCACCTTGTGGTCAAGAACTGTAACAACTTTCATTTTTTCCTTATATCATTTGAAGATTTTGTGATAAATTCACAGTTCATTTTTCCTATAAATCCCCGGAGTATGCAGAAGTGAACGCACACCAACAACTGAAATTCAAGTGTACTTCCTGTCAACCATCTTGGATTTTGTTTTTTCACTACTCCTCCTACAATAATGCTACAATGCCACCCTGCTGCCCATTTGCTCATCTAGACCTTTCCTTCTCCAGTCAGAGAATTCCAGCACACTCCGTAGTCAAAACATGCACATCATGAGTGAAACTACAAATCACTCTTGAATCCCTTTGCCTAAAGTTATGGCTCTGCTTTCCTGTGATTGCTTAGGCAACAATTGTAGCATGTCTGTGAATGTGTGGTTCAGTGTGTCTAGGTACTTGGCCCCCGGAAATGCTGCTTGGAGCTTTCATTATTACTATTATTGTACGTCTGACATATTTGTCTTGTGTTTATTGCTTTAAGTTTTGACAATGAGACGGAACGCAGAGGCAGAGCAGTCATATGGGCTTTTGATATTAGCTAGGTAATTGTCATAATACCTTCTTCCATTGCTCCATGGTCCAGTTCTGATGGTCACGTGTTCATTGTAGGCACTTTCAGCAGTAGACAGGGGTCAGCTTGGGTGCTCTGACAGTCCTCACCTACACAGCCCCATACGTAGCAAGCTGCAATGCATTGTGTGTTCTGACACCTTTCTTTCATAGCCAGCATTAACTTTTTCAGCAATTTGTGCTACAGCAGCTCTTCTGTGGAATAGAAACACACGGGCTAACCTTTGCTCCCCACTAGCATCAATGAGCCTTGGGCATCCATGGTCCTTTCACCGGTTCACCGGTTGTCCTTCCTTGGACCACTTATGGTAGGTACTAACCACTAAAACACTAAGCATACCTAAAACACCCCACAACACCTGCCATTTTGGAGATGCTCTGACCTAGTCATCTAGCCATCACAATTTGGTCAGAGTTGCTCAGATCCTTATGACTGCCCATTTTTCCTGCTTCCAACACATCACTTGCTGCCCAATATATATCCCACCCCTGGATAGGTGCCATTGTAATGAGATAATCAATGTTATTTACATCAGCTGTCAGTAGTTTTAGTGTTATGGCTGATCAGTATATATGGCCCCAGTAAAAAATTTCAGCCCAGGAGCCCCCACCACCCTAGGTCCACTGATTTTTGGTCTCAATATTGTCTCATTTTCATTTGGATTTGATCTTGGCTTGGTTTCAACCCCCTTAAGACCCAGTCTTGCCTTGTATAGTAGTCCTGGACACCGCAATGGCAGTCTTGAGTACAGATCAGGTAGAGGAGGCTTCTCGATCATTAGTCCACCTGCAACTGAGTGTCCTTCCATTCCTTGAGACAAACTATAAATCGTGGACAAACATTCAGAAATGCCTTACATTTGGTTTAAAGCACTGTTGCGTGTATGAGCTAACATTGTGGGCTTAACTGCTGCAGCATACTGATAAACACATGGACTCTATAAAAGAAACATGGACAGTTTTATTGATATTATACTATTCATAATGGCCACATGCATACAGTCAGGGACATAAATATTTGGACATTGTCAAAGTTATTGTAATTTTTTTATTCTTATTGTTATTTTAGCTCCTTTGCAGTCAATGACTTCCTGAAGTGTGGAACCCAAAGACATCACAAGACACTGGGTTTCTCCATTGGTGATGCTCTGCCAATCATTTACTGCAGCTGTCATCAGTTTCTGTTTGTTCTTGGGGCATTTTGCCTTCAGTTTTGCCTTCAGCAAGTGAAATGCAGCTCAGTTGGTTTCAATTCAGGTGACTGACTTGGCCATTTCAGAACATTCCACTTCTTTGCCTTTAAAAATCTTGAAGCATTTGGATGAATCTGAGCAGATAATATAGGTCTATACACTTCAGAATTCATCTTGCCACCTTTGCAAGCAATTACATCATCAATAGACACAAAGGAGTTTTTTTACTATAATGTGGTCTTCCTGTTTTTGAGGCTTACCAGTTGTTTACGTCTTGTGGTACACCGTCTGTATTTCCTCTTCTGAAGTCTTCTTTTGATTGTTGGTTTGACATATATACATAGATATTGTTCTGGCCACCTGTTGTGAAGGGGAAGTTTTCTTCATTAGGGGAAGAATTCAACTGTCATCCACCAGAGTTGGTTTCCATGGTCTTCTGGTCCTTTTTGTGTTCCTGAGCTCACCAGTGCTTTCTTTCTCTTTAAGCATGTACCAAATAGTTGATTTGGCCACACCTAATATTTTTGCTATCTCTCTGATGGATTTTTATTGATTGTTCAGCCTAATAATGTCTTATTACCCTGGCAGTGACAGCTCTTTGAACTTCATATTGAGAGTTAACAGCAACAGATTCCAAATTCAAATGCCACACTAGAAATCAACTCCAGAACTTTTATCTGCTTCCTTATAAGTAAAATAATGAGGGAATAACAAAGACTTGGCCATGGAACAGCTGAGCAGCCAATTGTCCAAGTACTTTTGGTCCCTTAAACAGAAGGGGACCACATATAAAAAGATTTGGATGTAAATACCCTCAAATAAAAGCTGAAAGTCATATTCATTATTTAAGGTCCATTCCTATATACTGTGGTAGAACGCTAAAATAAGAATAACTTTAACCTTATCAATGTCCAAATATTTATGGATCTGACTGTATTATTATTATTATTATTATTATTATTATAATTATAATGATAATAATAATAATAATTTTTTTCTATGGTTGGTGCTTTTCTCGAGGAGTCCAACCTAAAGCACCATAATAAAACTATATGTATATATACTATATATATATATATATATATATATATATATATATAAAATGCAAAATCATGTGGAAATTATAATGAAATGCTTAAAGGACCTCACTTTTACTAGCAGCATTTACATTTACAGTACATTTATGGCAGTTGGCAGATGTCCTTATCCAGAGCGACTTACAAAGTGCTTTGAAGTCTATCAAAAATACATTCTGATACTGGCTCACTAGGTCACAAACTAGGAATACCATCAGTCCAAAACTCTGTTGGGGAGGTAATAGACAAGCGCTCAGACAATACATTTTTTTTGTAAGCGCTAACTAAAGTACTTTATGAAGAGGTAAGTCTTTAGCCGTCGTTTGAAGACTGCCAGTGACTCAGCTGTTTGGACATCTAGGGGAAGTTCATTCCACCACCTCGGTGCCAGAACAGAGAAGAGTCTCGATGCATGCCTTACTTGTACCCTGAGAGATGGTGGGATCAGTCGAGCAGTGCTAGAGGATCGGAGGGAGCGTGGTGCCATGCGAGGTGTGATAAGTGCTTTGAGATAAGTGGGTTCTGGTCCGTTTTTGGCTTTGTAGGCAAGCATCAGTGTTTTAAATCTGATTCGGGCAGCTACAGGAAGCCAGTCGAGAGAGCGTAGCAATGGGGTGGTGTGGGAAAATTTAGGAAGGTTGAAAACCAATCGTGCAGCTGCATTCTGGATCAGTTGCAGAGGACGAATGGCGCTCATAGGCAGACCTGCCAGGAGTGAGTTGCAGTACTCCAGTCTTGAAATGACAAGGGACTGAACAAGCACCTGTGTGGCCTGTGTAGAAAGAAATGGACGAATTCTTCCGATGTTATAAAGGAGAAATCGACATGAGCGTGTCAGATTCGCAATGTGAGAGGAGAAGGACAGTTGATTGTCCATGGTTACCCCAAGGTCACGTGCAGTAACCGAAGGCGAGATCAGAGAATTGTCTAGGGAGATTGCAAGATCCTTTATTTGCACAGGTGTAAAGTATAAGCAACATTTATATATGGCCTATACTCATTTTCTCATTTTCCTGAACAGTTGTTTAGTAAACAACACAATACCTTTATAAACTCACTTATTCACTTCCCCATTATGTGAAGTTGGTCATTGTTCTGTTAGCGATCTACAATGATCCGCCTTTTCAGCCTGTGTGCGAGCACTGGTATGAAGTCATTTGTTTATTAATAAGCTAATGAAACAAATGAAACAGGACTAGCCATGATGTACTGCAAGGGTACAAAGTGAGAGAGGAAAAAAAACAGAACATTTGCCCAATGTTGCATCTTTCTTTAAAAAAAAAAGCAGGCTCATGTGATCCAGTTTAGCAGCTCTTCAAGTTTAGAAGCTGTGAGTAGCTGGGCATGATGCCAAGCAACGCCCATTCTCCAACACAAGATCTGCCTGAGCATCATATGTTCAGATCATGAAAGTGAAGAAACTGAAAAAGACCTGCATGAGCACACTAATAATTACACACTACTTAATTATTTGATAATCAATCATGCAGGGTAAGAGGCTCTCAAGCTTATGATGGATTAATATCATAGAAAATATTAAACGTTAAAAAAAAAAAGGAAAAGGAAAAGAATGGTGGAGTAGAAGTGGAAGGGTTTTTTCAGGAACCCAGTGTGGGGATTTCCCACAAAAATCAGAAATGATGAGGCTGACTCTACATGTTGTTTCCGTGGCTACTGTTTCCTCTTTTATGTCACTTCTTTTTTTCCTTAATGTGCTTCACAATCCAATGACATCATAGAGAATCAGAACGTATGACTAGTCCAGCCCACTCTAAGACTGTCAAGTATAATAAAATCCCGTGTTACTGCTGCAGTTGGTACTGACTTCCAAGAGAGCAACATGGCACAGGTATCGTCCAATCATACTTTCTTACTGAAATGTTAGCTTTGTAAAATATCTGCCTTTCTCTATGAATGTGTGTATGTGTTATTTGAAACTGCTCATATATCTTAGGGAAAACATGCTCTGGTTTGACTGAGTTGTTTGATTTGTTTGTGTGTTTTCCAAATCACATAGCATGTGTTTAAATTGTGTCTTTAAAAATATAGGGATGGATTTTAGGATAGTTCTGTAATGCTGTAGGAAGCAAAGAAAATCGCTTGATATTAAATAACTTAGAAATTCAGGATTTGACTCCAGAGACGTTTGGGATAAGCATAGGGTCTGCACTGCTGCTCAGTAGTTTGATTCTTACCCACACACACACTCACACATGTACACGAGCACGTACACACACACACACACACACACAGCAGGGTGCCTCCCCTGGTTCGCATTGTCTGTGTTCCTGTTTAAAGTTTTAGCACATTAAACCATTAATAGGAGTTTTGCATTAGCAGTAGGATTTGCTTCTTATGCACGTTTGCGTACTACAGACGTACAAACGTGTATGCATGCACACACACACACGGACTCATACTTTTGTGGTCTATCGACTGTGCAGACAAACGTACTCTAGCTGATCTAATTTAGTGTTACACATTGTCTTCAACTCAACTTTTTAGTTCTGTTATATTTAATAGGTTCCGCTTACATTTTATCCATTTACATATTCAACTTTCACAAAGGATGCACAAAGAAGTACCTGCACATATTAAAATCTGGTCTAGTACATTCTGATTAATTATTGCATTTTGGCTTTCTGAGCAATGATTGCATCATTGCACGTACTATTGTACAAACCTGGTAGTTTCCACACAGGTCACTATGTACAGTAAAAACTGACATAAAACTATGTAACAGAAACCGTACTGTAAAACAAAGCACTACTAAGTTATATAATGATGTGCTTATTTAAACATAGGCCCTACGGAATGAATGAACGAACGAATGAATGCATGAAACCCAATAATCGTAACTGATGACATGGTTAACTAGTGGAGCCTGAATTTCATTTGTGATTGTTTGCCTCTTCTTCATACATTATCTCTGTCTTCACATTTGACTCACCCTTTTATAACTATATACAAGGATGAGTCAAATGAAAACCTTTTTTTTTTTTTTTTTTTTTTTCATTTCGCATTCCACTGTATTGTAAATAGGTGTCACAAAAGTGTGTCATGTTCCAGATTCGTTTGAAAAGAAAAATTCTTCCTCTTGCACGTGCAGGCCACTGACTCACTACCTTTTGCAATTCTTTATCCGAGTAGAAAGTGGTTCCACCCTACTTTGTCCCTTAGGAGTCCAAAAACATCCCTGCAGGATGTTGCGCGAGCGATAAATGATGACGCATATAAATTACCGCATAGCTACATCTGTTTTTCTAATTTATGTCGCAATTTTAAAGTTCGAATTTAACCATATGTATATAGACATGCACGTACATAGATGTAAGTTGGAGCCGTACTGTACACTATGTTCTCTAACTTTGCAATAAGAGACACATACCTCTCATTCTCTCTGCCAGTCGGTTTCTCTCTTGGTGTTATCTCTCCTATGGAATATTCCAGATCTCTCACCATTTACTGAACTATAGACGTGACTGAGAGATTCTCCCAAGATGACAATGGTGTAGCTCCATGTTTAACTCCGGCTTCACTACCATGGCAGTGTGACAGCAGTATTAAATATCAAATACAGAGTAAATATCAAATACTTTGAGTTATCTTAATGGAGGATTTAGAAAGACACTTCACCCATTCTGGTCAGACAGCTCGCATGTTCTAGTTCATTACTCTTGTATGCTGTATGACAGCAGCATTTACTGGAAATAAAATGGGTGACTGTTGAAATGTCGTGGCATGCATGCACGTGAGCACAAGAAGCCAATCGGGTCAATCTCATGACTCTGACTTTATAAAACCACAGCTACATTTGTAACTGGCATTTCCAACAAATGTCTTTAGTTACTGTTTTTATTTATATGTGTGTTCTTGTACAATAGTCCTTTCTGGATGCTTTTTGGTAAAACATGGGAGCATGTAAACATTTAAAAAAAAATGTAGTTATTAAATTCTAGCTTTGCTTATATTCTTGTAGATGCTTATGTCTGGCTTTAATCCATGGGGTTTTCTTGTGTTGTGTTGCTTATCGAATATGACATTTTAATCTCTCCACAATATGGCATGAGCGTGTACCATGATATTTGTGGTCTCAGAGGTGAGAAAACAAAACTGAGTTTTGGCTCCTGGAAAATGTGCAACAGTGTGCAATACCAATACCCAAGCACTGTTATGCAAAAGGACAAAAATGGTATAATAAAAAGACTTATTACAGAGAGGGAAAATCTGAGAATTAAAATACTAATCACTGTCTGAAAATATAAGGTTGATTTTGGAAAAAAAATGGACTGGAAACACAAACACATTCAGACTGCTTTTAAAAGACGTGGATATCTGGAGGTGTGATCCAAAAATACAGACATAGCACAAATCTGTATCGTTACATTTAACAGTTCCTGCAGATTGGCCTTTTATCAGCCTAAATCATGATACATTTTGTTTGCATTTTGTACACCAGCTCAGTATCAGGGAATACCTGACGTCTGAATGCAAAAAGGAGAACATCGTCTTACGCTTTCATCTGGCGATGGTTAAAAAGGCACATCTGGACATACAAGAGAATCTGAGTGAATCAGAAGAGTCAGAATGTCAGTGCAACAGTACAGAAGCTGGATGTGTCGTGGATGGAATACTTCAGCAAGAGACGAGAGGTGAGTTCAGTAAATCCGCT
Source organism: Pangasianodon hypophthalmus (assembly GCF_027358585.1). Classification (NCBI taxonomy): domain Eukaryota; kingdom Metazoa; phylum Chordata; class Actinopteri; order Siluriformes; family Pangasiidae; genus Pangasianodon; species Pangasianodon hypophthalmus. Next base: position 14,977,877 of record NC_069734.1, read on the forward strand.
GTGCCCACAAAGTATTGAGATTACATGAGATGAGCAAAGCTATGAGTTGTCTGACATGGCGTGGTACAAAGATGACTATGTGCCGTGACACAGACAACGGAGATGTACTTAAATTCTGTTCTTTGAGCTGCTGTGCTGAAAACATCACAACGATGAAGATGTTAGTGAGTCTTTTGCCTTTATGGGTTAGCTATATTCATTTAAAAAAAAAAAAAAACGAGGACATGAGAAGAGCAGCATGTATGCACAACATTACAGCATAAACATACTGTGATATCCATGTTACATTGATACTTAATAAGTAAAGTTAGAGACATATTTAAATAATGGTTCCTCCCTGCCTCATTTCTTCATCTTGCCTTTTAGGCAAAATATGAACTGCTCTAGTTCTAATCATATACTACATTAAACTTGGCACCCAAGTGGTGCAACAGAAAAGCATTTGCCCTGTCCTTGGTAGACTGCCAGTTTGAATCCTGAGGATACAGCAGCCATCTGTGGCTGGGAGTCCAAGATAGCAAAATGGCCGTGCCCTCTAGGTGGAGGCCAGATTATGTAATTACATATGGGAATGCCATTACCCAGCTAGTGCACTAGTTCTATGCAAGTAAATACTTGTGTCGTAACCGTTCCATTGTTTTTCACTTGGCACAGGGTCCTTTAAAAAGGATAAAGAATGTCAAGTGCTGATCCAGAGTTTACACCAGACAACCATCTGCCCTGAAAATATCAAACCAATAAGAAGAAGGGGTTGCCTGAGTAGTTCCACCTCAGGTCAGTATGGGATCGTATTTTATCTGCATTTTTCTAAGCCACAGTGGGTTTTTTTTGTTTCTTCCATGAACTCACTGAAACTGTACCAAATCCAAGTTTCACTGTAGAATCAAACATGAAATAATGTACAATAAGTTTTTCACAAGTGATATAATATTGATGGGAATTCTCTTTTTCTTGTGTTCAGTTTTATTCTTTTTAATCAACAAGATTAAAGCTTTCGTATTTCCTGTCTTTTAGATGACATCACCATCTACTACTACAAGTCAAATATGTTAGAAGATCTGGAAAAAGGTGTTCCTGTCGTATTGAACATCAGCAACTCAAACCAGTTTCTGAAATGCACATTCAGAAGTGACAAAGCAGTTCTGACTGTCGAGGTAAGAGAGAATCATAGTGTGAAACATGAATATGGATTCATAGTGATTTTCGTTTTAGCAGTCCTGACACAGCAAACAGACTTTAAGCTCCTGATCAATCTACCTGTCTACACTCTTTTTTTATGCTAGCTAGAGATAAATAAAACTGAGTGTGTATGGTTTTACGCGTTTTTGTTTAGTATGGTAATTCTACTTCATGTAATACAGCTGAACTGTACAGTATGAGGAGTCAACAATATATAATTCATTAGGTGACTGGACTTGTGATTAATTCTTTTAACTCATCCAAAAGGCTTCGTTAGTTCTGAATGATGACTTGGATAAGTGGGGAAACTTAAATAACCTTAAAGATTACAATACAAATCTAGCCGACATGGCTTACTATTATAACAGAGTGGTAAACATCAATCATCATTCAGTTCCGTAGGTTCGAATTAACATGTTTTTTAATATATTTGCCTGCAGACCAATCAAACTCATCTGTTTTTTATTGAATATTTTCTTTTTCAGTGCTGGGAAAAGGATAAACTGGATTCTATCTATAAGAATGACCCAACCACATGGCCTTTTGTCTTCTACCTCACGTGTACCAAGGACAACTGCCGTCGCTTCGAATCAGCCGAGTGCAGTGGTTGGTTCATCCACACGGAATCTAACTACGTGTGCATGGCTGAACAAAAGGATAAAGATAAGGATTCAGAGAAATATTCCTTCCTCATCTTACGTTCACCCAATACGACAAAGTCAAAGTGATGTGTGATCATAAAAACATCGGCTCAACTATACAGAACGTGAATTATTCCAAAAATGTGGAGTCTAATGCTGCGTAATTAAGCTATAGGGAAATATTTCTCATTATACAATGTGTGAATTGATTACCAGCAGGTAGACAGAGAGAGAGAGAGAGAGAGAGAGAGAGAGAGTGGTGATCTAACTTGCTTTTTGACATTTAGGTGTCTATCCAGAGAAGTATTTTTCTCATTATAATCATATATGCATATACATCTATATGTCAAATATGCTAATAATATGCATTGCTGCTGAATATCACTAATAATAATGATATATTTGAATAATTTTATTCATTTTCTATTCAGAGGTGTATAGGATCTGTTGTTTAACCTTTAACTGCCATTGCAGTAGTAAGTAATATGCATCATATCACATTTTATCGATTTTATATTATAAGTATTGGGTGTCTTTGCATTTCTTTGCTATGTCAGTTGCAAAATATTTTATCTTAAAAAAAATTATTTACATTTTTCCCCCTTATTCTTATAAGCGCAGATAGGCACTAAAATTAAAGGGAAAAAAAATTAAAAAAGGAGAAAAAGCTTTTTTCTGTTGATCTGTGGGAGGTACTCTAATGTGCTGACATAATTTTTGGCCCACTTGTACTCTTAGACAGATGAGTCACTACAAATCAATATTGCAGCTGTTCTGACTGATCACCTTTAGCCTATGATGAAACCTTTTTATTCTGATGGGAGTGGTCTATTCCAGGATGACCACGCCCCTTCAGTGGGCACTAAGGAATAACTTCAGTCCTCTCAGCTGAACCTTGTCTAAATTAGACTTGTACAAGCTAATTCTGGTGACTCATGGTTGCCAGACAACTTATTTAGACACTTTATGTAGGTTTTTCCTTTACTTTGTGACACAATTTCATAAACTGAGACACAATTTTCTATTTTATTTTCTTACATGCTGATTTTTATTTTGATACATTTCAAATATTTTTTTTTAAAAAAACATTTTCTTTTGTGTTTTACATAAATATTTGTAACACTTTTAAATATTTACATTTATCAGCATAATGTAGAAGCAAGTTTATATGTATATATATATTCCATTTTTTTATAATACATATTTGCAGTATCAAGATGAACAGTAATTCATTGCAACGCTCTAACACATAAATTAAATGTTTGAGCATGTTAGCAAAATTCACTGGTCCATCTCTTCATGTGTACAGTCAAATATATCTCATGCAGTTGATTGTCTTTTAATTGTGGATAATTACTTCTTATGCTCATTTCCTTCTGCTTGTGTCTCCAGAATGATTTGCATTGCTGATCAGTTCATTAAAATCCTGTTTGCTCACTATCGCTCTCATAAGCTTTGTTCACTGTCCCATTAGCATGTTCCTCATATGGGTTCTCAGGGTTGTCCACTTTCTTGGCTTTCCTATAAACCAAAACAGTTGATTGAACATACAGGATTTGATTAAACATCCTATGTGGTGAATTTATCATTTAAGTATTACGACAGAAGAGCTGTAAATATTCACACTTAAATATCACCCCAAGATGTTGTCATTGTGAATGAAAAAAAAATGAAATGGAAACAAATAAGCAGTTAGCTTGTATTGGGCTGAAAAATGTCCATTCAATTCAAAGCGAATTTCATAAGAATGTCATAAAAAAATATATATGCAAACACTTTTCCTACAAGTTGGCTTACAATTTGTGGCAAATTCATTGTCAGCCAATTATAAATACATGCAAACCACTAATTTCACATCAAATATTTACAATGTAAGTCATTGTTTTCAATTCAGCCAGCAGGCTTATGCAATACACCTATTTTGCAATCCACTCTTTTTTCACTTCCATGCTTTGCGTGTTCCGTGATGCTCATACAGTAGGTGTTTTCCCTGATGCACTTACCTCTTCCTGTTAATGGAGCCCGTGACAACGACGTAAATGCCGATACAAACCACCAAGGCCATCACCACTCCAAAAACGACCAGCCACACTTGAACCGGTGGCTCTGTGACAGGAGCCAACGTGGCACGCAGGCCTTCAAACTCCAACGTGTTATCTGTCAGCTGAAAAACCCCATTGATGCGACCTCTGGACAGCCTACGCGGGGGGAGGGGAGAGGAGGGGGGAGGGGGAGAGGGGGAGGGGGGGGGGGTTTCACGCTCTGTAATTACAGCCACTAATAACCTAACTTCTTGTCATAAGTGATTCAATTGCCAAGCCTCCTTCACATTTGGGGAGTACCTACATTTCACAGTCCAGCCGCTACAGGTAATTATACATATCGAGAGTGATGAACCACTTTGAACTCTTCAGATTACTTATAATTATACCACAGTGCTGTTGAATGCACAAGGCTGATTAGTCAGAACATTTCCATAACAATGGCTCTGACAGTAGTGTCTACTAGAAATCACAGGTTTCTAGTTCATCTCGTTCTAAGATGTTATTGATATGCTTACGTTTTTTGTAAGCAATAAAAGTATGATGTGTCATTCTTTGCAATGGCTTCATGCATCACACACGCTCTCTTTGATTATTTCGTATAACATGTTAGCAGTGCTCTCACCAGATAGCAGCCTCCACTTCTGCTTTGGGAATAATCCTAGATGCATTAGTAGGATCAGTCACCACAAAGTAAAAAGAGATCCTTGGCATTTCTTTGTATGTGTAGATATCATCTGCCCTGGAGATATTGATTTAAACAAAATGACATTGATTTAAGCCAAGCCAAATACTTTGTTCTAAATGCATATAAATATATACACACACCCATCAGCCATAGCATTAAAAAATTGTGTAGGTCCCCCTTGTGCCGCCAAAACAGCTCTGACCCGTCAAGGTAAGGACTCCACAAGACCTCTGAAGGTGTGCTGTGGTATCTGGCACTAAGATGTTAGCAGCAGATCCTTTAAGTCCTGTAGGTTGCACAGTGGGGATCGGACTTGTTTGTCCAGCACATCCCACAGATCATTGATCAGATTGAGATCTGCAGAATTTGGAGGCCAAGTCAACACCTTGAACTCTTTGTCATGTTCCTCAAACCGTTCCTGAACAATTTTTTGGGGGTATTTGGTCTGCAACAGTATTTAGGTAGGTGGTACATGTCAAAGTAACATCAACATGAATGCCAGGCCCCAAGGTTTCCCAGCAGAACATTGCCCAGAGCATCCTTCTCCTCCTTCTTCCATTGCTCCATGGTCCAGTACTTATGCACCATTGTAGGTGCTTTCGGGAGTGGAGAGTGGTCAGCATAAGCTGCGATGCACTGTATGTTCTGACACCTTTCTATCATAGCCAGCATTAACTTTTTCAGCAATTTGTGCTGCAGTAGCTCTTCTGAGGGATCACAGTACACAGGCTAGCCTTCTACCCCCACTAGCATCAGTGATCCTTGGGTGCCCACGACCCTGTTGCCGGTTCACTGGTTGTCCTTCCTTGGACTACTTTTGGTAGGTACTAACCACTGCATACCGGGAACACCTCACAAGACCTGCTGTTTTGGAGATGCTCTGACCCAGTCATCTAGCCATCACAATTTGGTCCTTGTCTTAGTCTCTCAGATCCTTACACTTGCCCATTTTTCCTGCTTCCAACACATCAACTTTGAGAACTCCCTGTTCACTTGCTGCCTAATATATCTCACCCCTTGACAGGTGCCATTGTAACGAGGCAATCAATGTTATTCACTTCACCTGTCAGTGGTTTTAATGTTATGGCTGATCGCTGTGTGTGTGTGTGTGTGTGTGTGTGTGTGTGTGTGTGTATATATATCTATATATTTATATATGTTTGATACTGACATGAAATCGACAGCTTCACCCTTGGTCTCTAAATAGTATTGTCGCATGGCAAAGGCCATGGAGGCCTTAAAGAGGTACATCTCATTGGCATTCCACTGGTACTGAAAAAAAAAAATCAATGTCTTTATCAGTATGTATGATGAATATTTATATTTAAAAATATACTAAAATATAAATAATATGGAAAATATCTACAGTATAAGGACAAAAAGTAAACATACTGCATTATCTCCCAGGGCAGCTTTTAGACTCACTCTCACTTTAATAGCATTTTCAGAATCTGTGTATAAGCAAGGTGTATTAATAACGATAAAGTCACATTTACTGGACTTGAAATCTAGCTTCACCAGTTATTTTTGAAAGATTATTTTTAGCACGTTAACAGTCAGGAGCAGTAGTATTTTCTGGCATTGCGCACTTACATGGATCGACAGAAGCATCCCACCCTGGTTCTCGGTTGTTTTTCTGGTTTTCAACCTTAAGCCACTCATACAATGTACTGAAGTAGTTCAGGAGAGGTTTGGAGTCCATCCTGGTGTCACCTGAGATATCCTCCAAAGCCCGTGTCCAAGATTTTGATCGGCCCAACTCGAGCATATGCCTGTCAGTAGACACATGATACAATTTGGTATCATTCCTCACATTTACTATTTTCAGTGAAATGTGGAACCTTTTCCTACATTGCCGGTCAAATATTTTTTGTGCTTTATTACAGTTTATCCAATATTGAATAAACTATTAAATTAAAGAAGGGAAAAATTAGATAAATGTCCAGTTGTTACTAGACAGTGTATTTAACTTGAATGTATGTTTGTTGAAGTTTAACCAATAAGGAATAAAACATGACAGAGCATGCTGTTATAATCAACCACGAACTTGATTATTTTCCAACAACAGCACGTACAAAATTATTTTATTCCTCCACAACAATTTGTCAATTTTTACATTTTTTTAAATTGAAGAATAGCACAACATACGTTTTATCCATTTATAGTTATATTTACATTTAGTTGCATTTAATGTTGTGAAAGGTTCGCAAAACTTATGCTCGTAACAGATGTTGCCTCATCAGACTCTCTTTACTTCCCTCTTGAAATTAATGACAAAAAAAATGCAGCTTGTTATGTTACTGAGAAACCGTAAAGCCCTCTGTCTTGAAGACTCGGAAAACTTAAAGTTACAGCTTTAATTCTGACTGTTACAAAGTGCTGACACAGGAGACTCCTTCCAAAAAATGCTAAATCAACATCTCGTCACAGAAAGTGTCACCATATCAAAATCATACATAGTTTTAATCCATTTAAGTCTCCGTGAATTAGCTGTTACTATAGAAATGATAATATATTACATACTGTATATTGAGTGTGTTGATATAAACATGTGATTTGCATGGCTGTGAAGCTGTGAAAGCAAAGCATTCTGCGTACCTAAGTTTGTTGCCAGCATTGGTGGAGTTTGTGATGTCACATTTGTAAAGGGGGCCAGTGTGGCCAGCTTCCTGGCAAAGTGCAGCCTGAAACTGGAACTGGTATACTGTCCTCGTGAAGTATCTGCGTTAGAGACAGACAGGAAATGGGCGTCATCTTTATCAGAAGGGCTACCACTATGAACACTATATTTTTATACTTTAAGCATCAAAGAATATTTATTGATATTATACTGTATTTTATAATGTCTTCTGAACCTAAATCACAAATGACACAGGCATGTTTCATGTATACATTCTATACATTTATTAATTGAAGGTTACATGTTACAAGTGATTACCGGATAAATGAATAATCGCCAGACACGTGGAAAAGAGCAGGTGGGTCACAATATGTCTCATCTCTAGGTAAAGGCTCCACCACACCAACCAGCTCTCGTCTGTAACAGACAAACAATAAGAAGTATTATTAGCCTAGTGCACTAGTGTTATAACCAAGAAAACTGTTTAAATAAGACAAAAAATAAACTAGTGTTCCATCAAATAGATAAATGTTTGTATTTAAGGACTGTTCATTCCACTCTCAGCTTGTAACAGGACTCTATATGAGTATTTCTTACTTAGATTTGAACACATTTTTTGAAGTTTAAAAAATTTTAGTAGAGTAACAGGAACATAGAGGGGGATAATTCATCATCAGTATCAGTGATTATTAACTATAAGTGGCACTCTTTCATAAATAGCCAATAATTCAATTACATTTTTTAATTTTTAAATCAAATTTCTGTGCATGCATTTGGCACACTGCCCAAAAATTTTTACCTGTGACAAATTTACATCAAACATGTGTGACATCCTTGTGACTACTGGACATCCCTAATGAGTGACATTTGACGTGTAATTTTTTGTAATGTGCCTAAAAACATTAGTGACCCTCTAACTGACAGGGTTGCGTCATAGAGGACTTTTTCCAATGCCAGTTACATCATCAGAGTGAAACCATTTTGAGGGTTTTACACTTACTTCATTTCCCACCAGCGGAGCATCCACTGGTCTTTGGGGATAGTCCCCTGGAACACCTGCCACCTCCATTCCTCCAGCATGTAGGTAAATGGCATAGTTGCCACAATGGTTAGGGCCTGCTTCAACAGGAAGTTAATATCTGTCTCTGAAAAAGTAGAGCGGATGTAGGTAATTTCAGGTTAGCCACAACGTCACTTACACTTCTACTCAATGTTTCATTTTAAGATACCATATGTGATGTTTTTCTGTATAATATAATGTGACAGACCTGCCAACCCAACGCACAGCCCTGGACAAGCAGGAATGCAGGAGAAACTATACGGTTTCCATGCAGTCCTTTACACAAATCATTTGCATAAAGTACAAAATGTTGTGCACATATATACTGGGTTTTATGGTAACCACAGGCGCTTTTTGAGTCAGGGTATTTGGGGGAAGGAGAACTACTACTTCCTGGTCATTACTGCTTCCTGGTAAAGCCTGAATCTACGCATACTCCAGTTTCTGCCTCAACGGGTTTGACTGTGCTGTTTGATCACTGCTGCGGAGAGCATGATAGCAAGCAGTGTTTTTAATCACTTTCTAATTATCATTACCACTAAAATGATTTGGTACGTATTCAATTTTCAGCGTTGTTGTAGGCCTGTTTTCTCTTTTTCGTTTTCTCTTACAGTTTTTGTGCAGCCAAGAACTGGTGGTAGTATCCCTAATAAATGGAGTGAACTGCTTTTAACTATATACTTGTCTAAATTTAGCCAGACATACACTGATAGATTGATAGAGCACATTAATGAAGTCAAAGCATCCCCCATTTACATTGACAGAAGGCATGGAAAGATGCCTGGTGCATCTTTCAGACAGGACAATAGATAGAGAGGAGAGGGTGTCAGTTAATATTGGAGAACACCTACGCAGCTGTCAATCATTCCTGATTCTCATGTCAGTTCACTCATTGTTTTTTTTTAATTGAGGAAGAAAAGATTGCGCTTTTTGCATATTTTTGAGTGATAAATCATAGCAGCGTACTCTGATGTTAAAATACAGAGATCCTACGCAATATGTGTAGTGGTTGGCAGGTCTGAAGTTAAATCTATCTATCTATCTATCTATCTTTTATATACGTATTTCTGTCTGTTTATTTGTCTATTCATTCATTTAGTCTATTCTGGTCAGGGTCACAGTGGATCTGGAGTCTATCCCATGAACACTGGAGACGATGTAGGAATGCACTAAAATTGGAAACAAGTCTATTTCAGGACTTCTTTGCTTGTTTGTTTGCTTGTTTATTTGTTTGTTTGTTTGTTTTTACTCAATTTTTAATCCCATAAGATCCGAACGTACTTGTTCTTCACTCGTAACTATTTACCTTTATTATTAGTTTCACTGTAATTACTCGATAAAGCATTGTAGTTGCTGAATAGTATACTGTAAGATTATTAACTGAAATAACAAAGCGAAAGGGTTAAAATGATATTTCTACTACATGGATTGTGTCACAGAAGTGTCTGACCGGAGTGGTAATGTGAAATAGAAATATCATAAATGAAAAAAAAAATTCTTTTTATATTAAGGCGAAAAAATGTGAAAAATCCCTGACGCATGACCTCCATCGTATTTGATTAGGAATCTATTTTGTGAGTCTATATGAATTAAATCGTAGTGATATATTGCTAATAATTGATACGAGGCTAAATTATTAGACTGTTTTATAATGAATTTTACAGCTGTATTGATTGACAAAATCAAAATGGACCCCTCAGTGGTGAATGTGTGAAACAGTTAAGGTGTCTCCGATGCAGCTAATGTTTTCATACCTGTGTCTTCTATAAAGTCAGAGGGCAGGAGCCCCAGCGACTGCAGGTGAGATGGGGTTGCGGCTGACAGACTCATGATCTCTCCAACTGCTTCGTGAAAGCCCTCGTTGGCTCCGTCTCTGAGAAGGTAAGGAAGGTGTCGATAGGCCATCTGGTACTGGTTGTGTCCCATCTCGTGATGTGCAGTTAGAAAATGGTCCATGTTCACCGAAGAGCACATCTTGATTCTGGAGGAGAGGAAGTTAAATCGATATATCAGTGCCTGCTGTATTTGAATAGCATTCCTTTAGAAGAACTTACTTTCATCTCGCATTGAAGAATTCCTAACCTTCTATGTTTATCTGTAAATTTGTAACTATGTTCATTCATAAGTCAGTGATTTTCTATGTAACTAAAAGCTCTAGAGATATAGAGGGCTTTTAAAGTGATACCTTTCAAGCAACAGGAGAAAAAAAATAGGGAGGGAGGATTTTTTTTTTTTAATTGTGGGCTTAAAAATGCTAAAATTGATCCTGGAACTTATAAATAAAATAGAAAATTGCACTGGGAATGCATAAATTTTATAAATTTTAATTGTAATAATTATATATTTATTATTTATCATTTAATTATGTATCCAATGATTATACAAATGATGTTGATTTCTATAAAGTTAAAAAAAAAAAGCCAAAATATGAAAAATTATTATTTTAATAACCGAAATCCCAGAAGAATAAATGGGCGTGTGAGGTGGCCTGCATACCTGTAGTCCTCTCGGTTGCCCATGTCCCACGCTGTGGGGTGACACACCACTTTCCTGCCGTCACTGGGTTTCGTGAGCATTGAGTTCGTCCAGAAGTTATCAAACATGGCCGACATGTTCACAGATACAAAGAACTTTTCTGCTTCCTGGAACAGCCGCAGTTCTTTCCAGCCCTGAAATCAACCATAAAATATTTCCTAATCATCATTTTACAGCTGAAAATTGATAACGGATGATAACGGATAAAGGATCCTGCGCCACAAATCGGATAACACATGTAATCTGATTTGAAATGGACCTTTGCATTGAGATAAAAATCAGCTGCGGATTGTTGATTACGTGCGTAGTCATTAAAAGATCTGACCTGTGCTATCATTGCCGAGGTTACGTCGATATCAGGCTTGTCTGGATAAGGGACGCAGAGTGAATAAAGGCTGGTCCAAAACCTTCCCCACATATCACCTGAAAAACAACAAAGATAAGAGGAAACATCAGACTCAGGAACTAGTGCTTTACTACTTTTAGTTTGTATACCTTCAATCCTGCTCTATACTCATGTATTTGCTTTATAACATTAATTTTGATATCTGTTTTATGATTGTACAGTAGATTATGTGTATGTGATATGGTGGATGTGCTACACACTAATTTGCCACATGAAATTACTATGAACCCTGTACATTTGGTAAATACTACCACTACTACTGCTTGTTATTTACAGCATTAGTTAAGACTGAAAATCCTAGTAGGCAGAGATGACAAAAGAGAATTTTTTACCTATAATAACATTCATTAATATAGGTATGTTTAGAATTCATTAATTAATATTTGTTCATTTTTTTGTTAATATTGTCCTGAAATTAGCTAATACAGTACATAATGTTAGCTAAGGGAAATTTAATGTAAAGTATTATCCTACTAGTACTGTTACTAGTAGACTAATGATCATCTAAATGTGCAGATAAAAGATACCACTCAATTTAATGACACAATATTAAATATATAATAATCCAATCTGATTCATCAAATCACTATCAGGGTCAAACCTACAGATCTAAAGATCAAATGTTCAAAAGCACTTTGTACTCAAATATAGATATGAATAGGAGGTGCGCTATTTTATCACACATCTAGGGTGAGACTAGAGGTGTACATCAGGACTGGGATGCCAGCAAAGACTACGAGCCTTAGCATGAAACTATGGGACTAAGCAATGCATTTACAGCATTCATCAGTCATCCTTAGTAACTGCCTGGTCAGGGTTGGCTTACTTCAAGCTACTAGTTTATATTTGGGTTAAAAAATATTTGTGGGCATGTACAAACAAAAATAACAATTGCATCAGCAATCAGTCCATATTCTCTGCTTAAATTTTGGACTACAGACGTGAGCCATATAGTGTAGTTTGCTATTATGAATAGAGCGTGAATTCAAACATGTGGTTCTTAAATTGTAGCCTTACCAAGCAAATGAGCTGGAAGACCTCCATTAGAGGCGATGTGGCCAGGATATGTGTCCTGCAATTTGGCTCTTACATATGCGTGAAGCTCTTTGTACAAAGGCAGAATCTAAATATGAGTACAATATCAGTTATAAGGACAACTCTTGAACTTATCATTCAATCGAGTTTCATTTGTATAGCACTTTTAACAATAGACACTGTCACGTAAGTGACTGTGCAGAAATCCAGATGTATAGTATATTTAGATTCCTAATGATCCATCTAGTGGCAAGGAAATACTCATCTACTGTGTGCCATCAATAAAAATATAATTTTACTTGCATTTTTAAAACCAGCAGTTAGCTTCCAGTTCAGCTAGCTTATTAACCTCTATGGCATGTGTTATAAATGATCAGACATACCTCATTATATATGCGTCTCACATCTGTCATCAGTTCATCTCGAGTGTAGCTGTATTTTGGCTCGTCAAATGTTTCATAATTGGCCCTCCAGTAGTCTCCATGGTCTTTATAATCTTGAATACAAGCACAGAGAATGAGCACATCTCAACTAGCTGACTGAAGAACCGTTTTTAATGACCTTCCACATTACGATTTGAAAGCAATCTCCACTCAAATGGCTGTTTCTAATTTATCGATATATAAATTCTGTGTAACAGTTTGTCCCTTAGCTAATAATGAGACAAATAACTAGTAAATGAATAAATGAAAGATTGCAGTGGATCGTAATCAAGGTCGAGTTTATATTAGTCACGATGTGGCATACTGTTCAGCTTGGCAGCTTCGTTCTTCAAGTCCACATAGTCTTCATAGAGTCGTCTCATCTTCTTGCCCACTTGAACCCTCCAGCCTTCCCACACATGCAGCCGCTCGTAGTAATCCCTGCTGTTGGCCATGATGGCTTCCAGGCCTGAGAAGGAAACAGATGCCGGATATACTAGATCAATCAAAGTGGAATAGAATTTGCCTAAATTTTTCAAAGCCAGAAAAAATGGGTTTTATCCACATCAGTTACTTATCAAAGCCTTGTGGAGATGAGTTGCGTATAACAGGGCAGAGAAAACACAAAAATGAGAATAAACTTTAAATGTTTGCATATGTGTATGTTCAATTAACATTGACAGTCTGCACTTGTGTATGCCAGTCAGAAGGTTTTATATACACAGATTGTGATCCTGTATAAGCCAATAAAATAAGAAAAAAAAATATATATATATAAAGTGTTCCATCAAACCCTTAAATCTTTGTATTTCTTCATTGTCCACTCTCAGATTCTAACGCTACTTTAAATGAAATTAAGTTTCTGTAACACTAATATATGTTGCCTAATTAGAGCAATCCAGTTAAATCTAGATATTTTTTTTCCAATAAAATAAAACGCAATATCCAAACCAAGTTTGGTAAGGTTAATATAAGATGACTGGAATATGTAAAGAATAAAAAAAAAAACAACGTGACATGCACTTATAGTAAAATAATCAGGCCTAACATGATGTGGAGATACTTTTACTTCCCCAAAGTTGATTCATTTCCTGCAACAGCATGTCCTCTATCCTGAAAACTGAAATCTCTTCTCTATCTTTGTTGTATAAATGTATCCTTATTGAAAATTTCACCATATCAACAATTATACAATTTTTCTTTGTTAATTATTAGGCTTAGTTTATGTGTGCTGTCAATGTCCATGATAAGGCCATGTGTGATAATGTATTAGAAGTGATATAGACCTGAAATGTTCGTGCTGTTATACAAATTTAATCAACTCCTGACCAATCAGATTTGAGAATTCAACAGCACTGTGGTATAATTAAAAAAATCAACCTTATTGAGTTTACGATTTAAGGAACGTGTTATCTCTGCAGTGGCAGTACCTGGTTCCAAAGTCTCGCAGTTGAAGGGGTCGTCGATTTTACACACCGTTCCTGTGCTATAAATAGTACTCATCTCATTCATGACTTTGCTTAGCTGCAATACAAACAGACAGTTTGTAAGAAAGACAAAATTTTTTTTGATATTAGCTATTTACACAAATTATGTGTCTGAAACCAATTATTACATTGACGAGAAATGATGATCTAACACGGTCTGTTTGAAACAATGTACAAGTGCTGTATTAAAAGATATTTAAGTCTAAATATTTATGAAAAGATTCAGGTTAAGGTTAAAGTTAAGGTTAGTGCTTTCATTTCTTGAGACCTTATTTGTAGGAAATTGAATAAAATCCTATCACATCATACTTCTTCAATCCTTTGTGCTGATTATTTATTTGTTATACAAGAAACTAATCATTTTTACGCAAATCTAGAGAATAGTGTCCTTTAAGCTGAACAGTGTCACTGTACTTACATAGCTGGCTTTATCGGGTGACAGCGCACCTTCCCCTTTGTCCTGGAGTGATCGGAGCTGGAGCTTAATCTCTTGATCAGAAATCTGATCAATAGGGAAAGCATTGGATTGCTCTGATGCTTTAGAGTAATATTCACTCCAGATTGCCCCCTGTGCTGCCTATGGAAAGAGTCTCAATTTAGCATCATTACTCTTAAAATCATAAAACCACTAATATCTATTTTATGCTACACAGATGAAATAAATAAAGTGTATACATTAAGTAAGGAAGTTGGCATTTGAGGACTGAACTGTGGCTCATAATTAGTTTTCAGTCCTCAGATTTGAAATCACAGTCTATCACCAAAGCAGAACTTTATCCGTCGTCCCTTTAAAAGTTGTAGCTATTGCAATCTAGGCTCATTTAATTGCAGCATTTTTTTTTTTTTTTCAGGAAGGACAATAAAAAGAAGCATTTAAATTCTTTCCATTTGGTTACAAAAAAATTATGTCACACAGAGGTCACAGAAATGAGCAAGTTCAGGGAAAAAAACAGAGACAGTTTCCTCTTTTACATGACTGCGCTCACCAGTTTGTCCGAGTTCTCTGCCGTGATGTTCGTGTTGTACTCCCAAGAAGCGAGACTGTATTGGTACATGAGACGGGATGCATCCTCATCGAATTTCTGCAGGAACTCTCTGGCCCTGTCCTCAACTGTCTGAGCCCAGGCCGCAGAAGTCGCGGCCAAAACCAAGATGCACAGAACAGACATCTTCCAAGAGCACTGACAGCGTCTCAGCAAAGTCACCGTCTTATCAAGAGTGTTCTCTGGCTACACCCTTTGACCTGAGCTATAAAACAAAATAAACTCATATCATTTAGTGCTTATTCATTGCACAAAGTACAGGCATTTGAAATGCAATGGCAGAGTCTTAATCGAGTCTTATGGGGAGCTGTATGACTAAATATCAAGGGAACATGTACTATGTTAAGTGTCTGCTCTCTGATGGTGATGAGTTTAGCGTAGAATCAAATATTCTATTCAAACCATTCTATTAAAAGCATGAAAAACATTTGACATTTCTCCATAAAAGGAAAAAATACATTATGTTTGTTAAGTTTGTTCTATGAATTTTGTAAATCACAATTGCTTGAGTTGTTATTAGATATTTAATTTGAATTTGCAGTGTTTTTTTTTTAAATAATAGTTCTTATATTACTGTTTATTAACTGTTTTTAAACTGTACCCTCATAACTGTTTACTAAGATGATTAGATTTTCTATCACTTACATCCAAAATCAACCTGACATTCATCAAAACAATCTGACTTGTTTGCTCAAGAATTCACATTAAAAGATTGTCAGTGCTGCTCTCATTATGTTGTGAAGGTTTGTGATGGTGAAGATAAATGACATGGGTTTGTGTTTCGATGTACACATTATGGCTGAGGAAAACAACTAGTTAAAAGGATTAAAGGTTGGTTTGTGTTTCTTTTGTTGCCTTCAGAAGGTCAAAAGACATACTCTGATGTGTAAGAATGTTTTGGAAATGGTTCTTTGAAGCAGAAAAGTCAGATTAAGCCACAAACCACAAGCAGTTTTCCATTTTTAAACTAAATGTGAGTTTGAGTAATATGAAAACCTTTTTTGTGCATTGTTTATTGCAAAAGGTTATTGTAGGAAACGACATCAGAAAGAAACAATGAGGTGAACCTGACTCAAAAGGTAACCCATCCCTTTCTGGGTGATAGGGTGAGTATGAATCATTCTCTTCTACAACTGTATACTGTCAGGATATTGTAGAGGAGACTGATGCAAGTGCAGATTTCTATTTTAATGAAGAACGTACAAACAAAACAACAACAACAAAACATGAACTATGGCTTCAAGGCAAAAAGACATACATGAACTAGTGAGTGACAACAAATGACAATGAAAGACAAAAGCTAGACCATGTGATCTGGTGGGGTGCAGTGGCCGATGGGAATCGTAGACCTGCACCGAAGTCAGCATAACCATGAAACATACTATTAACTCAAAGTTTGTTGTAAGTCCTGAGTCCTGAGATGAGCACAGGCAAGTCTTTATGATTACAGAAGCAGTTCTTCAGTACAAGTCTACAGAATCCAGGTGAGATTGTCATGCCACTCCTGAGATACCAGTGATCCTGTGACCTTCTGCTCTCCGGACCTGCCTGATCCATCCTGATGCCCTACTTCTGGTTGGAGTTCTCATTAGTTGGAGATTGCTTGCTGCTGCTGGCTGTGGCCCCACATGGATGGCCTGAAGGTCATTACGATTCCTGGGGATGGTGCCACTTGGGGGCTTGGAGATGGCTTGAGGATGTCATATGGGGAGTTGTACCGTCATGGCTTGGGGATCTCATATGAGGAGGTGTACTGTGATGGCTTGGGGATCTCATATGAGGAGTTGTACTGTGATGGCTTGGGGATCTCATATGGGGAGTTGGACTGTGATGGCTTGGGGATCTCATATGAGGAGGTGTACTGTGATGGCTTGGGGATCTCATATGGGGAGGTGTACTGTGATGGCTTGGGGATCTCATATGAGGAGGTGTACTGTGATGGCTTGGGGATCTCATATGAGGAGTTGTACTGTGATGGCTTGGGGATCTCATATGGGGAGTTGTACTGTGATGGCTTGGGGATCTCATATGAGGAGGTGTACTGTGATGGCTTGGGGATCTCATATGAGGAGGTGTACTGTGATGGCTTGGGGATCTCATATGAGGAGGTGTACTGTGATGGCTTGGGGATCTCATATGAGGAGGTGTACTGTGATGGCTTGGGGATCTCATATGAGGAGTTGTACTGTGATGGCTTGGGACTGCGATTGCTGGGGTGGCTTTGGGGCTGCAGTTGCCACGAGCAGTTTTGTACTCAGAACTCCATCAGTGGACAGTGGATGAATTTACTGGTTGCATAATTGCACTATTTGACCATATAGTACACAGTTATAGAAGGGATTTATTTACAATTGCACTATCCGATGGGTTGAGGATGGGTTCCTTTTGAGTCTGGTTCCTCTCAAGGTTTCTTCCTCATATCGTCTCAAGGAGTTTTTCCTTGCCACCATCACCTCTGGCTTGCTCATTAGGGATAAATTCAAACATTTACAATTGATTTTGGTTTAATTTAATTTGAATCTATTTATTTCTGTAAAGCTGCTTTGTGACAATGTCCATTGTTAAAAGTCCTATACAAAGAAAATTGAACTGAATTGAATTGAATTATCTGCTGAAACAAGGGTGAGACTTGGGCATGAACTCTTTTTTGGGAAGTGCAAATCCTGTCACCAGAAGGTTGTTTGCCACTTAGTTGTTTTCAAAAGGCTGTTTTCTTTGTCAAGAGCTGTTTCCTATGGAGTCCGTCACACCCTTTTTGCCCAGTGCTGCAAAGATGGTGCAATAAAAACTTCATTAATGTTTGGTGCCACTTTGTTTGAACAGACAATTACTTATTATGCCCTCGTGTTTATTACTCGCTTCCTCACAACTCCAGGGTCCCTGGTTTCATCATGGGCTCGGGTTCCTTTCCGTGCAGAGTTTTTGCATGTGTGCATGTGGGTTTCCTCCAGGTTATCTGGTTCCCTCTCATTTACGTGTGTTTGGTGCCCTGAGATGGCCTGGGTTCCCATCCAGGATGTTTTCCAACCTCACGCCCAGTGTTCTTGGGATAGGCTCTGGATCCACTACAATCCTGACCAAGATAAAGCATTTACTAAAAAAATGAATGAATAAATGAATAAAATAAATAGCATGTGTTTCACAGGCTTTCTTTCTTTATTTTTTGGTTTAGATGATGTAATGTTTAGTCTTTTTTCGTTTAGTTTTACTTTCTGATCATTATGAGATACTAAGGTATATTCTTGGTAGACTTTCTCATTATTAAAACTTAGATACAAGACATAATATCTGTTTTTGTACATCAGGGCTAAAGTGTGTAGAAATGTTTTGCAGATGGATAAAATATGACATTTGCAAATATTCAAATTTAGGGTGAGATTGACATTTAAGGGGCTTTAACCACTTACTAAAAACCACCCAAAATAAAATGGGTCACGGGTATCCAAGTAGTAAATCAAAGATTACCACTGAGAAGCTGACTCGAAATGTCAGGTTTGAGTCACCAGTTGTCACTTTTCACAGAAAACAGAAGGGTGGTTTCCATTCACATTCGTATTTTGTTTTCTTTTTCTTTACATCATCAAAACTGCAGTGAAACTGGGTAAAAGCAACAGCAGAAATGAGACATAGTAACACCTATTGTATAGCACTTTGGGAAATTACAGTATATATACTTTATATAGTGTGAGTGAGAGTGAGAGGGGTTTTTTTTCCTCCTAGGAAATTACAGAAAGAGTTCAAACTGACAAGCAGTTTGTCTGTTTATTTCCTCTACAGATTTGTAAGAAAATGCAATAGCTTGCTTTTTTGTCATAAATAAATTCAATAACCATATGAAAGGTTGAATTAATAAGGCTACATGATAGGAAAATGGAGGTGATTGCTTTTGCATTGTTTGTGCACAGTAAAGAAGCCTGTGAAACGTAGCCTGTAATGATTATAACTCATATACTTTGAGTTATATACTGAATTAGCTGAAGTCATAGAATGTGATCATGCAACACACCAAGTCATGGAAAAGGTCTTAGGTCTTCTTCTCAAGACTAAAATCAAAATTTGACCGAGCTTTGAACCTATTACACCCCAAAACGTGATCTCCGCTCCTCCAACTCCAACTGTCCCTCAGACTCGTTTGCATATTATCTTCATCTCATATTCTCATCTTACGCTCCAGAACTGTGGAACTCCCTTATATCAATCTCTTAGTACATTTAAATCTTCTCTTAAAACGTATTTTTTTTTAGGATTGCTTTTATTTGATTACTTTGTTTTGTTTTGTTATTAAATTATTGTTATTACTATTATTGTTATTGTTATACACTCTTATGTAAAGCGCCTTGAGAGGCCTTTTTAAAGGCGCTATATAAAATAAAGGTTATTATTATTATTATTATTATTAAAATCATAAATCAGTTGATTGGCTCAGCAAAGCTGTGCTGTGAAGAGCATTTTTTGCTCAGTCATTGGCTTTATTAATGCTTTCTTTTGCATTTTTCCTGGTAAAATCACAAGAAATATATAGACATAAAATCTGCTAAAATCTGCTAATACCTTATATTCTGCACAAAGATGATGAAAAAGATGATGCATTATTTCAAATTTTCAAAAGAATTTCCCTGTCTGGCACTATAGAAAGAGGAACAACATTTTTACTACGAAAGCCTGCCTTCAGCAGATTCCTTTTTCTGCCACAACGTCCGGAAAAAAATGTGATCTCT
Source organism: Pangasianodon hypophthalmus (assembly GCF_027358585.1). Taxonomy (NCBI): domain Eukaryota; kingdom Metazoa; phylum Chordata; class Actinopteri; order Siluriformes; family Pangasiidae; genus Pangasianodon; species Pangasianodon hypophthalmus. The sequence goes on from NC_069734.1 coordinate 14,997,753, forward strand.
TAAAAAAAAACTGTCTGTGGCCACTGTAGCCTCAGGTTCCTGTTCTTGGCTAACAGAAGTGGAATCCGAGCCACCTCAAGTTTCCACGTGGTATGCATTCTAAGATGCTTTTCTTCTCACCTCGGTTGTAAAGAGTGAATATTTCAGTTACCGTAATCTCTGTAAAATCAAACCAGTCTGACCATTCTCCCCTGACCGCTCTAACCAGATAGGTCAAATCTGGCACCAATAACCATGCCAACCATGGTCAAAGTCAACCAGATCACATGCTAAAATCCTTTTAAACCCAATTTTCTCTCAATTTAGTCACTGGCACTGGCATTGCCATCTACAAGCTTGTTCTCTTATTACGTTACAGCTAAAGATACAGTGTGATTGTCAACATGTTCTTCCTTCAAAACACCTGAAGCTACTTTTTTTTAAACTGCAAACATAGGGCAACATAGGGCAGCTCTGGGAAATGTTAACTGTATTTTCCATGAGCTAGGAGACATTTAATATTACTGTAAATAATCCAGATAGCAATCCTGATTACACCTCTATAAATGTGATACTTTAGTCTGTACATGTTGTATTATTATAAATAACTGTTCATTATCTGTGCACTTACTGATATAATTTTTATATCCTTAATAAATATTATCTCGGATATCTACATATAATTCTGTTACACCTGGATGCTTACGTACGGAGCTTGGAAGCATGGATTGTTTCATATATAATAACGATCCAAATCCTGAATTCTCAGATTTTCTCTCATTTTTCATTCTTATAAGTGAAATGCGAAAATTAATCTCTAATAAAGGCTTGTTTGAGCTACACACTGAAAGGTCACCAGCAGGGGGAGACAGAATTTGAACAGGGAATACGCAGGGAAAATAGCTAAAAGGTGTTGGAAAGAGGACATCAATGCATCATTGGAGGGAAATTTGTTGAGCACACAATGGGCTAATTGCACACACACTTCTGCAGTGTACGGTTCCTGCGTTTCCGCTTCTTTCACTACACTCACAATTGAGGTATTTTATAGTCTGTATCTGAAGGGCTCCTGAAGATAAATATCAGTGACTTTCAGATATGTAAGAACACTTGCAAAGCTGTTCCTAGCTAGCCGGTAGAAAGTGTGTATGCTTCATCATAAATAAACAACTATGAAGGGAAGAAAATATGTTTAACAGAAATGGGGTGAAGTAGTGCAATGGTTGTGACATAGGCATGTTTGCTAATCGTCGTCTCCTGACGTCATTCTGAGCTGGGAAGCTGAGGCAGCTAAAATAGTTCTTAAATTCTGTGAGGGACACAGAAGTGCTCAGACTGGAACTTCTTTGTTCCTGAAAATGTTCTGTCTTAAACACATTACAGTGGACACTCATTTTGATGTGATATTATGAAGGAAGTCGCTGTCTCACTGTACTGACTAGCGTAAACGATGCTACCGGAAACGCTAGAGCGGCATTATTTCAAAAGGGAACTGCGTCATCAGCCTGAATGTAGCCCAAGTAGCCCATAATATTCTAAAATATCATATTCAGAGTCAAGATTGTCCATGAAAACAGAATAAAATGCTGGTTTTTGAAAGGATAAATTCAGAAAACAAGTAATTTAGAGTTTTCCATTTTTGATTGGAATACGTATTTAGGAGAAGATACGCAGATTGGATTGTGAAGGAGGGAATCTGCTTATCACATTGCCAGAGTGTGGAGATTTATTAAATCATTACCAGGAGGGGGTGCTGTCTTACAACACTGACAGGTTTAAAACACGTTATACTCAAAGCTGGCTGAAAAATGATGAAAAAATTAGGACCCCAATGAGCTAGCATGGGCTAAGTTCCATTTTGAGATAATGCGGTTCTCGCATTTCCAGTAGCATTGTTTACGTTAGTCAGAACAGTGAGATAGCGACTTGTCCTTCATAAACACCACATCAGAATGAGTGTCCACTCCAAAGTGTTTAAGGGAGATCATTTACAGACACATAGAAAGTAATATTCTGATTACTGCTGTGACCCTCTGTGCACAGCGGTCTTCAGAATTTGAGCACTTTTTAAGCTGCTACAGCTTCCCATCTCAGGAAGAGTTCAGGAGACGATGGGAAACAAACGTCCTGATCATTTCACTACTTCGCCCCATGCTATGGTCTGTAGTCAACATTTAATAAAACATTTTCGCGGATGTGCTGTTGTAGGAAATTAATAAACGACAGTGAACTGACATGAACAAGAGTGACTGTTACCATACCAAAGTTGATTGTTTTCCTAGAACAACACTAAAATGTTTTATTCCCTTTATACCTCAGCAATTTACTAACAGTTACAGTTACGTCATTTAAGTTTTATGGAACATCCTTGAAACCAGTTAGATCCTGTTGTCCCTTCCAGCTATATAACAGCTTTTCCACTGACTTCCAAATATGCTTAATAAAGTCTCCTAAAACTTCACCACATCAACAATAACACACATTTTAAAAAAATCTTTTTGCATGGAGCATCTACCATACAAGTCCATATGTAAGTTACTATGGAAACAATAACATATTAGAATAGAGCGAAGCAGGTATCAGAAAAGTGGCGTTCATTCAAGGTCTACCGAGATTTCTCTTGTGTTTAAGTTTAATCATTTCACAAGCCTGTCCACGTGAAAGCATCATTTACTCCATTCAGCTTAACTTGGACTATTAAAATATGATGTTTGCCCTGAGCACATCTCCTCAAGAAAAGGCACCATAAATCCTTCTCCAGACCAAACCTCCAATTTGTCGCTAGGCCTTTTCTATAACAATATTTAAATCACCGTCGACCCCGTGTACCTAGGCCGCCAGATGTTGTCAAATCAATGTGTATCAAAACCACCAGACACCCGAAAAAGCTTCTTTTCACATTCAGACTTATCGACAATTATGAACAATTCACGTCCTCACAGATATCACGACTATAACACTGACGGTACTGTGTATTGTTTATACAAAGCAATAACTTTTGTGCGCAATATTTATCTTTATCACAGTGTAATAGCTGTATATAGTATCCACTTCTGTTCATAGCAACTTGTTTCTTATTACCAGTGTTGTCTTTGTCCTTGTCTTTGTTATCTTATTGTAATGTGTAATATCTACAAGCACAGTTAGACTGATAAGAACAACACGGAATAGATAAGAACAAGACCGAGTCGGATTCCCAAGCTGGTAAAGCATGGGTCTGATTATGATTCTTATAGTTTTATATATTTATTGTTTCATTTATTATGTATATACAGTGTGTATCAATTTAATAAAATGTGACTTCACAGGTAGGAACTAGGAAGATATCAAAAGAACATGGAGGCAACATAACATCTTCTATTAAGACATAATATGGAATTAATTAGCTTTAACACATGTTTTGTAAATGTGGCTAACTTTTATTTACTATTCTCTAATATTCTCTAAATCAGTGGAGTATATGGGATCTAAAAAGAAGGTACATCTAGCTACATGCCTATAGTTTTATTTTGCTCTAAAATATTTATTTATAATGTATTGCAGTGGGAATTTGCTTTGTAATATCTGTAGAAAAGGAAAAGCAATGAATAAAAAAGCACTTTGGTACCTCAAGTTCCTTTTATTGGTCTTTATTCGTGTGAAACAGGTGCAGTAATGTCACTTTCACGGCTGATTGTTTAAGGCTGGAGGATCTGACTCATAAAGCCAGGGCCATGGAGATTCCAAAAACCTTCACTTTATGTAGACTCATGTGGAAACATAGAGCAATATGCATCTGTGGAAACTCTGATCTGATGACACTCTTCGGCTCAGGACAGGACTCATGCCATGACTTATGCCTTGAGTAAAGTGGATAGAAAACTCAGATTGCACATGCTTTATCTGAACACTATAGCAAGTGCAATTATCGACAAAAGGTGACGTTTTCATAACGTGAGGCACTTGACTATTGCGGAAAATGTGTCAGGATCCTAGTTAAAGTGCAATGCATAGGATGTGAAGTACGCCATCCAAAATAAGTGCAATTTGTATATGTAAAATTGATATACAAGTGAAATTTGTGACAAAGGATCACAGTGTTCAGATCACAAAGTTGTAACGCAACTCTTGGATATATATCTGAGCTTCGTTCAATAAATAACGTTGTGTCATTTTAAAACATGGAAAATACTGTATGCTGTAGATGTTTCATCTGTGACTTAGTGAATGCAAGCAGTTATGGTGTATAATACACCCTGTGAAGTAGCACTTTATTAGATTGTAGTGATGAAATTATATTTTATATATTTTAACAGTCACTTTATTCAGACTTAAGATTCCTAGTGCCACCATTGGGCACTTTAGCTAAATAACACTACTGTAGAGTTTACAATGGAACTTCTGTCTGCCTCTCTCTCTCTCTCTCTCTCTCTCACACACACACACACACACATGCACACACACTTTTTTCCACCTCATTCAAATTTCTCATCTGCACCTGTAAAGCAGGTGCAGTTGCATTGCAGTACCACCAGATGCTGGTGTTGTTACTGCGAAATTTCTGTCATGTCAGCACGCCTTGTTTAAAATGGCTTTACACACACTATGTTCCGCTTGTCAAATATTTCCCAACAAATAGTTCAAGGTCTACTCAAGGTCACGAGCTTTCTCTAGTGTTTGGGTTTAATCATTTCGACAGTGAGCCTGTTCATGGGTAAGCTTCATTTACTCCATTTAGCATAACTTGCACTTTTAAAGCATGATGTTACATGATAATATATGTGTGAGTGGTCATATTCTGACACCTCGGACATCAACAAAGAGAATTTTGTGATCTTTCTAAATCATAATGCATTTAGTTGGTTAGCTAAGTAGGGAATAAAACACTTGGGAGCATGATGTTAAAGGAAAATAATCCATGACTGCGTGATGTGATTGTGATGTGATGTGATGTAACCCGAGACTAAGTGGCGTTGCTGTTACCAGGCTGAAGTTGGTTATTTTTCAATTAGAACAGTTTAATAATTGTACTTGTATACAGGGACATCGTAACCCCTTAAAGTCCAAGCTTATTATTCTTTTATTCACCTTAAGGCATTTTATTCTATTATGAATTGAAGCATTTTTCTCCAGATTGGCATCACTGAACTCCCCAAGCCAGGCAGGAAAAGTGCATAAAGCACACTCCCTCCATCCCAACCATCATTAGTGCCACTGACCTGCACAGATGATTAGGTTTGAGAAGGTTAGGTTTTTACTGGTAAGATACTGGAGTGATGGATTAAAACTTTAGGTTTTAGAGAGAGGACTTTTATCCTTAGATTTGATGGCTTGTACTCGAAAAAAATGAGATGTTTGGCTTCAGAGTTCTTGAGGTTTTTGTCAGTTGGAATGTCTGAGGATTCACCTGACCAGCGGAAGAGAGGAGGAAGCGTGACAGCCTAGGACACATCAGTCCTGTGGACAGGACAGTTACTTATGTTGCAGTGCTATCACATACGCAGCGATTAGTCTGTTTGAAGCAAACCCAGATGCATTCTAAGTGTGTGAGGGAGGTGGTCTCGGTCTGGGTCCAAGCACGATCTAGGACAGTTTGATTACAGTGAGGAAGTGATTCAGCCCTGAATCGAACAAACTGCAGGACATGGCAGGTACTTCGGGTTGCAGACTGAAAGTGTGTAATCCAAATAGACACAGGATTAAAAAAAATGTAGGTATGTAGTATCTACTCCCTGATATCTACTCCCACAACATAAATCATCTTCAGTCACCAATGTGTCCACTAATTAAGCTTCTCAGTCTTTAGGCAGCAGATTCGTAAATGCTTAAATGCTTAATCAAGCGTCCACAGGGTGACTTGTGTACCCTTTATTTTGTACTTTTCCTCAGCAATAGACATATGTCATTGTCTTTAATATTCGAAAAATCATTTTCTGAGCCAAAGGACAAAGCTGCAGTAATGCAGAAATGCCATGTGTTCTAGATGTTGGGAATATAAAAACAACAACAACAACAACAACAACACATTTTGGTTGCACACACAAAATAATTAACTAACTCATTAATTCATTCATTCATTCATTCATCTTCAGTAAACACTTTATCATGGTCAGGGTCACAGAGGATCTAGAGGCAGATCTAGCTAGCAGTCTAGCTAGTCAAATTTCATTATAGCTACCCTTAGCTAGCAAGTAGTGAACAATACCAGGGACATTCTGTGATATACACACACCTGCTGCATTTGTTTGCAAACAAGCCTACCTCCATGTCATTTTTGGATAGTTGCAAGGAGGGAGATAGGTTAGCTAGAGGTTAGCTAGAGGTAGGTTGTGTCGTTTCATGTAGATGTGCGTCCTTGCTTCAAATATTATTGAAGCTCAAACCTCTGTTAAATGAAGGGATGTGAGGATGTACTGTACTGTTGCATGTGTGCGCTTATAGCTACATACCGGCCGAATTGATCTCAATCGTTATGTTGTTTACTTACATGAATGCGTGTTGTGCGCTTAGCTAGCATGCTATCTAATGTTAGTTACATTTCAGTGGAGATAAAATTAGATAGCAAGCAGCCAATGATTCGTATGTATCTGCTGAGTTTGTTCGTAAGTAGCCGATTTCCGATTTCCTGATAGTCGCTGAGAGTAGCTGTAGGTTAGCTAAAGTTTCGTTTTATAAAGGTGTGCGTCCATGTTTAAAATATTATTGTAGCGAATATTTTATATTTAATGAAGGAGCATGAAGATGTACTGTACTGTAGCATGACTGCATTTGTAGCTACATACTGCGCGTATTTATCTCGACCATTATGTCGTTTATTTACATGAATACGTATTCTGAGCTTACACACATAGCTAGCTATATAACAGCACTATATATATAGTACTATGCAAAAGTCTTGGCACCCTATTTATTAGTACAAAGTTTGTTATAGATTTTTATTTTATGACTTCTACATTATTGATTCAGTACAAAAACATTTTAGATTTCCAAACATTAGTTTTCCAGCACAAAATTAAATGTTCCAGAAAAATCTTTGTATGTCAGTAAAGAAAGCAGCACATTACATAAGAGACACTTTTTAGACAAAAAAAACATAATGAAGGCTGCTGGGTTTTGCTGCAAAAATAAGAAGCAAGTGTGACAGTCAAAGTCTCCAGAAGAACTGTGGCTGCTTCTGCAAGATGCTCAATAACAATTGTACCTGAGACTACTATTTTTTTTAAAGCGAAGGATCATCACACCACATATTGACTTTGTTTCATTTATTACAGTTTAGTGCTCTTTATAGTAATTTTTTAAATGTAGAAACATTTAATTTCATTATTTTTGAAGGCATCTTTACTCTACAGCATTTCTTTGCATGTGCCTAAGATGTGCGTCCTTATCCATGCACTGCATTCTAAGACTTTTGCACAGTACTATATATATATATATGCTCTTAATATTATGTAAGTTACAGTTTGTAAGCAAACCAAATAGCAATTGAAGCAATGTATTTCTTTGAGTAATCTGACTAATAAGTGTGAAAGAAGAACTAGCTTTAGGTCTGATGTAATTGGTGTGCTTTAGTGCTGGTCTGCGTAGTGCACATTCTCTCCCACACACTCCATCCCGCGTTTTCTCCCTCTCCTTTAAAACCCCTCCAAAGCGTTGGATGGAAAAGAGGGAAGAGGCAGCGGCTCAGTGGAAGGCGTGCAGGAATCAGGAGGAGGAGGAGAGAGGAGACTTTGATTGGGGGGGAAACCGCCGCCTCCAGCGCACTCCATCCCGATGTGATGAAGTGAGATGGAAGAAGCCATGGAGGCCCGGATGGTGGATCCATGGAGTTTGGCTTAGATTTTCAGCGCTGCTTTTTAACATTTCCGCCTCGGATTAGTTTGCAGCAGCAGCAGCTGGTGGAGCTGGTGGTGGTGGTGGTGGTTGTGGTGGTGGGAAGGAGTGCAGAGTGGTTTGGGATTTGCAAAAAATGCCGTTCGCCAAACGGATCGTGGAGCCGCAGCTGCTGTGCAGGCACGCCGTGCCCAACGATGAGGGCTTGCTCTTCGAGGACCTGCGCTCCATCAGCAACGTGGCGCTCGCGCGCAGCCTCCGCCAGCTCGCCGACCTGGCCCGACACGCGTGCTCCATCTTCCAGGAGCTCGAGGACGACGTCGTCGCCACGAGCCAGCGCGTGCGCCTGCTGCAAGGCAAATTAGGCCACATGCAGCAGACCGCGGCCGCGCTCGATCCCAAACTGGAAGCCGTGCGTAAGTAGCCTCGCGCCCGAATGTTCTCATGCACGTCGATTCCGATGCCTTGCACTATCTTAAGAAGTCGTTTAAGGGACTGGTGAGCTCGTGAACACCCCCCTCTCCAGCCTTGCACATTATCATGTATCACACGCCTGCATGCGTAACCAGCACCTGCGTCGCGCCCCGGTTGCGCGTTCGCCTCCCAATGATCCAAACAGTCGAGCTGTAATAGATTTGTCGATTTTTTTTTTTTTTTGACACGTTGAGGTGGTCACGAGTAAGTGGTCACTGATCATTCTTCAAGGTTTCAGGGTGAGGAAGGTGCGCCATGGCTTCTATCCTCTTATTTACAGGAGAATGTTCCATATCCATGCACTGCATTCACATCCAAGGCTTCATTACTTCTATATCTAAACTGGATGTAGTCTTAAGCCCAGTCATGCAGTATATATGCATATATGCATATATGCATATGCATATATACAGGATGATGATGTTTAGATGGTAATGAAGTACATCACTGTAATACACGGGCACGTTTATGCAGTAGGCGCTCTTCTTGAATGAACATCTGCCCCTCTGATTTGAAGAGGAATTGAGAGAGTGCTGTATTTCTTTAACTGCAAGATGCTGCTCAGGTGCAGCCCGAGGTGCAGTGAAGCCAGCGCTCCAGTTGCTGCCTTGAAATCAAATGCACTAGGTGGTGATGTGATATGTGACCATGCCTTTTCATTTTCACTGATGTCACTATTATGACCTGTTTTTTTTTTTTTTTTTTATCGGAGCAGCCTGCATTCTCAGAGCGACATGAACAAAATGATTCGAACAGGGAAAGATTAAGGCATGTAGGTCAAACGAGAGAATAATCTCTTTTTCCTGTGTAGGGTCTGATCAGAAGGGAAATGATTCTTTTTCTTGGTCCCTCCAGAACCTCTCAGGCTGACCCCTCATCCCCTGCAGGGGTACTAACCAAACCAAAGGGATGTGAAATCCAAAATAAAAAGCTATGAGCACTAGTAGTGAGCACTAATGGACTTGGCTAACAAACGACAATGCTAGAATATCGTTCTGAGTCATCCATAAACTTCCATAAACTTCATGCACTTTTAACAAGCTTATTATGTGTGGCCTGGCCATGCTTACCATCTTCGCTTAGAGAGTGTGTCTGCTTTTGTTATGTACCAGAGAGCACAGTGTGGGTTCTCTTTGTTGAAAGTCCCCCGGAGAGCTTTGGCAGGATTGAGATAACACCAGTAGACTGGCTGGCCTTGTTGTTCCACCCCTCCCCAAGCCCCCTTTGGCTGCTGAGAGTCTGAGGGTCTCTCCACAGGGGCAAAGGTCATATCAGCTATGAGCTTTGGTGTAAAGGTTGTTCTTAGGTCAGGTAGCCAAGCAGCCACAGATTCCTTCCTAGTTTATAATTGCACCTTTGCACACATGGGTCTAATCTTAGGAAGATTAAGAATGCTGAATGCCAGGCTTGAGGGAAGGAAGTGATTTTAAACTTGACTTAATTAAAGGTGACATTATCTTCCTGAACTTGTGCAGGATCAAACAGATTGCATCAAGCTTGCTCGAAACTCGAAGAGTCAACTTGGACTTGCTGAATCCTTCTATGAGTGATATCATGAGTAATGCTTTTAATGTGAGAGAAAAAAAAATCATAGCTAAAAAAACTTCTTTTCGCTTTTTTGTGCTGTGAAACGAGGTGAAATAGGAGAATCTGTGGTCAGGAGGTATAGATTCATTTTCTATAACAGAAGCTCTAATTCAGATCATATGGTTTATATTAATGTACTCGTTCTAATACATTATCATTTCTATATTAATAGCTCGTTCACAGTGACGTGGATGCCAGATGCTCCACAAAATCTGGAAAAAAGTGTTGGTTTTTAATAAAGAAAAATGTATAATTGTTGATATGGTAAAGGAGAAAGTTGATTTAACATTTGGAAGGAGTCTACAGAGTCAGTGCTTTGTAGCAGTCAGAGCTAAAGCTAGCAAAAGTCTTCAGGACAGAGGATTTTTTTTCCCATTGAAACACAACATGCTGCATTTGTTTGTATTGTTAACTTCAAGAGAGAAACTTGTGACGGGACGATGGTTTAGAGTTAAGTGATAACAGAAACGAACTTATTTCATAGACATTCCGTAGCATTAAATGGATAAAAACTATGATATGTTTCTTCATTGAAATTGTTGGGATATTGCTGGGGTATAAGTGGAATAAACCACTTTAGGATTGGAAAATATACTTTGTCACACCACCCCACTGTGTTTTATTATTCTTACTTATCCGAATTTGAAATCCCCACAACAGAGACGTGAAAAGTCCCATTCAGCTACTGCTCCGAGTAGCGTGTTGATATGATGAGTGTGTCGACGTGTTCAAGGTGTGGGGTCGGCCTGACTTGAGCTGGTTTGATTAATTGCTAATGAAAGTCCGACATAAGCTTGTGCAAACATGCTACGAAAAACGAGAGCAAGCGTGTGGTCCTGGGAAGTGTGTGTTTGTGTTTATGTGGGTTGGTGTATAATATCCCATGTGAACATCTAATAAGAGGAGACAGACTAGGCATTTGCGAGCCTGCTGTGTTTTGCAGTCAAAATAAACACACTAAAGTGTATGGTCTCCAGTCTGAGATCGAGGTTAAAAAAGGCTTGGCTTCGTAAGGCTGTAATTTCTGTGGCAAACACATTATTCCCAGTCAAATAGTCAAATCCTAAGCATAGAAATTAGGTTAATGCTACAATCAGTATTTGTTGATGCAAACACTTCTAATTTCTATCAAAACAGTGGGTTCAGGTTTCTCACGTTTCTATAAATATACACTTTTAGATCATCGTTCTTCATAAAGCCGAACATTTCAGACATTTTTGCATGTTTAATGATGTATTACATGTACAGTAATGTACACTTTGTAGTAATGATGCTTAGATAAAAAGTTATTAACAGTAACTGCAGCTCAAATAGTGGATGATATATATATATTTTAATTCTATAATGTTACAGCCTAATACTGTGGACGTAGTTTGGGCCTAAACAAAATAAACTACCAGCCTAAATGATGGTAATTAGCACTATTCTCTTTTTGTCAAAGTGGAAATTGCTTAATTAGTGAGCTTTACACCACCAACAACCCTCGATCTCCCCCAGAAATATATCAACTACCCTATGACCACCTATATATACCATAATAAATACAATTAATTAAAGCTTACTTCCGAACACAAGCATATAGAAACAAAATAGGCCACTGACACACTACGTCTAGGCTAGCTCTAGCTAGCTGTATGACCACCTATACATACTACAATAAGTACAATTAATTAAAGTTTACTTCCTAACACAAAAAAAAAAAAAATAAGCCACTTACACACTACATCTAGGCTGGCTCCAGACAAACACATTAGCTAGGGAAGAGTCGAGTTGGTCAGTGGGCGAGACAAATGGTAGAAAAGTAATGTGGGGCAACTGATATTTCATATTATGTGAAATACGTAAGAAATAAAACACGACAGCAAAAAAAAAACGCAAACCCTCTTTTCTTAAAGTAAGAAAACTTAAAGTAACAGCTTTACCTCTGACTGTTAAAAAGCGCTGACACTGGAGACTCCTTCCATAAATGTTAAATAAATATCGCCTCATAGAGAACTTCAACACCTGCTGACCAATCAGAATCAAGAATTCTACAGCCGTGTGGTATAAATCATCCATCATTCCCGAAGAGATTACGGTGCTGTTGATGGCCCTGTTCAGAAGGGAGGTAATTGCACAGGTGTGTAAGTGCTCAGGATGTGTGGTTTACCTTGAGGCTATGGTGTGTTTGAAGATAAGATGATTATGGTACTTTAGGAATGGATGACGAAGCAGAAAGCTAGGCTTGCACCTTCCTCAGCGTACCTTTCCATGGGTACTTTTTCTCTCTTGGCATCTTTGACTAGCTACAGTCATTGCTGATGTTGCACTCCAAGGCAAAAGAAAAGTGGGGTGAAGCTTCAAATTTCAATATTCTTGTGTCAGATTAATTGTTTATTAAATATTAAAAATAATTAGTAGTAATGGAAATAATTGGCTAATCTTAGACTGGATGTTTATGTAGTTGTACAGACTTATTAAATGTTCAGCCAAAAAAATGACATTTATACAGTAAATGTAGAAAAATCAAAGCCAGTCAACTAGCTGAGACATCTAAGACACCTCCATGACAGAGGGTGACGATGAAGAACTGTTTTTCAAGAACTGTATGCTAATCATTCCTTCTGATTCTGATCTGCTTTTGGGAAATGGAGTACATCCTGCTTCAGGTTTCAGTTCCTTTGAATCTAAGCTGAACTTTAGAAAAGACAGCTGCATCTATCTAATTAGTTTGCCTTCCTATTTTTGATAATGATTCATAAAGAGTCAGTTTTCACACAGTACCTAAAGAAAGAAGTACCACTGACTTGCTACACTTAGCACCAGCGGCTCATTGTTTCTATTTGAAATGCTTACACCTGCGAGCAAAGCACTGTTCTGGAAATGAGACTTGAATATATATATATATATATATATATATATATATATATATATATATATATATGACATGATATATATCACAATATATTACATTTTCTCTAAAATTGATGAAAAAATTATCAATACATATATATAAATAATAATACATTTTATTTATAAAGCACTTTCCATTTTAAAGAAAATCTCAAAGTGCTACAGAAAAGAGTCATAATAACATACAGCAATTAAAACCAGCTGCCAACTGAGATTAGCACAGAAATTTCAACTCTAAATATTAAAACACTTTTTAAAAAGGTACATTTTTAGACCCCTTTTAAAACCATCAGTCATTTGTGGAGCCCTCATATAACAAATAAATTACATTCCTGGCTGCTTTTTGATCATTCTGTGAACTAAATACCAGTGAAGGACACATTTTCTTGCCTCCTTTTTTATTGGGAAGTGACATTGAACATTGGAAGTGACATTGAACAGAACTATTACCAAAAAAAACGAGAACAAGAAAAGCATAACACTGTCAAAATGGGTACACTATGATTACAAAGTATAAAAAGTAAGTATTAAAACACTATTCGACTTCAGGTTTCAGGAATCCAAACGACAGATGTACCTCCCTTTTCAGGTACAAGTTCCTCATCTTTTAGTTGGACTGATACCTGTTCTGGGACGGAGTGTTGTGAGGGGTTTCGCTCTGTCTCACACTGCTCTATGCCGAAAAGTAGCTTATGTGACATTGGCGATATGGACGATATCTATCAATAGACGTTCTCCTATCATCCTATGATGTGTATAGCACAGCCTTATTGGCCATGGTGTAAGTTTTGGCATTTGGCAGAATTTCTAAGGCATTATTCAAATAATATGTGACTATTGAACTTTCAGATGATGAGCGATGAAATCACTTGGCACCAGCTACGCCACTGTTTTCCTATGGAAAGCGAGCAATTTTATGTCTTGAAACAAACTCAAATTTGGCAGACTAAACCACTGAGACAAACCAGTGTTTGAGAAGTATACCAGTTTGTGCAGGCATAGAATCATCGACACATTTACTGAGACAAATACTGCATAGTAACGTATTAGCCGAGAGACAGCTACACTATGGCATGGGCGGTCCTACGTTTTTTTATCGTAAGATTGAGATTTTCTCAAAACTCCACAAAAAAAAAACCCTCAGTTGAATAGACTTCCACAGTGAGCGCATCTTGATGACGCAACACAGCAAACTCTCAACCAGCACTCCTGTCAGATTGAATATTCAAAAATATAGACCCCCAACCATGTGATACGTGTATTGACTGATTTGGTACTGGAAATTCAGTACTCCAGCATAAGAGCAGGGATTGGACAGTGTGTAATGTGTAATGGAGGGACTGGCTCGCCAGCTTGTGTGCTGCTTTTGCCATGTAAAGGCCACGAGGCAGCCATGTCCTTAACACTGTGTCTGCTTAGTAACAGAAACCTGAGGGAGATGTGGCCAGACTTTTTACCAGGCCTCACTGCTGCAACTCTTCTTCCTCTCTCTTCCTTAATCCTCCGCTCACTCTTGTTCAGCTTAGAGTGGCCCTGCAGCCAAATTCATTGTCCTGTTGGTTTATTAGGCCAGCTTTCACACAAGCAAAAATAGAGGCACATACTAGTGTTTGTGGACAGGCAAACAGCACTGAATGCACACATCACGCTTCTTACTTGAGTAATAGCTACCAGAAAAGCAACGTGCCATTCTGATGATGATTATCATCCACGGGCCTCCAGTGACCTGGAAGTGAAGGCGCTATAGTTAAAACATCATCCTTGTTGCTCTTGTTGCTTTGGGCAGCATTTCGGACGGCTGAGCTCTGATTGGTCAGCCTCTGGTCTTACAGCATAAGTGCTTTTAGAGTTTTCCCCACACACACACACACACACACACACACACACACACACACAGCCTCAAAGAAGCACAGAAAATAGTGCAGCACACTTCTCAGGCAATGCTTCAATTAGTTCCACAACAAGAGCACTTTACTGTTGTGTTGTGTTGATGTAGTACATTTAGATGGTGGTCGAAAAGAGTTTTTATTTTTGCTGTCAAGACTGAATCCTTCACTACCTTGCGGAAATGTTTTCCCAAACACGTAGTCTATTCTGGACCAAATGATATTATTAATAGTAATTCTAAACTATTAAACTATTCTAGACTATTAGGTTTAGTCATACATAAAAATAAAGTTAACTTAACGTGCCAATTCTTTATAATTCTTTATAATTAACTTATACTTGACAGTGCTGTTGAATTCTCTAATTTGATTGGTCAGGTGTTGATTAATTTTCTATAACACAGTAGTGCCGGTTCTGATACGTCATCATTTCTATAGACTTGAATGGCTGTAGACTTGAATAGCTTCTCATAAATTGCTTTTTTTTTTTTTTTTTTTTAAAAAGCATGTTTTGTTCCAAAGAGAAATGTTTAATTGTTGACATGGTAAGGTTTTGTTTAAGGAGATGTATATTTAACATTTATGAAAGGAGCACCCAGTGTTAGCGCTTTGTAACCGTTAGAGGGTTTTCCACCATGGGGAAGTCTTCAGCAATGACAAGCAGTATTTTTCTGCCTTATTAACTTCAAGAAAAAAAATGAGAGAATGATTGTTTATAGCTGCTATAACGTGTATAAGTGATAACAGGAATTAACTTGTTTTGTGGATGTTCCGCAACATTAAACCTACCTGCAAACGAGCGAAAAGGAAGATTCTATAATAATTTTTTTTTTTAATTTAATTGTTGGCAAATTGCTGTGGTATAAGGGGAATAAATCATTTCAGGAAGTACTGTTATAGGAAAATAATCAACTTTGGGGTGGTAAAGGTAACTTCGTGTCTCCATCGCATCACTCTCTCGTTATTTTTTCCTATAACAGCACACTCCAAGTGTTTTAATCCTCACATACAGCAAGTAGTGGTTAATTATTTGGGGTCGCATTAGAAAATCTGAATTCCGTCAATGCAAAATGTAACCAAAATGGCACATTCTTGCGGAGAACGTTTGCAGAATAGACGGAAAAGCTTTAAGGTTTAGGGTTGAAATGGTCAGGACTGAGCTGCTCACCAACAAATCTGCTCCCCATTTATTTATCTAAATTGTGCAAATGGTGCCACCTTAGAATTTCACCCGAGACATTTCTCATGAAAGCTTGGTAGACTTGTAATTACAGACTCATTGTGATGAACTCCGAGAAGTGCTGTTGATGTTAGGGCAGACTTCTTTTTTCTTTCTTTTTTTTTTTTTTTTTATTGCTGTCTCTGACACCGCCAGATGGATTGGTTCAAAGGGTCATGAAGAGATCCTCACTGCAATGTTTGCCCTGAGGTGCACTTGCCCTAACATCGGGGTTAACACAACGTGGTGGAAAGGAGTGTTAAACAACTTCCTCTCAAGCCATCCATCATGACACATCACAGGAAGGGCTGAGAGGCAACTCTTACAGTCTCACGTATTGCAAATTTCGACTTGTACAGCTGCCTGATTAATCACATGTTGATCGTGATCAGGACATGCCTGTGTATTATTTAAACATACTGTAATTAACTGCAATATTGCTGAGCATAGATAGTGAGCTTGGCTACCATTGGCTACCATCATTTAACATTAGATATTGGGTTTTTGACTCATTGGTGCGTTAAATCACTATTTTGAAAACCACAGTGGCATATTGACTCGATTTGTGTCTGTATTAAGCATTTTTTTAAAAATCCACTCCATTATTGTGACTTTTAGTGTCTTATTTTGGTTCAAAAACTTATACATGTAAAGGAATGTAGGCTCATAATTATAAGGAAGGCTGTTTTTCCTATTGATTTTAAATAATTAAATGCATAAACCCATTCGTTATGAAATTAGATTAGCCATTATCTTTCAGCCCTACTAACTAATGTATTGCAAGTACAGCTTTGCTCAAAAATTGTAACCACAGGATGTTATTAGCACACCTTTACAGGTGTTCATGTTCTGCGTCATTAAGTATTTTACCTGGATGCACACATTCACATTTATAATAAAACACTCAGGCTTACACAGGCTTTGACATACACTATATGGCCAAAAGTATGTGAACACCTGACCATCTCACCCATATGTGGTTCTTCCCCAAACTGTTGCCACAAATTTGGAACCACACAATTGTATAGAATGTCTTTGTGTGTTGTGGGATTACAATTTCCCTTCACTGGAACTAAGAGGCCCAAACCTTTTCCAGCATGACAATACCCCTGGGTACAAAGCGAGATCCATGAAGACATGGTTTGCCAAGGTTGGAGTGGAAGAACTCGAGTGTCCTGCACAGAGCCTTGACCTCAATCCCACTGAACACCTTTGAGTTTTTACTCCCCAATTTTATCCTGGTTTGGAACCAGCACTAGGAGTGCACTGTTTTGTGCAACCCCAGTGGCTGGCGTTAGTTCTCTGGCTGGGAACTGAACCCCGGTCACGGCGGTGAGAGCGCCGAGGCCTAACCACTAGTCCTCCAGGGACCTATTCATTCAGCGAATAACTACTGTATATCATTTTCGTCCAAAGGGCCAACAGCTGCATCATTTTAAAATCACTCTAAGCATCGAGACTCCTTACTTTAGGCTTTACCCTTTTCCTCCTATTGGGCAAATCTTACAGCGAATCAGTCACCTAAAAAGGTCTTTTTTCTTAGTAAGGCATTGTCTTTACACATAACGTCTCCCAATAATTTCTGGGAATCCCATCCCAGTCACAATAAACTACCGTCCAATTAATTGCCATTAAATTTCCATATAAAATGCTTTGAAAGGGGTTATGAAATCCAATAAAATCACTCTGGGTATTTAGATGCCACTTAAGAATAATTAAAAATACAGAGAGCTGCATATTAAAAAAAGAGTAATAGTCTGTCTTTATCCGCCTCTCTACTTTCTTTTTCTTCTCTTGTGTTTGTAATGGCCTCAGCAACGTGTCTCACTGAAATAAGATGAATAAATGTGGCAGAGCCCCCGCTGTCACTCGAACCTCTGACTGATGACGGAGAGTTTAGGGTCCAACCTCATGAATAATTAGTTAGGACAGCAGGGTCACTGCGATTTCCTTCTTTTGTTTTCTTAACAGTCAGATGCATAACTGAGGAGATTAACAAAGGAAGATACCTGGGCCTGAAGTTAGGGAGGGGGTTGCTGATATCAGTCTCTACGGCCTTCGTCTTATTGCTTAGCGAGTTTACGAACCGTTACCAAACAGATTACAATTATTTTGCATTTAAAAAAAAGGTATTTGTTTAATTACATTTTTTTATCCAGCCATGAATGTACTGTTTAGCATTTAATTCGAATTTTCTGTTCGGTAGTTAGGGATAGATATCAGATTTATCCACGCCAACTGCTTTTATTGTAGTTTAGTTATAACATTTATTGTAAAATAACTGATATATATTATCTTAATTTATTCAACTTCAATATATTTCACCCCAGTTATTAGTAAAGTTTGTGTTTGTATTAATATATACTCTCAAAAATAAAAATTATGTGCACATGGGCATACGTGGGATTGCAAAAAATAAAAAAAACTATAGAGGTCATGTGACTGACTAAAAATCACATTAAAAATATATTTTCAAAATAAAAATACAATATTTTAACCCCTTTATTACTCTGTCATAGAACAGCCTAAACATAATCTTTTGCTTTGTATATATATATATATATATATATATATATATGTGTGTGTTTTAGGCTTTAATGTCCATCAGAAAGTTGAGTAAAAAGCTTATAAAGCTTCATAGTGGAAAAAAACATCCTTGTTGTTATAATGTTTTAAATGAATAACAGTCAAAGAGAGAATATAACAGTTATATTGTCTGGCAAAATAAAGTATGACTGTTTTGACTGTTTGTTCCACCAAACAAGGTGAAGATCAAGACGGAGTGAGGGATAGGAATTAAAACAGACACACACACACACACAGTCCTCTAGTGTTTTGACTGGGTCTAGACAAAGATAAACAAGTGGATCTGGTAGAATGCTCAAGCCCATGGTGGATCCACCCGAAAGTGCCTTCCCATCTTCCATCACTTTACCAGTGTGAGAGCTCAAGGGAAGCCCTAAAAGCCCTCATCCTAAAAGCATGCCTATAAAACTTCCCAGCATGCCCACTTGGTGACATGATGTCTGATTTGGGGGTTAGTGACAGGTGTTGTCTCACCCTTGAGGAATATGACTATCTTTGCTGACTTTCCGTTACCTTATCTTTCACCATGAAGCCTCACTGGCTCTTTGGTGTATCACCTCGTCTGGCATTTTAACACCAATCTCTCATTACCTTGAACTTAAAGCGTGTCTGGGCAAAAATAGGCGAGCCAGGATACAAATTTAATAAGAAATCTCTCTTTTTTTTTCATAGTGGATGTAAACCATGAATCTTTGAACATGCATGTACAGTAATTTACATATTTAATACATCCCTGAATAAAAGAGTAGAGAGAGCCGAGTAACGTCGACAGTTTTTCTGCCTCTTAGCAGTCTCCGTGCCCTACTTTCATACGGCTTCTGGGTTTGACAGTACTTTTAATGTTTAATGCCCTTTGATTTGCACTGGAGACACATCAAGGTTCTCAACAAGGCTTGTCATAGAGATGCTTGCTTGCATGATGGAAAGGCCTTATATATGCCCCAGAAAGAGAAGGTCGAGAGGAGAGGAAAATTTATACCATAGGCAAAAAAAGAAGATATATCTTCAACCACAGGGAGTCAAAGAAGCCACTGTTTTGATCAATCTACCCCAAAGATGTGTAACTTTTGTTTTTTAGCCTTATCAGATGTGGTAAAAAAAAAAATCTTAACTCAGGTAAAAATCGAAATAAATAGTTTGGCAAAATTTGAAGTACACCTTCAATGTCCTTCATCAAGTTAAAGTTGAAAATATGTTGTTCTTCTTCTTCTTGTCGCTCTCATTAGTGGCTGGAGGCAGTTCCCTTGCCGGGAATCGAACCCGGGTGATGGCGGTGAGCGCCCCAAGGCCTAACCGCTAGTCCTCCAGGGACCTTAAAGTAGAAAATATAAACTCTTAAATTTACACAAAGTATCAAAGTAAATGTAGAAGGAAGATTCACAAAAGCTAGACATCTGCCACAGATCACAATTCCTCTTTCACTAAGGAATGTGGGAAAACTTTAGTTAGCTAAGGCTTACTAACAACATCTTTATTCTTAATCTCTCAAATGTTAGCTAGCATGGTAATAACTCTGATCACACAGCTAGCCAACTAGCCGACCTAGCCAACTATTACCAACTAGCCGAATGGTAATAGCCAGCTGTCACAATACAAACTGCTTTAATAAATACAAAGTGTACATAGTAGCATATAGATTACAGTGATACACACGTTTATGTGTGTTGTGTTGAAGTGGAGATTTGGTAGCGATTGAGATCAACTCCTTGAAGCTGTCTGATGCTAGAAATTCAGCATGTGAGTTTTCAAATGGTTGAAAATGTAGTAAGTAGGAAGTAGAATTTTTTCTTTTGAAATGTGGACAGTAAAAGTCAAAAGTGTTCCGTGAAAGAACAAAAAGTAAAGCACACGTATTTAAAAAAACAGACTTAAGTATAGCAACATAGTAGTTGTACTGTTGCTTCCAATCTCTGAGACTGCTTACGTGAAAAAGTTTTTTTTTTTTTTTTTTTTTTTTTTGCTGTCATTGATTTATTTAGTCTAGCTTTCAGTGTACAGAGAAGCCTCCTGAATTGTCCCAGACTGCGATGGCTTCCCAGAAGGATCCTGTTGTAGCACAATACATCACAGCTTAGCAAACGCTTTGAAGATGACATTATTATCATACCACCAACATATTAGTTATGCAGACTGCATATTCGTGTATAAGACATGCATCTGCGTGTCACCACAGGTCTCTGTGACTGATGTGAGGAATTCCGTTATCCATGCGGCCAGGGATGTGGGACCTGCTTCCTCTGGGCATGTTGATACCTGTAGGAATTCCCGTGGTTGACTGAGACGTGGGTTTTTGGTCTGGAATTAGAGGGTATGGGAAATAGTTGGTGGTGTGTGTTTTATTTCTCAAAGTTAAAGGTTCTTAGCTGTGTTTATACAGCAGCCTATATAAATCATAGAGAATAATTACAGTAAATAAAGCAGATTCTTGTCTTTAGTAATAGTTTTTCAGTTTGAATGTTACTTGCCATGGAGGGAAGGGTTACGTGCCATGGAGGTTGTGAATTCAACAATCAGCTCATTCTTTATTCTGCTTCAACTGCTTTTTGGCTTGGTCTGATTATAGAAATGTGATTACTGATAATCTTTAGATGACCCGAGCCATTTTTTTCATTGTTATTAGACTACATTCACACTCACAAGCAACAGCGTCTATGCAAATTTAACAAATTCAAATGAGGCTCATATGATTTCCTGGACCAATCCTGTGGCCTGTGTGGTCCGTCGTTTCTTCAGTTCCCCACTCACAACTTTAGTTCCTACCTTCAATGAGTTCCCATTTACTATTTAATGCACACAAACATCCCATAGAAAAACTTAATCATAAAAAAATAAAGCTTAGGAAGCAGCGGAGAGCATTGGTGCCTCTATCGAGTGTACATAGCTAGTAAAGTTAGCTTGCCAATACATAACTTGCAAATCAAACAACCAGTTTTCACACTGATTAGTGCATTACATCATTTGTCTTTAATTACTTAGCTTTAGAAGTATTTACAATTTGGCTACTACTGGAACAATACTTGACCACAAGCATTAACACTAGAGCTAACGGTTGTTAATAGTCGCTAGACACCCACAAGAGACATAAAACAAGAGACTTGTCACTAGTGTAAACGTGAGGTTATTCAGCTAGGAGTGCCAGCACACGCTAAGTAATCACTGCCCTGGTCATAAATACCTATGAGGACACCGAGGTCCAGACCTCAGTGGTTTCAGAAGAGTTTTTTTTTCTTAGCTAACCTCTCTTTTTGTATTTCCAGTTGTCAAATCTGGAAACTGACAGCCTGGTAATGTAGGGGCAGAATGTCACCTATTTGGAAATGTTTAACCCAATAAAATCACCCAGTTTAACTTGAGTCAGAGCAGCTTATTTAAGAATGGAAGTATAAGACACCAGAGATTAGAAAGTAGCAAGTGGTGTAGTACACATTTATCATTATGCTGTATGAAAGATGTGGGTCACATTGCTGCAGCCTGGACCTTGAAATTTTGATTCTGGTTATGGCCCTGATCAGAGTGATTGTCATATTTAGTGTTTTTAGGGCTGGCTTTCTTTCAGAGCAGTAATGAGGAAGTAGATATCTTGCAAATGTTGTGTTGTTTGCCTGGAAACTTCCTTAAAAGTCTGACTTGTTTGTCCATAAACATGTTTTTAATGGCACAGGTGTGATTTAGGTTAACATGGATTTTCTAACAGAAGGCAGCTTTGCTTAGTGCTACAGCACAAAGTCCAGTCTTAAATCATCAGCTTCAGTATGTATATTAGCCTTGGTGAGGGTCAAATTGTTGGCGGTGATAGTAGTAGTTGTGCTTTCATTCCAAACACGCCTGACCTTGTTTATTCACTCAGTATAAAGTGAGAATGGAGGGGGACTGAAGCCTAAATAATGAATAGAGCACCGTCCTGGAGGCCCTTAGCTGCCACTGCAATGCAGGTAGTTTCAGGGAAATTGGGGTCATAAAGGAAAAATGAAATAAAATAAAGCTTGACGTTTCCTTGTAAGAATGCTGAGTCTTCATTTTAAAAACCCACAATGTCCCTGGCTGCCTGTCATAGGGTTTTGGGCCAATTAAGATGATGATGATGATGATGATGATGATGTCCCTGGCTATGGATGAGCACAGTTCAGCTGCTGTATAAGATAAGCCTCTAGAGATTAACCATCGGCTGATGTGCTGTCAGACGCTTTTTAAAGCGTGCAATATCTAGCAACTCTGCACTAGGGCAAGGATAAAGATACACCTCAATCTGAGGAGCCTTTTTTTTTATTATTATTGAATTATGATGCTGGTGATTTCTGAACACAAGTAAAATTTCTGGTCTAAATCTTCAGTACCGGTTTTCCTCTGTTATCTCATGGCGCTTATGATTGCTTTTATAGAGATCATCGAGTGAGATTAGGCCCAAAACTTTGGGGGAAAACTAACAAAATATGAAAAGAACAGAACTTTATAGTTCTCTTTGCCCCAATCTAGTGTAAGCATTTCAGCATGGTACACCACAGACAAAACCTGTTTACGAAGATGCTGTCAGAGTCTGAAAGCTGATTTGGTGAGTTTGCTATATTGTACAGTAAATCTTAGAGGATTAGGATGACTTGCTTTGTTATACAGCATTATGTACTTATCAGGGAGGGTGCTTTCACACCTACGTTTGCCAAGCGCAAAATTGATACTTTTGGTTCGTTTTTGGTTTGGTGTCATTTCACACTGCGTGTAAATAAACAAATCAAATAGTACAAAAATAGTACCCGTAAAACTCTTCATTCATTGGTCAAAAATACAGAGAACGAAAAAGGTAAAGTGCGTCAAAAATCACAAAATTCCCCCTAAAATAGTGTGTCACATCCGACATTTGTTTCCCTTTTCAAATATCCAAAACACGTCACAGTTCAGTAGTTCTGGCCTCTGGTTTAGCACCCCATGGCTCAATCTGCAAAAGAAAGTACCCTGCATACCAGAATACATGTTTGGTTCACATCCTTGTTTTGGGTTGAATCACTTTCTCATTGCATCACTGAATCACTTAGCGCTCACATGGAAACCACCTCGCTCAGATATTCTCAGACGGGTTTGTTTTGCTCCATACCTGACTATGATTACTGAGTTCTCGTCTGCCTAAAGAAGTGGAAAATGCACCATGATTCCAATCCAATTGACTAAACACTGCATATGTGAAAGCACACAGACCACAAGTTGGGCTCCTTTTTGAAGATGTGAAACAGTTAAGAACTTAACCTGGCCTTTCAGTATGAGGCTTTCTTGTATGATTTTGAATGACTGACGTCAGGTCATTTGTGGTGGAATGAGCATGTTTTTATTGATATTTTAAACTGGAGTATTGTAGAACATGTGTGTGGAGAATGTGAGACATTTAAAGATCAGTCTTAAGTCACTGATTATGCCTATTTCTGTATGCTCATAGAACACCATAGAATGTGTGTATTGCCCCATCTGGATCCACACACACTTTAACTACCTGAAGGGATTGTTAACGAGTTGGCTCAAATGTTTTAGAGTAGAAAAAACTCTCCGTCTCCCACACACACACACACACACACACAAAACCCTGAAAAAAGACTGAAAGACAAGACTATGTCTGCAAAGGCACCCTGGAGAAAAAGTACTCTACTTGAAACATCTCTGGATGCTAGAAAGAGCTCATAACTTATAGACAGATGCCCAAAGCTGTGTGGCTTGGCGGACATCCCAGGCTCAGTATATCCACGTTCCACAGGCACGTGAGAGGTGTGTGTGCCGATACTTTTAAAGCCACTCTCTCACTTCCTTTCTCCACTCAAGCACCCAGCAAACCAAAACCACAGAAGTCTGTGGAAAAACTTAAGAGGGGTGGAGTGCATTGCGCTTGGAAAGGAAAGTGAATCTAGTACTTCTGTCTTTTCTGATTGTGATCTGCTCATCTTCGGTGAATAGATCAACGATTTGAGCCCGACTCGGACAGGATTAGATTTACATGGGGATCTTCAATGGGGCAATTCCATTATAAGCAGGTGCTATTCTGTGAATTTCTTTCTATCCAGATTGGCCATGTTGGTGTTTTTCTCCCTCCTCTGAGAAAATGACACACCAAATTGCTGCTGTGGGGTTTTTTTTTCCTCAGTGGTCTGGTAATTTTAGTGCTGTCCATATATATATATATATATATATATATATATATATATATATATATATATATATATATACATATATATATATATACCTCTGTGATTTTGCAGGCTGGTGCATTGGAATTTTTGTTGACTGCTGTTACTTGCCATATTATTTATATTAAACTGTTTCTGAAACAATCAGAAGAGCGTTAACCAATAGACTTATTTAAAGGAGCTTTTATAATGACAGCTAAAGGTATAAAAGCCGATTTATGTTCACATATGCCACAATATCATGAAACTTATCATTTTATAGAAATAAATGAATGAGAAGTTATATTGCTGTCAGCTGTAAACTTTATATGCTGCCAGAGAAATTCATATAATTTCATATAATGATCCAAAAACGTTTTATTCAAAAGGATAATGCATACACCAATCAGCCAAAAAATTAAAAGCACTGACAGGTGAAGTGAATAACATTGGTTATCTTGTTACAGTGGCACCTATCAACCTATCAGGTGGGATATATTAAGCAGCAAGTAAACAGTCAGTTCTCAAAGTTAATGTGTTGGAAGTAGGAAAAATGGGCAAGTGTAAGGATCTGAGCGACTTTGACAAGGGCCAAATTGTGTTGGCTAGAGGACTGGGTCAGAGCATCTCCAAAATGGCAGGTCTTGAGGGGTGTTCCCGGTATGCAGTGGCTAGTACCTACCAAAAATGGTTCAAGGAAGGACAAGCGGTGAACCGGTGACAGGGTCACGGGTGCCCAAGGCTCATTGATGCGCATGGGGAGCGAAGACTAGCCCATCTGCTCCTATCCCACAGAAGAGCTACTGTAGCTATTAAACACTGATTTTTTTAATATGTTTTATATTTTAAATACATCTTATTGTACCAACGTACCCATTGTCGAGGCTAGGCTAGGATATCCTTAAACGTAGAGATAATGCTAATTAGGTAGAATGGAAGTGAGTAGGTATGTCAGTGTTTTGGCAGTACTTGTCCCAAGTTTTGTGTAAATTGTGTCAAGTAATGGTGGCTCTGTTACACCTACGTAGGTCATTTTTTAAAAAATAAATTGTACTTGAATAATTTGAGCACTTTTTACTGTTGTAAGAGCAAATATGTGAGGACAGATGCATTTCCTATGCACTTTCCATTCAGCTTTGTTTTTCCACATTTGTTTCTGTGGCTGAATCTCATGGTGCACACTACATGTAGTGCACTATATAGGGTGCACAAGGCCATGTTATACTCTAGATAGAGCTCATAAGAAGTGAATAGGAAGTCATTTGTGTTATGTTTGGTCATGGGGCGTGAATAGATAAAAAAAAATATTCCTGCGTGAAGATGCATTGAGTCGCAAATCGTAACAATTACGTTAATGCTAGAAAAAAAAATTGATATTTATTCAGTATGCATGCTTTTCATAGAACATTAGCTGATGTTCCAATAGTGAATTTGGAGCATTAATCTTCAGGTTCTGTATTTAACCGGCTTAATTTATCACATCTAATATCGTCATAGCAACAGCAAATAACTTGTTTTAAGTTATGTGATATTTTATGTGTAAAAAATAAAAGCAGTCTAAAAATATGCCCAGGACCCAGAAACTATTGAATTAAGGTTGTGCTTTAAGAAATTATGTAATTTAATTTAAAATCTGTGTAAATATTTAGTTATTTATATACTGCACTTGTTGTAGACCTCAAGACTACTGTTCTCTGATCCCATTTTTTCCCGGTTTTAACCACTCCATGTATCACAGCAAAGACATTGCCTACTTTATTCACATGTGATTATAGAGTTTTCTCTCAAACTAAGACCTAATTGTGAGTATATATATATATATATATATATATATATGTGAGTGTATATATATATACATATATATATGTGAGTGTATATATATACATATATATATATATATATATATATATATATATATATATATATATATATATATATATATATAGCGAGAGAGGGAATCCTCTGTGTTTCAGAGACTGAGGGAAAACCTGCTATCGCAAAAGGAACAGACGCGATCTGTGTGTGTGTGTGTGTGTGTGTGTGTGTTTGGCTCTGGAAACGTGTGAGTGGATTCTGTCACACAGCATGAGAGTGAGGAAAAACAGAGAGGAGAGACTTGGCTGAATGAGCTGCAACAGAGGGAATTGTCATAATTAAATCATGAGTGTGTGTGTGTGTGTGGATCGAAAATACAATAAGAGAATGTTTGCGTGGATGTGTGCATGTATGGTCACATGTTTCACTTCATAACCAAGGTGTCCCTTGACGTTTCTGTGTTTTAATATGGGGAATCGGATATCTTTTGCCATCGTGTTAAATGAAGTGCTTGGAGGACAAAAAAAGGTTGAATAAAAAATTTAAAAAAAACTGAAACATAAATTGAAGTTATAAATTGCTGTAAGGAAAATAATGTTTTCTGGTCAAAGACTGGAAAGGTTCTGCTTGTCTAATTTTACCCGCTTAATAACAAACACATGACGGGAATTTTTTTTTTTTAAGGAGAATCGTAAAGCAGGCCAGTTACATAATGATTTTATGCTGACAGTTTGTTTTGATGTGAGAAAGTTTCACACAGGGCCTGACCATGTCCAGAAACACTTTGTGGCTTTTTATATGAAGGTGTTGGACTTTCCTGATATAAATCTCTCAGAATGCTCTGTAACTAAAAGCAGACCTTTTTTAATTTTTTTTTTTTTTACAGTGTCTCTTGAGGTGACATTTATATTATATTTATATATAAGTTGATAGTTCAAGGTCACAAACTAAGCACCTTGTGGCCGCGACTTCTGTAACTTAATCAACGAGTTAATATTAGTTAATTGGATATCTGATCTCCAGTTAATTATTTTGTGAGAATGGGGGAAAAAAAGTCTGTTCAGTCTCTAATTCTATTGATTTCTCTGTCTCAGTATTAGGGTCGCTTCAAGATACTTTGTAGCCACCAAATAGATCTTCAGAAATGTATTATTATATTACGTCGTGGCCACACCTTATTCAAACCATGTATTTATCATTTATCTGTTGATCTAATGAAAAGCTCTGATTTAACTGTGTCTGTACAGAACCATGAGATGCCATGTGTAGAACAAGCAAACTGGATTAAACCCAAATTGAGTTCTAAACTACACTACATGGCCAAAGGTTTGTTGACGCCTGACCATCACACTCATATGTGCTTGCCCATTCCAGATTCCAGATTCCCATTCCCATTCCAGATTTAGTCCCACTTTGCTGTTATGATATCCTCCACTCTTCTGGGAAGGCTTTCCACTAGATTTTGGAGTGTGGCTGTGAGGATCACTCATGGCAGGTGAGGAGGCTTGGAGTGCGGTTCATCCCAAAGGTGTTCAGGGTTGGGCCTCTTAGTTCCAGTGAAGGGAAATTGTAATTCTACAACATACAAAGACATTCTATACAACTACGTGTTTCCAACTTTGCGGAAAAGTTGTGATGGTCAGGTGTCCACAAACTTTTGCCAAAATATTGTATATAAGCATTGCTACTACATGGTAAAATGACCAAAACTACAGTAAGCATTAACGTCCTATTTTGAATTCTTTGTCATGAAGTGCATCCCAAACACTCTTAAAGGTGACTACATGAAAGAAGCAACTCATTCTCTAAACACTTGATGTTCTTGTTGTAAACAATTTACAATTATTTACTGGCTTGGTGAATTGCCCCTAAGTGTAAATGAGTGTATGACTGTGTGTGGGTGTGTGTGTGTGTGTGTATGACTGGCGTCCCATCCAGAGTGTGTTCCCATCTCGTGCCCAGTGTTCCCAGGATAGGCTCCAGATTCATGGTGACACTAACCAAGATAAAGTGGTTATTGACGATGAATGAATGAACTGATGGATGTTTTGATTAAAAATTTGAGTCTTCCTTCTTCTCTCTGCTTCTCTGCTTCCTTCATCTCAGCGCAAATGCTCTCTCTGATTTACTTTCCTTTCATCCATCCCCCTCTCCTCGCTGTGTCCTCGCTCTCTGTCTCTCTCCTCTCGCTCTGTCATGTCCTTGAGGTCTTGGCAGTGTTCCTCCAAGTTGCCATTTAGACATTAAAGTGGCTTAAATCATTAGAGAGTCCCTTTTTACGTTGAACAAGGTTAATTCATTGTTAGTATTTTTTTTGTATCGTATTGATAACCAATCCTAATCCTGATATTGCAAATGGATGCAATATGCAAACGAGTCTCGTAACAAATCATATTTTCGTGAGATCTTGGAATCCTAATCAGCACTATGATGTTCCATATTAGAGTTTCTGTACATTTGGACAAATCCTGGCAATTACATAAACTTACAAATGTAATTTTGGGTCAAATTAAGGAAGATGACTTTAAAACATGATGTATTATGGTTTGGTCAGTGGAATCTCTAACAGGTTGGCACGTTACGTTCGCAGTATCTAGCTATGCAGTTATAATATTTATTTTTAAAATCTAGTTTAGAGTGTGTTTTCATGAGAACGAACCATATCCAGGACACGGTAGATAATTTGGTGTTCGTGGACATTCACAGTGTGCATTCGGGGAGCTTTAATGTTGGCTCGCCGGTGCATTTTTGTGTGGTTTGATGCCCACGCTGACATGCGCCACTCTGACAGCACAGAGATGCGCTGCAGGCCCGCAGGCGAGTGCAGCTGCTCCAGTGGACATCGCAGGAAATGTGCTTTAAGCATGCAGCTGATCATGTGACCATGTAGAGAGAGAAAAAGAAGAAGGCCTCACCACACCACAAAGCACTTTAACCCTTATATTACATTCTTTTAAATAATAAAATAGAATAGAAATGGAATAAAATCATTATATGAATCAAATATTTATTGTAAAGTGTACTATTGGTAGAAGAAGACTAAAATAACTTTTCCAACAAGTTCCTAAGCTCGTTTTTATCCAAAAGAGAAAAAAAATGGTAATAATATTTATACCACAAAATTATACCATTATGGTAATAATTTTCTGTATCTGCAGCTCTGACAGTAGTGCCAACTGAGCAGAGAAAGTATGAGAGATTCTCTCCAGGTCTCATGAAACTGAAATGTCCCTAATTATTCTTTTCTACAATTACACAATTTTTTGCATGTTTTAAAGACATCTTCAGTCCTTGTGAAAATTGGAGCATGTAGAGCCTCGTTCGGCGAACAGTAACAAATCCACCTCCACCGTGTGATCAAGTAATTGAAGGCGACTATTTTTACTCAGTTGAATAATTACAGCTATGCCCAACTGCAATTAACTTGCCTTGTAATTTCCAAAGGGTCTCCCAACCCCAGCCCACCCTGTGGTAAATTGTGTACGTGTGAGCGTGCGATTCTCAGCAGAGCGCTGGATTTGAAAAGACTTTTTTATGTCTAGCTGCTGCACCGTCAGCTGTTTGCTGTTACAGAATGCATTATTAGTTTAAAAAAAAATTTTTTTGAGTTGTCCTCCTTTCTGGGACATTTTTGTTCGGACGCTTTCTCTTTTCATTTCTTTCCAGTATGTTTGTCTAAGTCTTTGAGAAGTTATGAACCTCTCTTTTTTGCAGTAATGACACCTGACCTGCCCAGAAGTTGAAGATATTTTTGAAAACAGCTTTAGTTTTAGCTAAAACCTGAAATTAAAATGTGTATGCTGAAATTTTTGGAAATTTTTGTTGGTGATGTTGAGTTTTAAAGCTACAGGGGGGTAAGATTTGGGAATATTACCCTCTTTTAGTAGGAAAAAAAAACCACTCAGTGCATCCTTAACTGTAGGGCTCATCTGACGGTTACAAAAAGCTATGCTGCGTCCCAATTCACCTATTTATACTATGCACTTTCTTCTTTTTGTGAAGAAAAAGTACACACTTTTGTGTGTGTAGCAAAAGAGTATTGCCCCAATCCACCTACTATCCATCCTAAATAGTATCCGAGATTAGAATTAGTGTGTCCCAAATTGTAGTATGTAGTATTGTAAATGATATGTGGAAAAATAAATCAACGGAATGGTCAATTAAATCATATAGTATAAATTATATAAGGAATAATGAATGAAGAAAAGCTGAAATGCAGCGAGGAGTTTGTGTACGGTGACAGTGTGCGTAAGTAGGCAACAACGTTCACAAAAAGAGTACAAACTTTTAGTGTATAGTAGAAGTAGGCGAATTGGGACGCAACACTAATAAAAAACATTCAAAGTAAATTGACGGCTGTGTCCCAAACCACATTCAGTGCACTAAAGAGAACATCTAAATAGCAATGTTGTCTTATTTAGTACAGCAGTATGCAGTTTGGGACTCCTTGTCCTAATTGTTTCCTCAGTATAAGAAAAAAATGTCACTGCAGATGACAATGTGACTGTAACATTTACTGCGTACTAAGAACTTATTACTTTAACAAGAGCTTTTTTTTTTTTTTTTTTTTAGTGCACTAATATTATTAAGTTAGCTCACTACCACTTGCTGTTTGTGCTTTGGGATCTTGCAGTGCTGGTTACCGAGAAACTTAACATTACAGCTTTAGTTCTGACTGGTACAATGCGCTGGCACTGGAGACTCCTTCCAAAAAATGCTACATAGCGTTTCTTCAAAGAAAGCTTCGCTATACACGTTTTTTTTTTTTTTTAAACCGTCTATTTGACGCATAGGTCATACTAGTATCTTTGTAAGTTGTTACTATAGAAACGATAACACTTAGGAACAAGCGCATTAATATGATTTGAAATTTGTGATTTGTCTTGCAGCTGTTGTTATAGAAAATTAATCAACACCTTCTGACCAATCAGAATCAAGCATTCAGGAGAGCTCAGGATTTCCAAGAAAAAAATCACAACAGTTCAGGAACATCAGGATTTAAAAAAATTCAATAATTTTTTTTAATGATTATAGTTTAACAAAATGTCCTGTGCACTGTAGCTTTAAGATGAACTCAGCATTCATGGGCCGCTTAGATTAAGCACGCTTTTGTCCATGTCTCCAGCTAGGAGTAATTAATTACTTAATTAATTTAAAGTAGCCAATAATAGGCCAAAGTGAGCTGTACCTAATATTGTAGATTTTCCCTCAATATTTTCAAATGGTTTAAGACAGTGAAGCTGATTCAAAACAAAATTCCTAAACTTTGCATTCCAGCCTATTAATATTCAATTTGCACTTACATTTGAAAAGATAAATATGTTTGGGTTTTTTTTTCCTAATGTGATGGTGATGATATGTGGGAATTTGTGCAGATGAGGAGTTTTGGGCCTTTAAAACACGGTCTCTTCCTGGAAGCGTGTGCCATATGGCCACCAACTTGCTCAGCAGTCTGTTCATTCGCTGCTTCGCCGTTTGGAGGAATCATCTGCGTGTGTTTGCTGTGCTTCACTAGCACTTACTAGGTCTTGCACTTGCCCTGATGCTAACCCTGTTAGCATGGGATGATCTTAGCCCACTAATCTCCACTCCAGATTAGACGTTTACAGTCAGATTATGTCCTTAGTGTTTAAAGTACAGGATCGGTCCTTGTCTCAAGCTAATTATTCACGGCTTAACGCAAGCATGCTGCTGCATTATCTCTGTTGGAATGGTGGCAACGCCGTGTTTACGTCGTCATGTGACTTATTGCTGGTGAAATCACATGCAGGTTCTTCGGAAAACAAAGATGGCAGGGTTATAATGAAAAATTCAATGTCAAAAGTTGGTTTTTCTGTTTAACATTCACGCTTGCAAACATTTTCTTTCCAGCACCAGTACCTCTTGTAATGTTAATCATGTGATTCCTTTTTTTTTTTTGCCCCCTCAATTTATCATTCACTCCTCCTTTTTTCTCTCGTGTGTCTGACACCTGGCCTCGCTGTTTTTCAGAGCACAGAGGGTGCTATTCAGTGGCGCTGTGGTTGGCCCCCTTTGTGAAACTGTTTTGCTTTTCTGGGACTCGTGAGGAAGTGACCCCACACATGGCAAACCTGTCTCACATCTTTGCAAATAGTGAGGGCTGAGTGATGACAAAAAAAAAAGGGGAGGAGGGAAGAAATGTCAACCTGCAGTTGGCTGGTTTGAGAGCGCACACTTCAACACACACACATATACACACACACACACACGCGCGCGCGCGCGGCACAATGAAAGGAGCTCCCAAGTAGCATCTGGTCTTTGGCTTTTCACAGAATGAGCATAATAATAACAAGCGTCACTAATAAGTCAATCAGACGCAATCAGTCAGAAACGTCCTGCCGGTCGTCTGCTGCGCTGACCTTTTGCCCTTTCACAAACTTTCAAGAGCGCGAACGCTAACCTTTGATCACGTTCAGATCCTTTTGAAAAAGAAATCTCGCATGGGGGTCATTACAATCTCCTGATGTCTTGGAACAAGTTGTTTAGGAAATGATACAGAACACACACCGAAAGATTTTGTGCGATATGGAAGCAAAAAAGTGACATAAAGATTTGAATTTTAAAAGCTATAGAATTCTTAATAATTTATGTTTATATAATTAATGTGTATTTCTTTCGAAATCTCATAGAAATAACTTTTCTATACCCGCAGCTCTGATAGTAGCTGTATTGAGAATTAGTGGTACTATTGTAGTAGTAGTGTGAGAACAGGTTTATTTAAATAAATGCAAGTCTTCTGTCATGGGAAAGTCTTCAGGACTTTGTGTTTTCTTGGTATAATGACAAGCTGCATTTGTTTTCTGTTATTAACATCAGGAGAGAGAAGAGAGGTTAATGCAACAGTTATGTCCGGTCCACTAATTTGATTGGTCGAGAGGCATTCTAAGAGTGTTTATATTCAGTATAAGCGTGCTGGGACGTTTCACTGCGTGTTTTCGTCTGTTTTCGCTACATAAAATTCAACAGTTAATACAGTAGAGTTATCGAAATCATCAGCAGACATGAAAAATGATACATTTCATGAGTATAACTTTTGACTTAAAATATGAAAGCTGGTCAGGCGAAGATGAAAAGGAAGAAGGGATGCCAGTTTTTCCGGAAGCACCTTTAACAGGAATATACAAATCAAAATGACTTCTGTAGGATCTATTTCCGCTAGTGGAGCAAAAATAAACAGAACGTTTGGGCATATTGTGTCTGAAATGTCACTTATTCAATATTAATTTCTATGTTTATAGAGCTGTTGTACTGTATATAAGCAACATCACACTCACAATCGTGCTGTTATACTGAATTACCTATAGCTTTCAAACTGTGGCCTCATGCCTACGGTGAATCACAGCTGTTACAATATTCAGTACAACAAACTAGTTTTGTAAACTTTAAAAAAAAAATTAATTTTAAATTTAAAAAAAATTGCAATCTGTAGCAAAGTGCTGAGGTATAAGAGAAATAAACACTTCAGGATGTGCTGTTATTTGAAAATAATCTCCAGTGTGGTAACAGTTACTGTGGTTTGTGTCGGGCCGCATCACACCACCATGTTGTTGATTATTTTCTTATACCAACACACCCCCTACGTGCTTTATTCCTTACTTATTGCGTAGTTGTTTTCTTGGTTCGGCTCATGATTCATTCTGCTGTTTAACTTTTCCGGTGTAGCCTGTGGAGCCTTGGTCTCATGGATTGTACAAATAAAAAGTCTTTCTTGCATGATGTATGTTATAATGACATACAGTAAGTTATTTATGTAAAACGTGCTACGATAAACAATCAGTGCTGATATACAGCTGTTTAGCATAGCCTAGGCGCTAGCCAGAAAAACTTTCCACAGATGTTAATGTTTCCATGTGAATATTGAGGTCTGAAAATGAACAAAAATAAGAAGCGGCTATAACGTCACTGGGTTCAGAAGAGATTGTGCACAAATCTGTTCTTATATCCAGACATTAAACATCTTCATCACTCAAAATCTACCAAGTACTAATATCTAAACTGACCATTCTCTTCTTAATCCTGTTTTCAACTATGTTTAAGACTTCTAATGTACAGTACTCGGATTTGAAGTTTGATTCTGCACTGATATTCCACTGTTATAAATGAGTACAAAAGTTTGTATCCCCCATGGCTTTCGAATGACAAAATGGAAACTTTACCTGTAGTTAAAAAATGTTAAAAATGACAGCAGCAATATATATTTAGGAAAAGTTTCATTTGAGAATTTAGGACATCATTTCTTGGAGTTTCATGCCTGAGCCTCGACGCATTACCTTCCCAGTAGCTTTCATCAGGCCTGGCGCTCGTGATAAACATCCTGTTTCTTATAAAAACTCCAACCTGAAACCTGGGCTTATTTTGTGCAAAACATAAACAGGAAAGAACGTGAAACTAGCAGTCAAATTTCCACCTTGTGCAAAAATCTCATTTGTCTACTCCACATTTCCTCTATGTCACAATGCCAGGCACTACACTTAAGCTAACCACACTGTAGATCCAGCACTTTTTCCCACAGTATTTATGGCTGTGGTTTTGGTCTTGCTCTGTAAAGCAAAACAGAAAGCCAAACCACTGAGAATGCACAGAAGAAAAAAAAAAAAAACCTGGGGAAGACAAGCAAATTTAATATCATCAACCCTACATGACAATAGCATAGTATTTCAATATATTTTAATTCTATTCCACTACAGCAATTTGCCTATGATTATCACTTTTATTTATGAAAGAATGACATGCCATCATTTTTGTCTCATGTTGTGGAATGTCCATGAAACACGTTCCCTCACATTCTCTGGAAGTGAAGAAAATATGAAAATAAGAGAAAAGAAATGTAGCTGTTTATTGACAAATAACAAAGTCCTTTGTCTTAAGACTTTACCATTGCAGAAAACGTAAAATTACAGCTTTACTTCTGATTGTTACAAAGCTCTGACTCTGGAGACTCCTTACAAAAACATTAAATAAACATCTCCTTATACAAAATTTCACCATACCAATGCGTAAAAGTTTTTACGTTGTTAAACAACAAAACGGTTTGTTAGTCTGTTTATTATTAGTCTTAGGTTACTGTGGAGCGTCATCCATTCACGTCCCTGTGTATATTGTTACCATAGAAATTATAACGGATTCGAACGAGAGCAGTAATATAAACCTGTGATTTGAATGACTAGTGTCAGAAAATGAATGGACCTTCTGACCAATCCGATTTGAGAATTCAACAGGTATTAATCATGGTAAGGGTGGACTAGTGGCTAGCATGCAGTGCTCTCATTGCTGCGGTCCAGGTTTGATTCCCGGTCAGGTAACCAACCGATATGTAAACAACTTGACTACTACATATCTTGACTACGATATCCGCATAATTACAAGTGCATTCTTTTTTTTTTCATTGAAGATTTTGCATAACAGTAGCTGCTAGAAATAACATTTGTGAACATTTTGGATGGTAAAATACCAATAATATTCTGCATTTTTGACTCCATTCAGCTGGCTGCTCTTTTAGACACTGATGAAAAATTGTTCTAGGGCGGATGGTTTGTTTTGAATACAATACACCTACATCAGTCATCCAATAACATACCACTGATGTGGTACCCCAGAAAAACCTCATAGGCTCTGAGCTGTGGTTTGTTGCCCAAGGCAGACTGTGTGTGTGTGTGTGTGTGTGTGTGTGTGTTTCAGGATGATGAAGAGTCACATGTAAGTTGCGTCCCGGATCCAAGTGGTGTCTGGACTGGACTGGTATACGGTCTATTCATGTATGCTGTTCAGCTCTCATGTTCTGTTCTGTTCAGGTCAAAATGGTAGGAGATAGATATATATATATATATATATATATATATATATATATATATATATATATATGTAAATATAGATAGATAGATAATAGATACAGATATAGATATAAACCCCACCTCCAGGGTTAGGGGTTCTATTCCGGTCTCCGCCTTGTGTGCGTGGAGTTTGCGTGTTCTCTTCGTGCTTTGGGGGTTTCCTCCAGGTACTCCGGTTTCCTCCTCCAGTCCAAAGACATGCATTGTAGGCTGATTGGCATCTCCAAATTGTCCATGGTGTGTGAGAGTGTGTGCAATTATGCCCTGTGATGGGTTGGCACCCCATCCTGGGTGTCCCCCGCCTTGTGCCGCAAGTCCCCTGGGATAGGCTCCAGGCTTCCTGCGACTCTGTGTAGGATAAACGGTACAGAAGATGGATGGATGGATGGATTTTTTTTTTGTGGGGCAGAGTAGAAAGATATATGCTTGGTACTATTTCTGTACTGATTTTAAACATCATGTTTATAGAGATCATACTTTGACTTGAGACTAAGATGATGAAATAAACGTTCACAAATTGCTGGTCTTTGTTAGTATGAAACAAAATGATGAGTTCAGGCTCTGTCATACTGCCTCCATCACTTCTTCGCTCGGAAATTATATATTGGGTATTTTGGAATAAATTGTACAAGTGCCTGGGTGTAAAAATGAAAAGAGATGGCTGGTTCAATCAGACATCTTTTACTAGACAGTGAAGAGAACATGAGGGCGGACGGCAGGGTGGCCTGGCAGATTGTTGTGAGTGGAAAACCTTCCAAAATTTCCAGGAGGAACCGTTTATCACATAGATGATTAAACATAATTCTTGCAAAAACCTGCCGTGAGGTTTTTTTTTTTTCAGGGTTTTTAAAGGATTAAATTATCTTCAAACTGTGTTAAACATTCTGCCTGATTTATCTAATGTTTTTATGTCAAAAACACCCCTATTTGAGATACATCATGTGAGTAGTCTGTAGTAGATTCTCAAAGCTTCAGGCTCAGGTAATTTAGGGACTTGGCATCTTAAATGTTGCCACATTTAATTAGCGCCTTATCTGCTAATTCTTAACAGCGTTTATCTGGAAATGGTACTTTAGGAAAAGTACCAAAGCTGCTAAAGAAACTAATGTAACTACTAAACATTATAGTATAATGAATGAATTCTTCAATCAGAAGGTGTGGATTCATTTTCTATAATAGCAGGGCCGTGCTGGACATGCCATATAAACAGATTAAAAACATGTAATTGTTGGGAAGGGATGTTTGTGTAGCATTTTGGAAGGAGTCTCCAGTGTCAGTGCTTGGTGACAGTCAGAAGTAAAGATATTCCTTTAAGCTTTCCAACAAGGGAAAGTCTTCAGGACGGAAGATAAACCTGCATTTTTTTTGTCCTATTAAGTTCAAGAGAGAGGAAAAGTTTTGTAGCGTAAGTTTTGTAACGTAACTTACCTTACCTAATGTAACTTGTACCGTGGACGTTCCGCAATGAAACATTCAACATAACTACAAATGGTTTAAAAGGGCATATTAACAAATAACGTAAGTGACTTGTGTAACATAGCTAAACTTATGTTATGTAACTTGTATCATGTATAACTACAAATGGTTACAAAGGACGTGAATATATTTAACGTAAATGACTTGCGTAACATAACTTACGTTAGGTATCTTGTACCGTGGATGTTCCACAATGAAACATTAAGCATAACTACAAATGGTTAAATAAGACATTAACACATAACATAAGTGACTTGCGTTAAATAACTTAACTTATGTTATGTATCTTGTACCATGAATGTTCCACATTGAAAAATTAAACATAAATACAAATGGTTAAAAAGGGTGTTAACATATTTAATGGTAATATCTTGCGTAACATAACTTACATAATATAATTTGTATCGTGTATGTTCCACAATGAAACATTAAACATAACTACAAATGGTTAAAAAGGATGTTAACATATTTAATGTAAATGTTTTGCGTAACATAACTTACGTAATGTAACTTGTATCGTGTATGTTCCACAATGAAACATTAAACATAACTACAAATGGTTAAAAAGGGCATATTAACATATAAGTGACTTGCATAACGTAACTAAACTTATGTTATGTATCTTGTATCGAGTATGTTCCACAGTGAAACATTAAATATAACTACAAATGGTTAAAAAGGACATGTGAACATATTTAACGTAAATGACTCATTTAACGTAACTTAACTTACGTTATGTATCTCGTATCGAGTATGTTCCACAATGAAACATTAAACATAACTACAAATGGTTAAAAAGGACATGTGAATATATTTAACATAAATGACTCACATAACGTAAGTTACGTTACGTATCTCATATCGTGTATGTTCCACAATGAAACATTAAACATAACTACAAATGGTTAAAAAGGACATGTGAACATATTTAACGTAAATGACTCATTTAACGTAAGTTAACTTACATTATGTATCTTGTATGTTCCACAGTGAAACATTAAACATAACTACAAATAGTTAAGAAGGACATGTTGTTCTTTAATAAAGGAAAAATGTTAGTGTTGGCATACTGATGTGGTATAAGCGAAATAAAACACTTTGGGACGTGATTTTATTGGAAAATAAATCAGAAAAGAACCAGTGCGGTAACAGGAACTCCACTTTGCCTTCGCTTTGGCCACATCACTCCATCCTGTCCTGTTTCATTCCTTACTTCTCGCTCTTTGAATTAGACTTTATTTACCTCTGCATGGAGTTTTCCAAGCCTGATATTTGTTTATGAGAGTGTGAAAAGGATGACCAGAAGGATCTGATGACTAAACGACTGCGGAGGAGGATTCGTGAGACACGAAAAAGCAAAAAGACAGGGGATGTGTATATTTTTATAAATATTAATTTGGGAATAGGTGATTCAGATTTAGTCAGCCTCCTTCTGTCAGAGCTTCATGAGGAAATCATGCTGCATGAAATGATTAAGAATCAACATTAATCCAAATGTCTGATGATCAACAGCACATCAGAGAAGCGATAAAAGGGAATTCGGTTTCAAAAAATATGTTCGTGCTGCTTTAAATTTAAATTTAATTTAAATTTTTTCGTGCATATTTAAATCCAACCCATACCAGGAGAGATGGACAGAAAATACATGAAGGAACGAATGAATGAATTTATTTGACATTTTAAATATTGATTGAGTACTGCTGGTGAGATTAGCACACTATAACGGCTCACGAGATGCAGTGAAGCACCCAAGCGTGGCAGACAGTGAGGATATATAGGTCAGGATACACTGCAGTGGGAGTTAGGGATGGTGGAAAACACACACACACACACACACATACACACACACAGTGTTTGTATTGGCTGATGGCCCTCAGTGTGCCATGTGCGGTATTCCATTCCATTGTTAATCTGTTTGGAGCAGGAAGTACATCCCTCAGGTCTATCATAAAAATATCCATCATTGAATAAGCTTTACTGGACACAAAATTGTTGTGGCACTGCCAGAATAAGCACTTTTGATTATCTTCTGCTTCAAAACAAAAGTAATGAATGGTGTGCGATCTCACTTTTTAACAGCCACTGTTATATGGGAGAGTAGTTATTTATATATATTTATATACAACCATTAGGTCCACTAATTTGATTGGTCTAGGGGCATTCCAACAGTGCTTGTATTTACTATAACCACACTGAGACATTTGACTGTGTGTATCACACTGCTCGTATGGGTTCACTACGTAAACCTCGAAACGGTTACTACAGTAACGTTAGCGACATCATCACCAGACATCGCAAACGATACTTTTCAAGAATATAACTTTTGACTTAAAAAGCTTTGAAAGCTTGTCAGATGAAGATGAAAAAGAAGAACGGATGCCAGTTTTACCGGAAGCACCTTTAACGGGATTCTACAAATCACAGTGAGCTAGCTAGCCAGCTAGCCCACATGCAGTAAAGAGAGCGTGGCTTCTTTGGGATCTATTTCCGCTAAATAAACAGAACATTTGGCCACGTCAGTTACTCGATATTAATTCCTTGTTTATAGAACCGTTGTATGAAAACAATATTGCACTCGCAATTGTGCTGTTTTACCAAATATCAGCACGGCTGTGATTAGCTACAGCCTATGCTGAATCACATGCTAATATTCAGTATAAGTATTACTTAAATATAACACAGCACATATTTTTCTGGCTTAGTAAATTTTAAGAGAGAGACAAAACGAGTCTGAGTCTGTTGAAATGTATGTGACTATGTGTTTCTTGTGTCCTGATTAGGGGTAAAGATAAAAAATCCTGGGCCTCCTGAGAAATTCTTACACTTGGCAACCCCATCCCCATCCCCATCCCACCAGTCTAGCTTAAGACACATCCATATCTGGTGTGTAAGTGTAAGACCACTCAGAGCTTTTCACCCATTATGGCGCCTCTGGTCCTGATGACACATGCAGTGGATCTCACAGGGTACGATGGATTTAGCACGGATAAGGAAATTTTTCTTGAAGCTTCTAAATCCTAGGAAGTATGTGGAATTTCCTCTGGTTATTACTTGGCGCTAATATAATATAATGTCTGTTACTAGCAATAAGATGGTTTGTTCATGATTATATCCACATGCAGGAAATAATGAAAATCGAGTGTTTATTTGACATCTTTATTTTGTAGGTGAATTCCACTGACTTTAAAAATATGCAGTGAGACTCTTGCTTTATTCCGGTGTGTAGCAGAGAGTACGTTGTATCTGTGTTTGCTCGTCCTTTTTTGTCGATGGTAGTAGGTGTTTCCTCTTCGCTCGTGACCTCATTTCAGCAGCAAGGCTCCGACTGCTGGCGTAAAAGTGCCTCACATCGTCACCGACACACACACACACACACACACACACACACCCCATGCTATTGGCTGTGGCCTCCCAATCTCTCTGCTGCATTTGCCATTAGGGTTTGTTGAATGAGAGCAAGAGAGAGCGTGTTTGTGTTTGTGTGTGTGTGTATGCACTCATCATGGACTTGAATGAATTTGGAACACCGGATTCGGTGTATACTGAGAAAGTCTTTCAGCACCAGCTTTTTTTTTTTTTCAGAAATAAAAACGAGACTTCATCTCAGAGTGTCTGTGCAGTGCGAAAGCACCATGAAACGCTAATCTTTAAGCAGTTTCCATAGTAACCTTACATTGCAAGAGGGGATGAATAGCTGTCTGTTTTTTTTTTGGCATGGAATGTGCACTTCCTCACATAATCAATATGAATTCTTATTAACTCACATATTACTTATGTAGAAAACATAGATCTCTCAACATAGTGGTAGATTCAGAGCTAATAAATCCCCAAGACTGAGCTTTTGGATAAAAAGCTTTATATGTCTGTGTTCTGTATGGAAACATAAGTGACAAGCCACATGAGCACTTCATAGACAAGTTCAACATCAAATTTATCAGGAGACCTAAGAATTCAACCAAACTCGTGGTAACTAATCCCCATTTATTCTAACCAAACTTGTGCTAGCTAAACCCCATTTAATTTAACCAAACTCGTAGTAACTAATCTCCATTTCTTCTAACCAAACTCATGGTAATTAAACCCCATTTATTCTAACCAAACTTATTGTAACTAAACCCCATTTATTCTAACCAAACTCATGCTAACTAAACCCCATTTATTCTAACCAAACTCATCCTGACTAATCCCCATTTATTCTAACCAAACTCATGCTGACTAAACACCATTTATTCTAACCAGACTCGTGCTACCTAAACCCCATTTATTCTAACCAAAATCGTGGTAACTAATCCCCATTTATTCTAACCAAACTCATGGTAACTAAACCCCATTTATTCTAACCAAACTCGTAGTAACTAATCCCCATTTATTCTAACCAAACTTGTGCTAACTAATCCCCATTTAATCTAACCAAACTCGTGGTATATAATCCCCATTTATTCTAACCAAACTCATGCTAACTAAACCCCATTTATTCTAACCAAACTCATGCTGACTAAACACCATTTATTCTAACCAGACTCGTGCTAGCTAAACCCCATTTAATCTAACCAAACTCGTGGTAACTAATCCCCATTTATTCTAACCAAACTCATGGTAACTAATCCCCATTTACTCTAACCAAACTCGTGTTAACTAATCCTTGTTTATTCTAACCAAACTCATGCTAACTAAACCCCATTTATTCTAACCAAACTCATCCTGACTAAACCCCATTTATTCTAACCAAACTCATGCTAACTAAACCCCATTTATTCTAACCAAACTCATGGTAACTAATCCCCATTTACTCTAACCAAACTCGTATTAACTAATCCTCGTTTATTCTAACCAAACTCATGCTAACTAAACCCCATTTATTCTAACCAAACTCATCCTGACTAAACCCCATTTATTCTAACCAAACTCATGCTAACTAAACCCCATTTATTCTAACCAAACTCATCCTGACTAAACCCCATTTAATCTAACCAAACTCATGCTGACTAAACCCCATTTATTCTAACAAAACTCGTGGTAACTAATCCCCATTTATTCTAACCAAACTCATGGTAACTAAACCCCATTTATTCTAACCAAACTCATGCTGACTAAACCCCATTTATTCTAACCAAACTCATGCTGACCAAACCCCATTTATTCTAACCAAACTCATGGTAACTAAACCCCATTTAATCTAACCAAACTCATGCTAACTAAACCCCATTTAATCTAACCAAACTCGTGGTAACTAAACCCCATTTATTCTAACCAAACTCATGCTAACTAATCCCCATTTATTCTAACCAAACTCTGACCAAACCCCATTTATTCTAACCAAACTCTGACCAAACCCCATTTATTCTAACCAAACTCATGCTAACTAAACCCCATTTATTCTAACCAAACTCATGCTAACTAATCCCCATTTATTCTAGCCAAACTCGTAGTAACTAATCTCCATTTATTCTAACCGAACTCATGGTGACTAAACCCCATTTATTCTAACCAAACTCATGCTGACCAAACCCCATTTATTCTAGCCAAACTCGTAGTAACTAATCTCCGTTTATTCTAACCAAACTCGTAGTAACTAATCTCCATTTATTCTAACCAAACTCATGGTAACTAATCCCCATTTATTCTAACCAAACTTGTGCTAGCTAAACCCCATTTAATTTAACCAAACTCGTAGTAACTAATCTCCATTTCTTCTAACCAAACTCATGCTAGCTAAACCCCATTTATTCTAACCAGACTCGTGCCAGCTAAACCCCATTTATTCTAACCAAAATCGTGGTAACTAATCCCCATTTATTCTAACCAAACTCATGGTAACTAAACCCCATTTATTCTAACCAAACTCATGGTAACTAATCCCCATTTACTCTAACCAAACTCGTGTTAACTAATCCTCATTTATTCTAACCAAACTCATCCTGACTAAACCCCATTTATTCTAACCAAACTCATGCTAACTAAACCCCATTTATTCTAACCAAACTCATGCTAACTAAACCCCATTTATTCTAACCAAACTCATCCTGACTAAACCCCATTTAATCTAACCAAACTCATGCTAACTAAACCCCATTTATTCTAACAAAACTCGTGGTAACTAATCCCCATTTATTCTAACCAAACTCATGGTAACTAAACCCCATTTATTCTAACCAAACTCATGCTGACCAAACCCCATTTATTCTAACCAAACTCATGGTAACTAAACCCCATTTATTCTAACCAAACTCATGCTGACTAAACCCCATTTATTCTAACCAAACTCATGCTGACCAAACCCCATTTATTCTAACCAAACTCATGGTAACTAAACCCCATTTATTCTAACCAAACTAATGCTAACTAAACCCCATTTAATCTAACCAAACTCATGCTAACTAAACCCCATTTAATCTAACCAAACTCATGGTAACTAAACCCCATTTATTCTAACCAAACTCATGCTAACTAATCCCCATTTATTCTAGCCAAACTCGTAGTAACTAATCTCCATTTATTCTAACCAAACTCGTAGTAACTAATCTCCATTTATTCTAACCAAACTCATGGTGACTAAACATCATTTATTCTAACCAGACTCGTGCTAGCTAAACCCCATTTAATCTAACCAAAGTCATGGTAACTAAACCCCATTTATTCTAACCAAACTCATGCTGACCAAACCCCATTTATTCTAACCAAACTCATGTTAACTAAACCCCATTTATTCTAACCAAACTCATGCTGACTAATCCCCATTTATTCTAACCAAACTCATGCTGACCAAACCCCATTTATTCTAACCAAACTCATGGTAACTAAACCCCATTTATTCTAACCAGACTCGTGCTAGCTAAACCCCATTTATTCTAACCAAACTCATGTTAACTAAACCCCATTTATTCTAACCAAACTCATGCTGACTAATCCCCATTTATTCTAACCAAACTCATGCTGACCAAACCCCATTTATTCTAACCAAACTCATGCTAACTAATCTCCATTTATTCTAACCAAACTCGTGGTAATTAAACCCCACTTAATATAACTAGACTCGTGCTAGCTAATCCCCATTTATTCTAACCAAACTCATGCTAACTAATCCCCATTTATTCTAACCAAACTCGTGCTGAACAAACCCCATTTATTCTAACCAAACTCATGGTAACTAAACCCCATTTAATCTAACCAAACTCATGCTGACTAATCCCCATTTATTCTAACCAAACTCATGCTGACCAAA
Source organism: Pangasianodon hypophthalmus (assembly GCF_027358585.1). Classification (NCBI taxonomy): domain Eukaryota; kingdom Metazoa; phylum Chordata; class Actinopteri; order Siluriformes; family Pangasiidae; genus Pangasianodon; species Pangasianodon hypophthalmus. The sequence goes on from NC_069734.1 coordinate 15,042,689, forward strand.
CCCCATTTATTCTAACCAAACTCATGGTAACTAAACCCCATTTATTCTAAACAAAACTCGTGGTAACTAAACCCCATTTAATCTAACTAGACTCGTGCTAGCTAATCCCCATTTATTCTAACCAAACTCGTGCTGAACAAACCCCATTTATTCTAACCAAACTCATGGTAATTAAACCCCATTTAATCTAACCAAACTCATGCTAACTAAACCCCATTTATTCTAACCAGATTCATGTTGACTAAACCCAATTTATTCTAACCAAACTCATGCTAGATAAACCCCATTTATTCTAACCAAACTCATGGTAACTAATCCCCATTTATTCTAGCCAAACTCATGCTGACCAAACCCCATTTATTCTAACCAAACTCATGCTACCTAAACCCCATTTATTCTAAACAAACTCGTGGTAACTAAACCCCATTTAATCTAACCAAATTCATGCTTACTAAACCCCATTTATTCTAACCAAATTCATGTTGACTAAACCTCATTTATTCTAACCAAACTCATGCTAGCTAAACCCCATTTAATCTAACCAGACTCGTGGTAACTAATCCCCATTTATTCTAACCAAACTCGAGCTAACTAATCCCCATTTAATCTAACCAAACTCGTGGTAACTAATCCCCATTTATTCTAACCAGACTCATCCTGACTAAACCCCATTTATTCTAACCAAACTCATGCTAACTAATCCCCATTTACTCTAACCAAACTCGTGGTAACTAAACCCCATTTAATCTAACTAAACTTGTGCTAACTAATCCCCATTTATTCTAACCAAACTCATGGTAGCTAAACCCCATTTAATCTAACCAAACTCGTAGTAACTAATCCCCATTTATTCTAACCAAACTCATGCTAACTAAACCCCATTTATTCTAACCAAACTCATGCTAACTAAACCTCATTTATTCTAACCAGACTCGTGCTAGCTAAACCCCATTTAATCTAGCCAAACTCATGGTAACTAATCCCTATTTACTCTAACCATACTTGTGCTAGCTAAACCCCATTTAATCTAACCAAACTCATGGTAACTAATCCCAATTTATTCTAACCAAACTCATGCTAAACCAGCGTGAATTCATAGTTTTCCCTCTCTGTAAAATCTGTAGACAACAGGACTTCCAACACAATGTTTGTGTGCGTGTGTGTATGTGTATATATATATATATATATATATATATATATATATATATATATATATATATATACATATATGTGTGTGTGTGTGTGTGTGTGTGTGATTTTTCTCATATATATATACAGGTGCATCTCAATAAATTAGAATGTCGTGGAAAAGTTCATTTATTTCAGTAATTCAACTCAAATAGTGAAACTCGTGTATTATATAAATTCAATGGGCACAGATTGAAGTAGTTTAAGTCTTTGGTTCTTTTAATTGTGATGATTTTGGCTCACATTTAACAAAAACCCACCAATTCACTATCTCAAAAAATTAGAATATGGTGTCATGCCAATCAGCTAATTAACTCAAAACACCTGCAAGGGTTTCCTGAGCCTACAAATTGGTCTCTCAGTTTGGTTCACTAGGCTCTTGTTAAGCCACTCCTGAGCCACAGACAATGTCAGAGCCATCTTATCTGGGCTAAAGAGAAGAAAAACTGCACTGTTGCCCAGTGGTCCAAAGTCCTCTTTTCAGATGAGATTAAGTTTTGTATTTCATTTGGAAACCAAGCTCCTAGAGTCTGGAGGAAGGGTGGAGAAGCTCATAGCCCAAGTTGCTTGAAGTCCAGTGTTAAATTTCCACAGTCTGTGATGATTTGGGGTGCAATGTCATCTGCTGGTGTTGGTCCACTGTGTTTTTTGAAAACCAAAGTCACTGTACCCGTTTACCAAGAAATTTTAGAGCACTTCATGCTTCCTTCTGCTGACCAGCTTTTTAAAGATGCTGATTTAATTTTCCAGCAAGATTTGGCACCTGCCCACACTGCCAAAAGCACCAAAAGTTGGTTAAATGACCATGGTGTTGGTGTGCTTGACTGGCCAGCAAACTCACCAGACCTGAACCCCATAGAGAATCTGTGGGATATTGTCAAGAGGAAAATGAGAGACCAAAAAATGCAGATGAGCTGAAGGCCACTGTCAAAGAAACCTGGGCTTCCATACCACCTCAGCAGTGCCTCAGACTGATCACCTCCATGCCATGCCAAAATTGAGGCAGTAGTTAAAGCAAAAGGAGCCCCTACCAAGTATTGAGTACATATAAATGAACATACTTTCCAGAAGTTGAATTACTGAAATAAATGAACTTTTCCACGACATTCTAATTTATTGAGGTGTGTGTGTGTGTTCCAGTACTTCTGGTGTTGCTATAACGTGAGTCTGTATATCATTAATCAGTTTAGATCTGACTCTGTGAAGTGTGTACTTCTTTTATATGCCATGTTGTATAGCCAAATAAGCAATTAATTAATTATTCTCATGAAAACAGGTTAGACGCTGAGTTGGAAATAATTCTTTTCAGTAAGCTATGATGAAGTGAGATGTCTGATGTGTGTTTAATTCCAGTCTGACATCAACAAAATGCAAAAATGACACACACTTGTACACACACACACACACTGCAACACGCACATCATACTGTGAGTAATGTCAACACTAAATGAAGGAGGATGAACTGCTGCATCCACACACACACACACACACAGCAGGGCACACTGCTCACTGCATATGTGCTGGTTTCCATGGAAACTGAGAGTTAAAAATAACATGGGCGATGGCTTTCTTGTACCATTAGCCAACAAGCCTGACGCGAAATGTCACACAAACACACACACACACACACAGTTGCTGCTCCAGTGAGGCAGTGCTGACGTTAAAAATTGTGATAATGGGCAGTTCAGATAGTGACGATTAGGAGTCTCTCTCTCTCTCTCTCTGATGCGCGCGCGCACACACAAACACAGCCGTTAGTCTTTATCTCTCCCTCTTCTCTTTTTCATGCACACATTGTATCTGTGTCTTTCTGTCTTTATACATACACACCTTCTCTCCCAGTTTCTCTCACATGTACACGGAGGGAAGATTTTGTTCACCCCATGGGTTCCGCAGTGCTGCTGCACGATGTGGCTGCACCCCACCCCGCTGCAGTGGCATGCTCACACACACACACACACACACACACGATTAGCTGTGAGAGTGTGCACTCTCTTCCTGAAATGACTTGGACTTACTGACATTGTGCAAAGCAACATTACTCAATAATACCTAAAAAGCATCTGCTTACACGCTTCCTCTTATTACTCATATTGTAGCTTATATAGCATTTATGAAACATGTAGAAGTGATTGTTTTGAGTAGTAAGCTTAAAGTTTTTCGCTAGCGATGACGAAGTGTAAAGCACTGTCACAATGCATTATGGATAATATTCTGACTTATTTTCAAGTTGTCTGTGAAGCTTTTTTGCTAAATTACTGAATGGGTAGTACCAACACTAGTGTCTTTGTTGGCCTACTGTATATATCTCTGAAAACACCTCTCTATAAAGATATATTTGTTAAAATTGAAGTAGGAAATGTGCCATAAATCTCCAATAAAAAGCTGATAGTAACATATATCTGCTGATTTAAATGAAAATGGGTGACAAGAACATTTTCTCTCTCTCTCTCTCTCTCTCTCTCTATATATATATATATATATATATATATATACTGTATGCTTTAGTTATTCTATGTTAAAAACGGCATCCAAAAACAAGTTCTGAACTTTTTCCGTCCCTAAAGCTTAACACATGCTTCCTCTGAGACACGTTAAGCCATTCCACCCCTTCTTTTCGGACTGATGTGTGACAGGGCAGCGTAGCACACTCGGAGGAAAGCGCTATCCGCCCTCTTCTGCATACATGAGCTCACAGACACCTATGATTGGCTAGTGTCTCTGTAATTGATCCCGGCCATGGATGGCTGTGGCATCATCAGGATTCAAACTCGTAGATGAACTTGACTATGTTTGTGTTGTATTAAGCCAATGTCACCCTAATCTTTCAAGCCTTCTCTAGAATCTAGTCGTTTTCATGACTTAAACGTGTAAAAGAACCACCTACTTTTAAAGCACGACATTCATCTGTTTTCCTGTTACACAAAGGCTACAACCTTTTGAGATCCTGAAGCCTGTGACCAGAAAAGTGTACAAAACATTCCAGATGTTTTTTTAGCCTGTAGGCAGAGCATTAGAGACTAAAAATCACCCTTACCACTGATTTAATGGTACAACAACAGTAAGTGCTCTGCAGACACATCGCCGTGACCTCCTGTTACATAAACAGTCTGAATGTTAGGAAAGTACACAGCAATTTGAAACCAAGTAATTTTCTGTGTTATATACTCCGCTGACAAGCGCCTACTGGCTTTAGTGCTCATTCAACACAGCTCAGAATTCTCCAATCTGATTGGCGAGAAGGTGTGGAGTTTAGTTTTCTCTAGCTGACAGTAGCGCCATTACGAGAGCCATATTGCACTCGTTCTGTTGTCGTTTCTATAGTAACAACTAATCAGGGACATGTATGGCGGATGTTTATTGCATCAGTATCACATTAAGTGTGTATGTGTGCATGTGTGTGTGTGTGGTCATTTGCTCTGACAGGGTCCATACATCACCTTCAATTAGCTTTATTTATGGAGTTCTTTTTGAATGGCGTCTGGTCTACAATAAGCCCCTGGAGGCTCCTCGAGATGATCGAGTACATTAGTAGGTCAAAGGTCATGTGCTGGGTAGTTGGCCACGAATGGCCCAGGTGTGACTAAAGAGGTCAGTGTGGAAAATAATAAACCAACTTGCTTGTTTTAAGCTCTGCCTTGGCCTAGTTCCCTCTGGCAAATATGCACACACGCTTGCAGAGTGATGGCCCACTCTAGCCCTGATGATGTCTGAACATGAGTGTGTGTAAAGGTTTACGAGGTGTGTGAGAGATCGTGCACCACAAATAGGCCCTAAACGACCTACAAGGCACCATAAACGTGCTGATCAAGACAACTGATAGTGTTCTCACTAAGTGTCCTTAATACTGCCTGTAAGGGGCGCAATGGAATGAGAGTTTTTGTTTGAATTTCTCTGTTTTTATTCATCCATTTGCTCTCAATTTCTCTGAAAACTTCCTACGCTCAGGACAATTAATGAATGCGCATTGAACAAGGCGTGATAACAGCATCAAATATTTACTTATCGAAATTTCATCACATTCCAATGAGAAGTAACTGTGTATCCTCTTCCTCATTCCCATTACTCTCTCTCTCTCTCTCTCTCTCTTTTGGATATTGAATTCTTGGGATGAGAAACAGAAATCTCATCAATGAGAGAAAAGTTTTGATTTATTTAAATTGACTCTTGTTTCACTTTTTCATGCTTTGATTTGTGTTTACACACTTATCAGCTGTATCACTTATGTAACTAATGTTACAATGTTAAGCAGCCTGGCCATCTGCTGATATCAGCACTTTATTCTACAGTGTCGATAGTTTGTGCACTTGGATACATGAAAGTTAGCATAGAAGCAGATGGTTTATTTGTTGGTCAGAGTTCTTGTGAAATCTTGTCACAACACTGGAACTCTCAGAGTTTTGACCAAAATTGGGTTTTAACAAACGCACTGGTAAACGCAGTCAGTCTGCTTAGAATTATCAGAAATCTTGCTGGTTAAGTGTACTTTTTCTCCTGTTACACTTTGATTGCAGCTTATTGCATAGCTACCTGCTATAGTGAAACAATAATCTATCAATCAGATATTGTCTATCAAAATGTCTACGACGCTCCTGCACTGTAACATCATCATCAAAACAGATAAGAGCGCTTAAACATCACAAATCACCTTTACATCAGGCGAAGAGACAGAGACTGATGCTGATAATCGTTATGTTAAAAACATTCCCCTGTTGTAAACTTAACTTTCTTTCAAATTTGGCAGTAGTGTTTTCCATAAGTAGAGAACGTAGCGTAAGAAATGCAGCAAATGTTAGGAGCAGGATATTCAACCAGAGAGCTGAAAGATTATGGATCAGTTTTTAATAGTAATCTGACTCAGTATCTTATTGTATGCATTCTGCTGTAATGCTTTCCAAATAGTTGCACTTGTAAAGGTGAGATTGAGAGACGCTGTAGCACCGATTAACTTAAAACTGTAATGTGAGCTCAGTAGCATCATATCCAATTCCTGCCACAAGAGGGCGATGTTTCAAATCATTTTAGTCCAGAAAAGAAAATATTTGTGCCTTGATAAATCAATAAATAGCAGAAAAGCATCTAGCTTTTACCAACAGAAAAAAATACATACGCACAACTTTTTCCATCACTCCTCTAGCAGAGCAGAGGTCATGCGAACAGCCGCCACAACTCCACCAAACATAAAGCGGGTCAAAGGATGATGGAACAGACATCTCTGTCTTCCTTCCTCCAAACACACACACACACACACTTGTATGTGTAGTCATTAAGCTGCGTATGAATGTGTGTGTCTAAATGGGAATGTGGCCCAGAGGTGCAATCTCAGTTTACTCAGAGTATCCAGGAAATTAATTTCAAATCTTAATGACCATAATATCAGCATCAGAGTTCCTTCATAAGATGGAGGAGGATGGAGAAGACTAAAAAAAAACTCAGTAATAGACATAAACAGAGAGACAGTGATGGAGGATGGGAGAGAAAAATGAAAGGGAGTGATGGTGAACAGACTCTTAAGTCTTCCTGCAGCTCATAACAGTGCTGTTTTTGGCTGTTTTCTATCAGAGAAGTGTGTGTGTGTGTGGTAAGGGTAAGGGCTGTGTTAGCTTGGAACATTACTGGTGTCCAAATCATTTAGTTTTAAGTTAATAACAGTTCATTCTGGGTTGCCAGGGTTGAGCTTTTTCACCACCAAGATCTTGTTTTATAGCAAATAATTGCAATTAAATCTCGTACATTTCCCCAAACAAAGCCAAAGTGTACATGCAGACAGTGTGTCAATGATGTACTTCTATTGAAGGATACACTGAAAGGATTGATAGAGGGAAAGGGGGATTATAGAGTGGATAATATCTGTTCGTTAGAAATGCGTGTGCACCACGGTGACCTTGTTTCACATGCAAAAGCCTGAGGGGAAAGAAAAGAAAAATGAATTTCCCTTTTCAAATGCCCAAATTTCAGGTGTGTTATGTGGTTTTTGAGATGCACTTGGGCTGGAAATTGTGTGATAGGCTCCCAACCTAATTTCGTTTGAGGCTATGTCGTTATTAATGCCATCCCTCCTCACTAAAATCTATGGTCCGGAGCCGCTGCTGAATGCTCGACTAGGAAGAGGTTTGCGGTGGCTTTTTTGGCTGTGGCCCATGACTCAACCTGTGAACATGTGCATGTATTGGACTGCGTGTAGAGCCTCAAGCTGCTAGTCACAGTGGTCAGGCCTGTATTTGTCTGGGTAAAAGTATGACTGCGCTTGGCACCTCTAACTGTGCTAAACACTCACCTACCGCAGGAGCCATTGGTGCCAAGGTCACAGGCATGAGGGCTTAACAGGGATTAAGAATGAGGACAGCAGGGATGCTAACACACACACACACACACACACACACACAGGTACACATCCTAAATTCAGTTCACTGAGTAGATGTATGCCTTAACAATACTGATTGAGAAATAGGAGTGTGTAAATATCTGGTTTCTATGCATTGCTTTGGCATATATGGCTTCATTTTTATTACTAGTATATATGTGGTTTGTGTGTGAGTGTTTTTTCAGGGTTTTGTACCTAGATCTTAAAGCTAATTCTACAATTGTGAAGACATTTAATATCCCAATATTGATCAAACATTCCTCATTATCTTTTAGGACCATGCTTAAAACCTGCAACAACAGATCCTCATTCAGTGAGGCCGTGTGCTTTGTGGATGTGCTAATAGTTAAATAATGTTCATTACAAGATATGGATAGAGAATAGTTATACAGAGTTATAGAGATGTTAGAAATGGTGTAGCACTGCATTGTGGATTATCCTAACACCCCCCTCTTCTCAGTCAGCTTATTCACTGGCCTGCGAAGAGATTAAGAGCAAACCAGACGCTGACGGGCTGTACCATGTGCGATAGACTCATCGGAGGAAGGATATAAATGAGGAGAAAGGGGTAGATATTAGGCCTACAGATGTTACAGTCGAGACTGTGTGTTTGTGAAAATGTGGCCATAAAAGATACTATTCTACTGTGTTCACGGCTCTACTCTAACATGATCACTTTGGCCTGCTGTGTTCCAATTAGACCAAGAGGTACTGTACACCTTCATTCTAGCATCAGAGTCTATTTTATCTGTGTGATTTAGTCTGCTTTATAGCAGTAATCCTTATCTCTTTATTATGCCATTACGCGCCATGGTGAAGATGATTCACATGTTCCTTATACTGTATATAGACTTGTTTTGTTGCCATAAATGATTATCAGATAGCAGTCAGATACACTTGAGAATCAAATCAACACATAATGGGAAATCAGATCACTTTTTTTTTTTCTCACTGTCCTGACCCAAAGTAGCAAATTATGGCATCTGAAAATGATTTGTGTCCTATCCTGAAACCACTGGCTCTGTTATGCTGTGGAAGGGCATTAGCTGGTTGGCGGTGTAATGATACATTGTTACACGATGCATCGGGATACAAAAATGTGACGATATGCATTCTAGACATGTGCGATTCATATGAAATCAGCATTCTCTTAATTACGCATGTAATGCACTGTGTGAACTCTGGGGTCCCAGACTGTGCAACCCATACAGTTAAAATAGTTGGAGAGCAGACTGGTCACATGATTGCATTGTTTTGTGAAGAACCTGTGAGATCATCTACACTTGTGAAGCCCGATAGCCCGAAAGCTCCGTATTGCAATGGCTAAATCACGTTATATACCTTATACAGTTGCACACCACGTTAGAAAGGTTAAAAAGAGTTTGTGGAAATCGGTCATTTTAGCCAACTTTGAGCTCTAGTAGTGTTACGCAGCTCATTATGTTTCAGATGACCATTTTCAAATTAATAAATTCTCCCATACATTTTGATTGAATAACCAAACACTTTCTAAAATAAAACGGTGAACCTGTAGTACATTTTGTTTACAATATTAGACCTCTGTTTGTAACAATTTTAACATTTATTTAGTTTTATACAGACAAATCAACTATTGTCTGCCCAGGAAGTTGTTCATTTAAAGTTACAAAGTGTTATCATTGACTATTGGCATGGAATCATTTATGATGTTTCTAAGAATGAGGACAGCTGTCAGGCAACAGCTTCTTCTAAGTTGATGTTTTGCCGTGTCAATTACACAGACTGTCCATCTCTGTTTACATCTGTCACTGTGACCTGCTGCTGTGCTGTAAATTACTGTGGCATCACATGGTAAATTATAGTACACTGGTGACCCCGACACACTGGGTTTACCAGAGAAGTCATGGCAGCTTTGAATTCCAGGGTCCACGGTTAATGGCTAGCTTGACCTAAGTAGGAATTGTTGCCTATTATAGGAATTGTGACGTTTATAGGTCACTTTAAATCCCAGTACTCTGTTTCTGTGAGCAGAGTGTGTGTGTGTGTGTGTGTGTGTGTGAGAGAGAGAGAAGCTGCGTCATCTTCCGAGCCTCTAATAAGTTTAAGATTTTTTTAGGGAAGATTGTATACAGTTATAATGTGGTGGAATGAACCTGAATGGAGTTGAGAAATTTGAATTGAATTCTTTTCCATATCTTTATATATGTGTGTGTGTGTGTGTGTGTGTGTGTGTGTGTGTGTGTGTGTGTATATCTGTTTCTTAAGTCCTCACATTTCTTGCTCCCTTCTTCTATGGTGCATTACGAATGACTAAAAATGGGAAAGTATGGATGTGAATATTGCAGTAGAGAGGAAGTGCATTTTAGGTCACAGTCACAGCTTGTGTCATAATGTGTGTATGTGTATGTGTGTGTCGGAGCATTGATGTGGTCAGTGTTCATGCCTCAGTGATCACACTGGGGCTACTTTGTCATGAGTCAATTGTGCACCAGGGTCCACTTTATTTGAAGAGTTTGCTTTGGGTCAAATCTTAGGCCTTGTAAATGATGCGTCATGATTTTTTATTTTTTTTTAAATATTACAAGAGGACTCATGAGTAGTTTGGTGCTATATTAGAACTATGTTTGGTCATAATTCCTGGATGTAGAAGTTTGTAGCCTTTTTATTTATTGTTACTGTGTACCAGTCACTGTACCACTTATCCTACACAGGGTTGTGGGGGAGCCTGGAGCCTTTCCCATTGCAGGGCACAATCACACACCCATTCACACGCTACAGACAATTTGGAAATGCCAAAAAGCCTACAACGCATGTCTTTGGACTAGGGGAGGAAACCAGAAGCACAGGTAGAACACACAAACTCTGCACATACAAGGCAGAGGCGGGAGTCAAAACCCCAACCCCCGAGGTGCAAGGCAACAGTGCTAACCACTAAGCCACCATGCCAATGTTAGTACATGTTTTAGAATCAACTTCGATCTGTGCCATTAAGACTGGTGTTCAGTGAACCCACACATGATGTCATGACACAATAGACATGATACTTTGTCATTCTATTCAAAAGTACACAAATGACAGCTATGAATGTACTTCAAGTGAGTTGGCGTTAGGCAACTTATAAAAATAATAAAACCTTACTAATACTTGTTATTGCTAAGCAGCATCATAGCAGTAAATGACCTTTGAAGGAATCTCTTTTAGGATTCACATTTATAATGTTATTACTCATAAGTAACATAGCCAACTAGCTAGCACTAAATTTTGCTGCCTAACCTAAGTGACTTCCTCTCAAACTGAATGCATGAAACTGAATATACTCTCAACAGTTTTCACAAAAAATTATATTATATAGTTGAATCAAAGGGTGTTTCTGGGCAAAGGTGGTCTACCTCCAGGGTCCGCAGTTCGATCCAGAGCTTGCGTTACTGTCTATGAGGATGTTCTCCCCTTGTCAATGTGGGTTTCCTTTGGGTTGTCCCAAAAAATAAAATGTGTGTGTGCATGGTGCCCTGTAATGGATCAGACTCCCATCCAGGGTGTACTGACTCACTGCCTCATGCCAAGTGTTCCTGGGATCGGCTCCAGATCCACCACAACTGACTGAAGATATTATTGAAGATGAGTGAATAAAGGTCCATAATAAACCTTCTAAGAATTTTTGGGCATGCAAATCTGTTTCCAAAATTGAATATAGTTGTAGTAATTTTTTTGAAGTGTCCAGTGTTATACTTATTTAATATGTATTCTTTCCTTTATTTTCAGTAACTGATTTATCCTAGTTGGTCATGGTGGATCTAGAGCCTATCCTGGCAACACAGGGCATGAGACAGGAATACAACCTGGACTGGTGGGACACCAGTTCACCACAAGGCACCATGCACATGCATTCACACACTTGTTCACACCGAGGAGTAATTCGCAGAAGCAAATCCACCAACTGACATGTTCTTGGGAGGTGGAGCACGGGGAGAACATGTGAAACTCCACAAAGACAGTAACGCTTGTTCAGGATTGAACTGGGGTCAATATACTCACATGGGCAGTTTCTGTAGATTTAAAAATATGTGTTGACAGAATTTGAGATTATTTGGATTTTTTGTTTTTTTTCGCAGTGGCTAATTTCTTGAGAGATGTTTCAGTAGTTTTGTGTATCTTGCCATTGGCAGAGAATCTGTTCCCTACTCACAGTGCTGACCATGCACCTGCTGGAGAGAGAGACAGAGCAAAAGAGAGGCGAAAGGGGGGGAGAGAGATGGATAGAGAGCGGGAGAGACAGAAAGAAGGCAATAGGAGCAGGTGCAGAGCTCTCCTCTCTCCATTTGGATGGCGCTAGCATTCTGACGTTAGCCAGCCCACGGAGGAATGGGCAACTCGCACAGAAAGACACCCGTTCTGGGCCTGCAGGAGAGGAAGAGGAGGGTAAAGAGGAAGAGTAATCATGCAGGACAGGGGGAGGAGACTGCAGGTAGGGTGCCTATACGTTCAATACGGGCTTGAGCAGCTCAATGTTTGAGATTTACTCTCTGATAACGTTCTGCAGTGGGATTAAAACTAACTCTCGGTTAAGTCCAGAATTTCCCTTACACGTGCCGTGTGTGTGAGATCAATCGCCAAAAGGAATGTGTTTAATGAGTGCTCCTTTATTGCTGCTTGTATGTATATAGTACACTAAGTGATTGTGATTGAAACAACACCCACTTTGCCCCAGTTGATTTGGTTTGGAGTCGTCCACATTCAGAGCTGCGTCGGAGTAGTACTCAGTAGAGGTCACGTCGTTGCTCCGCAGCACTCGTTTTTATGATGATGCAAAGCAGAAACCGAGCGCTGGGGATGATGCTGAGTAATAGAGTGTGCGCTCTAAAACACTGCAGCATCAGATCTGATCAGATTTACTCATTAAGCCACACAGCTAGGGGGGAGGGGGGGGTAATGAAGAAAAATTGAGATATAAAGGGAGATGAGAAGGTATACAAAGGATGGAGAGGAAAGAGAAAAGACAGCAAGTGGAGGTCGTTGACTGTTGAACTGAAGAAAAAGTAACAATAAAAACCTTAGAAAATAAATACTTTTATACATTACAAAGGAAGAGAGGAAGTTCAGGTGAGGAGATTCAGAGAAATAAGCAGTAAGAGAGAAGGAAGACAAGAACGGTTGAGAGAAAAGAGTTCATATTATTGAAAATATATTGTATATTTTTTTTATTTAACCCTTTCTCACTGGCGTAAGTGACTTATTGGACATTTTCAATTAGTATACAAAATGATTTTTTAACTTTTTTTTTTTGCCGGAAGTAAGATTAGTTAGGACACTGTTGGGTTTCTGTATGTAGAGTATCTTGACTCTGTGTTTAGCTGCTCATGAGCAGGGCAATGGGAAATGGGAGGGCTGTGAGCACACTTTCATAGCACACATTCATTGTCCACTACTAAGCAATATGACATCTCAAATAAATTCAATGCTAAACATGGGCACCCCCAAAACAGGTGGAAATTCCATTTTTTGGACTCTGGTAAAAAGAGTTAAAGTGATTTTTGTAGTTTTAGTAGTCCTATTATAGTCGACAGATCCATCTATAAACGTTGGCATATATGTGAAGATTGCTTTCTTATAGAAATTACATGTGAATAATATTATACATGGAGTTTCCGATGTTCTCCCTGTGTCCCTATGGGTTTCCACACAGTTCTCCAGTTTCCTCCCAGCTGGTGTATGTGGATTGGGGTAAAATTACTGGTAGGTGTGAATGAGTGTGTGAACATGTGTGCATGGTGTCCTGGGATGGACTGGCGTCCCTATCCCAGATGCGACCAGGATAAAGCGTTTACTGAAGACGAATGAATTACCATTAGGCATTATGCTCATTTGATCAGATTTTTTTATTTTTTCAGAATATATTATTTTGGTTGGTTTAGACAAAAAGTTTCTTTATTTTAAAGACTTAGCTCAAGCCATGCACACTGGCATTCAAAACTGCCATGGCCACTTGCGTGTTGATGTTACCAGCATGGCGATAGACATGAACAAAGACGGTCTTTTGTCACTCAAAAGAGGTTAGGTTCCCTTTGAGTCTGGTTCCTCTCAAGTTTTTGTTGTCATATTGTCTCAGGGAGTTTTTCCTCACCAACGTCACCTCAGACTTGTTTAGTAGAGACCGAAATCTGCATCCCAATTTTATCTAACGTCCATATGGAACCCAAACCAGATAATGAAATAAATTGCAGCTACAAGATTATGCTTGGCAGATTCCTACAACTGCAATATGTCCAAGTATGTTCAGTAATACTCATCATGTACTTCCTGGATTTACTGTTGGACGGGAGTAGCAGTGTACTAATCTAGCCTGGACACCCTCCAACACTTGCTTAGCACTTGATACATCACTAACTTGCCAATAAGAATTCAATTAAGTATGTAAAAAGTGTGGGTTCTGTTGGGTAACAGGACCGCTCTTGTCAGAGAGACTGAAAAAGTGGTTGTAATTGACCATTCAGGCCCTTTTACATCCTTCTTTTTTTTTACCTGTTCATTCATGTAATGCTACCGAGTCATATTATTTCAACATTATCTCAGGTCGTTTGCATAATTTTGTAAGAAGTAAATATTAGGTACGATTTGATTGAACCATGTTGAGTTACCGCAAGCCTAGAAATACACTTGAGGCGGTTGGATAATTGCTGAAATGTCTCAGGGTCACCACCTCACAGCTCCAGGGGTCCCTGGTTTGATCCCCTCATGAACTTGGATTGCTCTCTGCACAGAGGTTTCCATCTTCTCCTTGTGTCCCACTGGGTTTCTTCTAAATTGCCCCTAGGTGTGAATGTGTGTGCATGGTGCCATGTAATGAACTAGTGTCCCATCCAGTGTATAGGAATTGTGCAGCTCCTGGAATAAACTCTGGATCCACTGTAACCCTGAATAACAGTTACTGAGGTGTTTGTGTTGCAAAGAGGGAACTATTAATAAGTGTAAAGATACTACAGCAAGACAACAAATATAATTCAATCAGTCTTCTTGTAGATTTGATTATGTTTAGTAAGAACTAGGTTGGATCCTAAGCTCTGGTTATTGTTGGCGTAGGTGGATTGGTTACTCTAAATTTGAGTGTGAGTGTATGCATTGATGTCCTATCCCGGATGTTCTCCAAATTTGGGCTGAATGTTTTTTGGATAGACTCCAGATCCACGATGAGCTCATTCAATGGTACGAATATTTATTTATTCTGAATGTTTTGATTGAGATTAGAAGAATCTAACAAATGATTTGCAATTTCCTGAAGTTTATACATCTTTATAAAAAAATAAGACATCTTGAAGCAGTATGTTAGGAGAAAAGGGAGGCAGCTAATATTCACTCTCTCTCTCTCTCTCTCTCTCTCTCTCTCACTTTCTCTCTCTCTCTCACACTTTCTCTCACTCTGTCTCTCTCTCACACTGTCTCTGTTGGGCAAAAAGAGCATCTCCTGTTATTGCTGGCAATTGTGGTCTGATAAGGATCTGCTAATTCACTGTAAATTAGATATGAAGGGTTGCTTAGATACGGCTGACTCGGGGCTATTCACGGGCACAGCCGCACGGTGCATACTGATGGGCAGATGCTGCTTTATAGAGGGAGAGGAAAGAGAGGAGCGAGGGTTGGAGAGAGAAGATGGTCTATCTTTTTTCCATCTCTCTTTTGAGGTTTCAGAAATGGGAGCAAAGTAATGTTCATAATTTAAACTGACGAATGGTTATTTTTGGACATCTTTTGATGTAGATGCACGAGTTGTTTTGAGTTTGAATGAATGATATGAATTGAAATACATTGATGTTTGGCATGCGGTTAAATCCAAAGTGACTGACAAATGAGCCAAACCTGGGCATTGAACTGAAAACCTTTGTCACCTTGTATGTGTAGGGTTAGAGACTACAGCTCATCCTTTTCCTTGCAAATTAATATTAATAATCCTATAACTCATGATCAGAGGTTAATTTCAGTTAGTTGAATGTTAAAGGCTGGAAGACTATTCTTAATCCAGAACTGACAATGAAGTGTTTAAAAAAAAAAAACCTTACCCATGCACAATACCAGGTAAAATGTCAGTGCTTTACTGAGAATGGTGAGCTACCTAGTATTATCTGTTGAGTGATGGCCCTGATTTGATCTGTTTCAATTCAGTTGTATTTGTATAGCGCTTTTAACAACAGCTCACAAAGCGGCTTTGCCATAATCCAGATGAGGGTGACAGTGGCAAGGAAAAACCTCCTGAAACGAAATCTTGAGAGGAAGCAGACACAAAATTCTAAAGACAAACGGTACTACGTGTGTTGAAATGATATAATAAGAGTCTTGGGATGAGCACAGGACCGTTTTTATGATTACAGAAGCAGTCCTTAGGTACAAGTCTACACTATTCAGATGAAAACTTGGGCATAAACTGTTATCTTTAGTGTATCCATGACCACATAGAACAGCAGAGAATGTGCCACAATGCTCCATCAGGCAGGTCTGGAGAATGCCTTGCAACTTCTGCACAGAATGGTGACATGCAGTGGCTGTACATCTACAAGTGCACCTATATGCTAAAATGTCCAATACAGGTATAGTTATAGGTGCAAGATCAGCATTTCTAATAAACTGGCAACTGACAAAGAGTATCCCAAAAGTATTTGGCCAAAAGTTGGTTATGACCATATGTGCTTGTTGAACATCCCAGTCCAGATAAATCCCCCCCTTTGCTGTTATAATATCATCTACTGTTTTAGATTTTGGAGCGTGGCTATGGGGTTTAGTGTTCATTCAGCCACAAGAGCATTAGTGAGGTCAGGCACTGATGTTGGTGAGGAGGTCTGGGGTGCAGTCAGCATTCCATTGGTGTGCAGTGGGGTTGAGGTCAGGGCTCTGTGCAGGACACTCGAGTTCTTTCACTCCAACGTTGGCAAACCATGTCTTCATGGATCTCGCTTTGTCTCACAGGGGTATTGTCATGCTGGTGACATGACAGGTTTGGGCCTCTTAGTTCCAGTGAAGGGAAATTGTAATTCTACAGCATACAAAGACATTCTATACAATTGTGTGCTTCCAACTTTGTGGGGAAGGTCCATATATGGGTGTGATGGTCAGGTGTCCACAAACCTTTGCCATTATAGTGTATCTGAAAAAAAGATCTTGGCCTCTGACCATATTTTGAGCAGTTTGTTTCTCTTCTGTGTGTCTCTCTGCAGCGGTGTCGAATCTGGATATTGAGAGTAAATTAACATCCCACTATCAGGCCCCATGGCACCAGCAGCACAACATGTTTCACCCCAACACACGGCTGCCATGTCTGGAAGAGCTGCACCGCCATGCCCAGTTCAGTCTACGGGCACTGCACAGAGGTAAGCTGGCATAGCTTCAACATCTGCAGCTTATAACCCTGTTTGGCCCAAGCCACCGCCTTTGATTTTATAGTGATAGAGTTAAAAAAAAAAAAACTCCTAAGATACATTATCACCCTCATCTCGATCTCTGGCAATGCAGTCTTTATGAAAACCCAAACATAAAATCTCTTAACATGCTGGGGGTTTGTGAAGCATGCAAATAAGAGATGGAGGCCATGTGACAGGTACTAAAAATCGCCTTTTTGTTTCTAGATTCAAGCTCAGAAAGAGGCTTATACCTTTTAGTACTGGTCCACCTTCAAAAAAGCTGTAAGATGGATTATCTTGACCCTAACAGACCAGAAGGGTTAAATACTATAAGATTTGTAGGCTTGTTTGTTCTCAGTTTATATAAGCCTATCAGTACGTAGCAAGAAAAAGTGCAGTTATGAATGAAACACACATGTACCTCTCCATGCAGAACCTAGTCATAGTTAGTTTCTGCACAAACACACAGCTTAAGAAGCCTTACAAGTAGCAAGAGTCTGTGTGTAATATCTTACACATGCTGCCCCCTGGTGTTAGAAAGCTTCACTCATTAACGCAGGTGAGCTTTTGGTTTTCAGGAACGTGTAGCAATCTGATGAAAATGTATAATGTGTTATATATATATATATATATATATATATATATATATATATATATATATATATATATATATATATATATATATATATATATATATATTTACATTTTATTCAGAGCCACTAGAGCTGTTTTCACTAATTGACCAGAAACAAGTGCAGCGTAGTTGTAATAGGAACAGGGAAAGAAAGCCCAACTAAACAAACACGCACACACGCACACACAGACACACACACTGTATAAGAAGTAGAGACGGTTTAGTGGTTGAAATATGAACTGGAGAGCTTGTAATACTCATCATGTCAGCTGCATTTACAAGTCCCACCTTCAGCTTACTCTCTGATCCGACAATCAGCGTTATCACAGAGAGAGATGTAAACACCGTTTGTTGTCAAGCCTTTGTGCTTATTATGGAGAAAGTTTTGTAGTTTTGTCTGTCTTAATGATAATGACAATCCAAGAGTGCTGCCAAGATAGCAGTTTGTCAAACAAATTGAACAAAACTATCTTGTAATAAAGTGCAAGATGATATAAAACAACAATCAGCACAGGTCATTTGACCTGTTAACACAAAGCACAATGATAGAGAACACACCTAGACAGCCATATTGACATGCTGAATATTCATACAGTTCTTGATGGCTGAGTAATCCACACTTACAGCACCACGGATGACAATGAGACTGTCATGACAGTGGTATCAACAGGTGTTGATCACTCACAGACTAATTATTGGGGTGGAACATTGGCCGTAATGAGTGACTATATTTAAAGTTTGTTTGGTTTTGTGTTTGTTTGTGTTTTTACATCTTGGT
Source organism: Pangasianodon hypophthalmus (assembly GCF_027358585.1). Taxonomy (NCBI): domain Eukaryota; kingdom Metazoa; phylum Chordata; class Actinopteri; order Siluriformes; family Pangasiidae; genus Pangasianodon; species Pangasianodon hypophthalmus. The sequence continues at coordinate 15,061,015 of NC_069734.1, forward strand.
GGAGACCAAATGTCCACGATACGAATAGAACTATCTGACAGTACCTTACAGATGCTGTGTAACTGTGAATGTGAAGGTTTTTTTTTAATTATTGGCCCTAAATCCTTGAGCAAATGTCCAGACCTTGGCATTAACACCAGTGGAGTAATTATTAAACCTTCCTTTTTAGTTTAATGCTAATCCAGACTGTGTCCGATAACAGAGCAGCGTCAGCGTTCAACCAGCAGAGAGCGCAGTCGGGTCACCATATCCATCTCGGTGGCTCCGCCCATGCCCACATTCCCCTCCCCTCGTTCCCTCAGGAGGCAGGATCAGAGAAGTCGACACTCACGTATGGTAAGCGTTATTACAGTTATAGTACAATACTAGCATCTAGAATGGTGTTAATTAATTTAACTATTTTTCCGATGTTTTGACTGTTAACTTGCGGAATCTTTAAACTACTCGTATGGTACACAGCGTAACGTTTTTCAGTAATACTGCAGTTTTTTTTTAATTGTATGTTTTTTCCTTGTGTTTCATGGCACAGCTGGACAAAGCTGAATATCAGACAATGCAGAGGAAGGTAATTGACATTTGTTGTTAATGCCCAGTGTGCAACTGGCATTCAGAAACACTCCCGATCCCCCACTGTGACTGAAATAAAACATTCAATTTGTAATTATTGGCCCTAGTGCTATTTGATTAGTGATGTTTTGCTTCTTACTGACTGAGTCATATTAAGATACACGCAGATCTCAGGTTCCTTCTCTCCTCTTTCCGCCAACACTTGGAATAGGAAAGAAGCACCAGAGAGTCAGACATGCAGACTCTCCCCAGGAAAGTTATCCAGGTGCTGCTTTTGCTTTAATGTTATCATTTTAATTCTAACGCAGCATGAATGTCATTTATTTTCAGTTTAGATCCATGGTGGTAAACCAGCTTCCATTCTTACTATCATTTTTCCTTTTTATATCCTTTCCAACACCACTAAGCAGACCAGATTCTCTAAATCAGGACAGTCCCAATTTTACACACCATGTCACCTGGTCTCGGTAATTTGACTTCGTTTAAGGTTTGCTTGCTGGCAGAGAAACGCTTTGAACAAATTAGTAAATAAAGCATATCTAATATCAAACTTTATATGATCAGTTTTTCATTTTCAGTTGTCCGGATTTTTTCGCATGGTCATCTGGTCACTCTAAATTCCACTCTGTTATTTTGATCCTATTATTTTGTTGTATGTGGTTTTTAAAAACCGTTCTGCATGGTCCACAATCATCAAACATACATTTTTTTTTTAGTGGCTCAACCTTTTATAATCCAAAAATAAGCTCACATTGCTATATCATTTGCAAAGCATTATGACGTATGATGTAGCTCCTGTCTATGTAGGATGTAGCTACTGTCTATAAAAATATGCTTATTATTTCCCATAATGCAGCAGGAGAGACCTTCGAGGGAGGTGGAGTTTCAGCCAGCACAGAGAAAGGTAAATGAAAAGATATGAAGCGTCTTCAGTATGTTGGTTAAGATTCTTTTTCGTGTGTTAACCAGGTCATGGGCTGGATCCTGACGTGAACCACATCCAAGATCAACCGAGTATTTTCCCTGTGTGTCTTTTTGTTCCAGTACTGTTTTCATCCATGTGGACTTCCTGTTATAACACTAAAGTATATAGCTGAAGTAGTTTGCTGCATAAAATCCAGTTTGTAGTATATCAAATTATACTACAGCATTGTGTCATCCATTAATAAATTAAAAATGATAATCGTTAGCAAATTTCTGGTGTATAAGATGATTTGGGATATGCTGTTATAGAAAAATAATCAACTTTGACCTGAGAAGAGTAACTATGCTTCACATCGAGCATCATTACATTACAAATTCTCAGTAATTTGTTGATAATTTTTCTACTGTATGTTGACTCCATGGGCTTACACTGGGTCATCTAATTTCCACTGTGCTAAAACAGTGTTACTGTCGTCTACTCTAATATCCCTTAAAATCATGACAAGGAGTTCATGGGGAAATGGTAAGAGGAAGTCCAGGAGGGTTTAAATCCAGTGTAGGAATGCAGACTTTATCCCATCCTTCACAGTTTCAGGTCTGGAGGACTCTGAAGTACAACATAACCATTTTATTTCCCATTAACTTAATCATTTTTGTTCCAGAACCATATTCACCTGGTGTCCCTTCCCTTGATTCATGTTGCCATTATTATTATAATTTTTTTTTTTAATCTTATGTCTGTTACTTTGAACCATCAATGTTGAGCCATGTGTTTGCCTTTCTTTTTTTTTCTTTTTTTTTTTTTTTTTAATAGCATGAGCGCTCTCGTCCCACCTCCCCTACAACGTGTTGTGTGTTCATCCCCTGGATGCGAAAGGTATTCTCCTTGCAGTCTGTGCTTAGCTGATGTTTCTGAGCTGATTCCTAATGCAAATTTATTTATTTAAAATATTAAGAACCAGTTTGTATGAAAAGTTACAAATGGGTAACTTGAAATGAAAACTTGAAACATGAAAACTATGCAAATTGACTCAATCAAATTGTTAGAATACATTTTTATATTGTATCATACTGGAAACTCTATCTGAGAGCTTACTTCCTTTTCTTTTCTCCTACTCTTCTTTTAGCACAGCTACCCTGGTAGATGTACTCCTCTAAATATCTGATATGCTTCATACTATCATGTCTTATCATGTGTCATTTCATTACTTTCTGTCTTTAACTGCTTTAACTTTCTGAATATGTGTAACACTGCTTTTAACACTGGACATGACTTTTCCCTTTGACTATGTTTTTTTTTTTTATATATATATTCACATATTCAGTCTGAACAACATACAAATATACATTCTCTAAGATGTTTCATTTTGAAATGCTGTTGTGGTCAACATATGGCTATTAATATTAACTTTTATTTATAGGCCTTGATTTACTATAGTTTTTCATGTATAAAAATAAATGTGTTAACGGAGGGGTGTGTCTTTGATATGAGCAAATAAGCATGTTTCATCCATTTTGTGTGTTTGCCTTAATGAATATGCAATTGGGGGTGTTCATGCTTAAAATGACAAATATCAAATAGATCAGTTTGGCTTTTAAACCACTGACAAACTACCAGCAGCATTCAGAAAGCCTTTGAAAAGGCTATCTTTACATTGACCTTATGGAACAAAACATACACTTTGCCTAAATTAAATTTCAGTTTAAATTATATTTCACTATTTATTTGTATCCAAGCTCCCCATGCCTTACAAAAACATTTTGCCCAATGATTCCTTCATCTACTATGCTCATTATTTTAGTAAATCAGGGCCAGAATTACCAATGTAAGCATTTTAGAAAGCTCAGAATGAACCACATTGAGGGGAAATATTATTTGTCTAAAGTACCTGATTTGGAACCATGTCCCCTTAAAGCTATTGTTTGTCTGGCAGGAGGTTAGTGACTTATTTAAAGCTCCTATGGCAGGGCACAACCTTGCTGAATTCTTTGGCACCCTTTTCCTGTGTTCTTACATGTATTTTGTACGAATGGAATAGGATCTGGACCTAATTCCTGACTCTGAATATTTGCCTGACAGTTCTCCTTCTGTCTTTCCTTTTCTCTCCAGCTATTTCTGTCTCTCTTTTATCTCCATTTCTCTCTGCATCTTCCTTTTTAGTACATTTCTCAGTCCCATGGTCACAACTGCTTCCTTGATGAAGATAATACGTAACAGTTATGTGCGGAAAATTTGCTTCCTGTCAGTTTGAGACCTCTGTATACATTTGTGTGCTTTCAGTTTTACAAGGCCATTCCATATAACTCTTCTAAAATGATTGTGACTCAGGTTGGAACCAATACAAATACAGACGGGGAGTTGGTGGCTCTGGGCCACAGACCTAAGTGTCCTGTTCCCAACGTTCCCACGACACTGGACAAGCAGACCAACTGGTCGAAAGCCCTGCCACTCCCCACACCAGATGAAAGGATGAAGAATGAGTCTCAAGTCATCTCATCCTGCATCATCCCTATCAATGTTACTGGTAAATCTCCATTTATAAATTATTAAAATATATAAATACATTAATATATTAATCAAACTATTGAAGTGTGTGAGTGCAGATTAGATGATTATTCTAATGTAGTGCATATTTCATGTGGCCTGGAGTGCATGGGGAATGGGATCCCGAGCAAGCAGTCTGATGTGAAGCTTGCAGGATGAACAAAGACCACATTCAATATCATAAACATGCATTCACAGCATTCATTCATTCATTCATCCTTAGGAACTGGCTGGTCAGGGTACTCATTTCTTTATATTTTGGGAGCCAAATAAATTTTAGGAAATATCACTGGCCTGTACAAACAACAATAATAACTGCATGAGCAGGATTTAAAAAAAACAACAAAAAAAAACAGTCACATCCACAAAAGTAGTCTGGATTTCAAAGCTAACTTTAAATATCAAAATGTTGCTGTATATTTCACTTCTGCATTTTTTCTCAGTGATTGAAGTATCTCCTGTTTTATTATAAAGAGCATGATTGATTCTGAAGCTGTATGTATCGGATTGCAGGTGCAGGATTTGACCGAGAAGCCAGTGCTCGCTGCTCGTTGGTTCATTCCCAGTCTGTGTTGCAGCGCCGAAGGAAACTAAGGAGGCGGAAAACTATCACAGGCATTCCCAGACGAGTGCAACAAGACATGGGTATGACTACCTGATGCACTATACTCATTCAAAGTCTTATTGTTTTTCCTTTTTTTTTTTTTTTAGAATAAGCTTTGTAATCACATTTTTGTTCTTACAGTTGAAACGTAGCCTATATTGACACACTATACCATATAGCAATTTTATCTACAATTTATGAATCTGCAAAAACTAGCATAAATACATGGAGAAACTTGTACATTATATCTTGGTTGATATATCATTTAAAGGGTTAAACACAGTAATTACCAGTGTAATGTTATAGGTTTTATCAGAGCCTCCAGTAATGACATTGTGTTTATATTTTACAATAAATAATTGAGCTGCCAATTATTAAATAAACAAATTTTAAAAGCAGCCCATGTTTATTCATTATATTCTTGTGCAGGAATGAATAGGGATAATATCCATATAGTGATAGTTAAACAAAATATATTATGTTGAACCGCAACTCTGCCAACTTTAAGCTAAATCACAAATTACTGGGATCTTTTGGTATTTTTCATGATTTAGCAAATACTTCCAATTATCTTTTCATTAACATTGATGCTAATGACAATAAATATAATGTAATGACTTACTGATAATTTTGTTAAAGTCATTAGATATTTTTTATACAGTTACCTTTTGTACCTTATTTTAGTAAATCAAAACTTGAGTGCTATTTGTAAGATGCTCTTAATGTTCACCAGACTCGGATGAATCTCCTGTCGCCAGAGAACGATCTGTGGTAGCCCATGGCAACCCACACATGTCCCTCTACCAGGAGGAGCTGTCACTTAGTGGCCGGACACTAAACACCAAGGACTCCGGCTGCCAGACCGATGACTTTTTGATTGCTGCTCCATCCCGTAGGCGTATCCGTGCACAGAGGGGCCAAGGAATTCCAGCTTCCCTCTCCCACTCCACTGGTAATATCACTTCATTACCAGATCGCTCTGATACAACCTATACCACTGCTTTGGGCACTCGTCTGCGTTCAAGAAGTTTGCCCCGAGAAGGTAGTCGACTCCGCGACAATGATCAAGATGACAGTGATGATGATGAGGAGGATGATGAAGAGCTCTCTCCATATGAGGCTGAGGACTTTCTGCCAGGTCCGGGACGGAGGATGCTAAAGGATGAGGAGGAGAGCACCGATGACCAAGCCATGCCAGAGCTCCAGCTGGAAAGTTTAAAGAGGATACAGCATGGAGGTAGTCCTGAAAATTCTTGGATTGAGAGGGGTAGGTCCCGGCTTCCACGTAATTCTGACATGGGAAGCTGTGAAATCTCCTCAAGTTCAGACACCTTTAGCAGCCCCATCCACTCTGTTTCGACCACAGGTGTGCTTGGCAGCCAAATTGACCACAAAGAGGACCATCAATCGTCAAGTGGAAACTGGAGCGGAAGCAGCTCAACATGCCCTTCACAGACCTCAGAAACACTACCACCAGCTGCCTCACCTCCTTTGACTGGTTCCTCACACTGTGATTCAGAACTGTCTCTCAACACGGGGTCTCATATCATTGACGATACTACTGGCTTCATCATTGACCCCTACCACATGGACAGGTCACAAGGTCAGGGACACAGGTCTAGTTCATTCACCTCTTCAGCTACAGATCAGATGGATGATGCAGGTGTTAGTACTGCTAGTGATGGGGAGTGGAACTGCAACCAGGACCAGCAGGATCAACCTTGTCCTCCAGACTTCAGCCCAAAGCGCTCACGGGAAGATGAGAGTGGCATAAGTTGTCCCAGTTATTCTAGTGGAGAAACTTATGAGTGTTTTAGTGGGCAACCGTCGGGTGAAATATTAGAGAGCTCTACACATTACACTGTTGACACTGAAGGCTTCTACACCTCTGTGCACTTGGACTGTGGTCTTAAAGGTAGCAGAAGCTATTGCAACTATGCAGCCATTGACCCCGACTGTGGCCCAAGTGGGAACATTGCACCTGGCATGGGTGAATACCCTCAACCAGATTACAAGGGAATGAGTACACTTGGAAGAGGGTGTCTTTCTTTAAGAAAACCAAAGGCTAAGCCGCCCCCACCAAAACGTAGCTCTTCTTTAAAGGAAACAAGCAGCAGTATGGATGTTCAAGAGCAGAATGAACCAAAGATTACTAGTGAGCTGCCCCTGCCTTTGTCTTCCAGGGAGATGAAGCTGCAGCTGGAGTTGGCTGGTTCTGACAGGCACCTTGACACTGAAGGTCTCTGTGACAAGCAGCTTGGTAACTGGGGTGTAGAGAATATCAGAGAAATGCTAGACTGCTCCTCTCCATTTAGTTCTTCTGACACACATTCCTTTAAGGGTGAGGGTGCTGTGCAGTCAGACTATGCAGACCTTTGGCTCCTTAATGACTTGAAATCCAGTGATCCTTACAGGTCACTGTCCAACTCCAGCACTGCTACGGGTACAACAGTTATTGAATGTGTCAAGTCACCAGAGAATCTGGAAACTCAGGCCTGTTGCCCCAGGTCCAGACCCACCTCACCAACACTTCCACCACAAGAAGGTGACTTCAGACTGGGCTCTCCTGAGAAACTTGCAGCATTGGCATCCCCATCAAGTGGATACTCCAGTCAGTCAGAGACACCTACATCTTCCTTTCCATCTGCATTCTTCCCAGCTCCACTGTCCCCAACCAGTGGCAAGAGGAAACCCAAAGTGCCAGAAAGAAAATCATCACTCTCCTCTCTCCAACAACAGCAGCAGCTTGCCCTTCGAGATGCAGGCTCTTCCTGCAGGAGAGATACTGATTCCCAGGCACCACCTAGTCACCTTGACCTAAGTGCTCTTCACACCAAGCCCTTTGCCCACAGGAACCAGATACACCTCCTTCACCAGAACAAACAGAAAGCAGCTGCAGCAGCAGCTGCATTAGCAGAGGCTCGTGCTGCTGCAAGTGCAGAGGCATCCAGCTCAACCCACACAGCAGTCACTTCAACTGTTCTGAGGTCAATTCATTTACGATCCATTGATAAACCAGCAGAGGGCAGCCATGGTTCTGAGCACTCTAGTGCTGATCAATCAACTCGACCCAAGTGTCCCACAGTAACAGTTGAGACTGTGCCTGCTGACAACAGGCACAACAGGAAACCACCAGCCTACAAACCACCTGCTGTGCAGCACTGTGAATCTCAGTGCACACCTCCAGAAGCCATTGTTATACAACATGAGGGGATTAAAATAAGGCAGGAAAGGCATGGCCCAGGAACGTACTGGGCCATGACAGCGTTCAGAACACCTGTGCAACCAACCAGTGAACAAGAAGACTTCTTAACCCCAACAGCCCAGGCTTGTGAGACCCGTAATGCTCAGCAAGAAGGAGAGTGCAGCAGGTATACAGAGGAGGAAGAAGCGTTGTCAGCAGAAAGTGTTAAATGTGAACACAGTCAAGCACCCAGGCCACAACCTCTGGCAGAACCATCCTTGAATTTGAGCAGCACACTGTCTCCACCTGCTTACAGTGAAATACGCAGGAGTGACTTTGTACTGTGCAACAGCCCAGATAAAGTGCCTGCCAGAAGTTTAGAAGCCTCATCAAACACTTACACAATCAGCGATATCAAAAGCAAAGAGGAGGCGTATGAGACATGTGTCACTACCAGAAGTGCCTCACATGACGGACAGGAGGACGAGTCAACCCCAGACACAGAAGACTACTTCAGCAAAGGTAATAGAGAATGAAACATATTAATAGAAGTGCATAAATGTATTTATGTTGTTTTTATTGGGGAAATAAAAGGGTTCTACATTGCATAAAAAAGAATTTCAGGACTGTAAAATGTATTTATTTTTCACAGACTCCACACCTAGTGACAATTCAAATTCTCCTCTGACTGATGACTCTAAGTTTGATGATGATAGTATATTCCCTTCGCCTAATAAACTACGCACAACTGAAGATCTGTTTGCCATGATACACAGGTAAACTAAAATATAAAAAAATTTAAATACGATACATAAGAGATACTAAAATGTATGATAACTTATTTTGGTGGCCATAAGAATAATTTTTCATAGTATATGTAATCCTAACATCCTGTAGTCCTACATAATATGTCTCCTGATGTTTCTAACCCATTTTACCAAAATTATTTTAGATCAAAGAGGAAAGTTCTTGGGCGGAAAGACTCAGGGGAGCTCAATGGGAAGAGTCGTCTTGGTGTTGCTCCTGTCAGTGGTCCAGTCAATCTTCCTGTAGTGTGTCCAATCACAACAAGTGTCCCAGCTCCTGCATCTGGTTCTCAGAGGGCACCAGGACCCATATACAGGAGTGCCAAAAAATCCAGCACCTCCAATGAGGAGTTTAAGTTACTGTTGCTGAAGAAGGGCAGTCGCACTGACTCCAGTTACCGCATGTCTGCAACAGAAATCCTCAAGAGCCCCATCACTCCGAAGTCCCCAGGCGAACAAGAGGCTTCCAGGCAACCAGAGGAACCCCCTTCACCAATGCAGGAGTCTCTAGCCAGCACAGAGCCACTCTCCAGTACTTTCCCCAAGGCAAATATTGAGGGTTTCTCTACAAAAACCCTTACTATGTCTGCTGCCTCTAGGCAAGGTCGTTCTAGGATCCCACCTGCAGCAAGCAGCAGCAGGTACAGTACACGCAGCCGGCTATACACTGCCCCAATGCAGGCAATCTCTGAAGGAGAAACTGAAAACTCTGATGGAAGTCCACATGATGACCGCTCCTCCTAGTGGTATCTTTCGTCTCTTTTGGTATTTTTGGTTTTCTTACCAATGAAAAAACAACAAATCCCTCAGACTAAAAAAAAGAATAAATTACAGAAAAAAAATGTGATATATGGGCATATGCATATATATATTTCCCTCGATTCTATTATATCTTAAAATTAAGTGAAAAAAGGTCCCCTTGTTCACTTTGAACTTTTTGTATTCCATGAATTGACAGTGAACTTATGTTTTGATCAGTCATGAACTTTCATTTCCATCAAAAGCTATTGGATCTTGTGGCACCACAAGTACTACTTGTGGTATTTTTTTTATATGGATGCCAGATGGATATTGATTCCTAAAAAAAAAACTAAACCAATAGCCAATCCTTTCTTTTTTCACTCATAATAGCAATGTTTGTAGACATAGAAAATATAGAACTTTATTTTCAGATTCCTTCCTCTTCATTCACAAAGTGATTAGTATTGTGTAGGTTGCAAAATTAAAAGGAAATATTAGACACGACCCTGCTAAAGTCTCAGTCAGGAAGTATCAAAGTACTCCAACCTTCCCCAAGATTAGTTGGTGTTTCTAGTGAACTTACATATTACTAGCATGTGTGGTTTGTAGCATTGTTGACACTGGTTATTGCAGTACTGAATACTGACCTTCCCATTGTTGTGACTCCTAATTGGGACTTTAGTTAGGCTTACACAGGACAATCACACTGTGGCCTTTCCTAACAGAAGGTCTGTAAATTCAGGAGAAGAGAATGAGTCTCCAGGATTATAGGCATTTTTCTATGGCTGAGAACTCTTGATGCAAATTTGAATTGGTTTGCAAAACCTGCAAATATTTTGCACTTGTTTGGAAAGGCAAAGATAATTCCTTTAAACATCCTGGATACAAAGGAATGGTGCAATTTATGTCTGATAGAAATGAGCCCATATGTTAGTTCTCACATGGTGTCACCCATGACATTAAGAGTTTATATTTTCAGTTACAGGCTGCCATGTTGCTTTTAACTATAGTCCTCTTAACACCAGCTTTGAGCTTACACTACCAGAAAAGATTATGTTATATTTTACATTTTAATGCACTTAATTATGTTAATTATGTGTACATTTTGTAGGTATAGAACATGTAGGGGCTAATGTCTAGGATGAATACAACAGTGAAATCGTAAACTGTATTCTATGAATACCGTTAAAATTGTGCAAGCTGTTCACTTTGAATTCAGTTTGCAGTGATTTTTTTTTTCCATGCAGTAAGAGATGTTAGAAATTAGCGAGATCTGTCAAGCTTACACTGTGCCGAAAAGTGGAAGATGGACAAGCTGTGAATCAGTCCATTTCAGATCATTGTTTTCTGCTGAGTACTGTCAAGGTGCTCCCTTTCCCCTTTTTTGTTTGTCTTCTGTACAGCATGCAATAAGGGTCTTTAATTCATAGGGACATACTTACCTGAAGGGGGAAAAAAATCATTTTCTAATCATTTGCATTCATTGAGTATTTGTATGTTGAATAAGTGATAAAGTTTATGAGTTTGTTGATGTTTCATTTTTTTCAAATTGTTGTATGTATAGACTCAGCTTTATATCCCTTATGTGGAAGAACTGGACAATCTGTTAAAGCACTGTTGGTATAAAAGAAAAAGAAAAATATGATACAAATATAGAGAGGTCTGTGGACCGATTTAGACTATATGAGTGTATTTGGGTGATATCTGTGCTGGTTCTGGGGAAATATTGTGGGGGAAAAAAAGGTGATGAACTTTGAATGATCAACTGTTTCGCGTTTATGTAGCTGCATCTCTTAGCTGCTGATCTGCAATGCTGGGAGAATGCGTTGCTCATTATTTGTATATATGTGGTTGTGTGACTAACAGATATATGAAAATAAGTCAGCCTTTTTTTCTGGACTGTTCAGTTACCATGTACTGTATGTCCTGACAATACTTTATGTATGTCCTGACAATAATTTGTATTACTTTTTATATATACTATAACATTTCTCCAGTAACAGCATTCACTGAAAAATGTTCCATATGCTTTCCATTATTTTTTAGTCTAATATCATCTTTTTTTTTTAATCAGAACACTGAAAACATATGGACTGTACCTTTTAATCTGTGTGTGGTCATATGCATACCTATAGAAGTACGAAATCTGTAAAATCCTCTATTAGATTGCAACATTTAATAGGAAAAAAAAATATCAAATATTTTTCATTAAGGGATATTTTATCCAGAGAATTATTTTGTTAATGAATATAGAAAAGAGTAATGATAAAGCTTTATTTAACTAAAAAGGTTATAATTGAACATATTTCATATCAGGGGTGTATTAGCCAATGGTAAAATACTGTACTTATTTAAAAAGAAATCTTTCTAATTAGCTGTAAACTTGCATAATTTACATATGTGCTGTATGATATGAAACTTAATTCAGCTGTTTTTGGTGCTCTAAACTGATTTTATACCCAGGTCATATTCTGTTATTGTTGCCGTTTTTTTCTTTTTTCTTTTTTTTTTTTTTTCAATTTGCCATCTGACATTTCATAGCAGCTTTTTTAAAATCCCACCAACTGGCTTATGTAAGAAGATACCTTCAACACTAGTGACATCATAAATCTTAAGATATTGTAGCAGTGTACATGTAATTGCCCATGTTATCTTCCTATTTCAAGACTCAGATTACGGTAGCTGTATTTTAGGATTTAAGAATCCTAAAAATTGTTCAGGCTTTGCATTGACATCTGTATTGGAAAAGGGGAATGAAATGCAAAGCCTTTAGAAATATTTGTTTCTAAGTTTAGCTTCATTGAACTGTCAGTACCTCAGCGTCCAAACACACGTCGAAGGTGTTCATAGGAAATAATCACCAATCAACCCACATACTGCTGTTTCATGTCCTCACTGAATCTCACTGTAACTTGTGTTTTCTTTTAATGAAATGATTACACATATCACCTGATATATCACACTGCACAAATGGGGAAGCACATTATGCTTTTGCCAAAGGGTTGTACAGGTATGAAAGTGAATAAAAGAAGTCAAGAAACCAGAAACTGGATGAATGACCATGGGTTAAACTGCAAAAGTCTCTGTGCTATACAGCATTGTCACTCAACGTCTCTTCACTTCGAATTGCATCTGTTTTTGTATTTTTGTACAAATATGTACATATGATCTTTTTAAAGAAGCAAACAAAAAATGTTACACAGTCGTTTCTTTTTTGTAAAATGTTTTCAAAGTTTACATTAATTACACGCCTTTGTATATTTTTGAGCTGTGCAAACTTCTCTCTCTGTCCTTGTATTTATTTTTTAGTAAACATTGTGACAATTTTCATTGTAAATTTAAACCATTCCTTGCCAGCCCTACTGGCTTGCTTAGTAACTGTGCATAGAGAAGGCCAATAAATGTGACTGCATTAAAAAAAGAACCTCAGTGTTTTTTTTTTTATTATTTCATTTGATTGATTGATTGATTGATTGATTGACTGATTGACTGATTGAGTAAATTGTGTGATTAGTTGGCTGAGTGCTTGGTTGGTTGAATGATTGGTTGGGTGGTTGGATGGTTGGTTGAATGGTTGGTTGGTTGGTTGGTTGGTTAGTTGGTTGGTTGAATGAGTGGTTGGGTGGCTGGATGGTTGAATGGTTGGTTGAATGATTTGTTTGTTGGTTAGTTGAATGATTGGTTGGGTGGTTGGTTGGTTGATTGGTTGGTTGAATGATTGGTTGGGTGGCTGGGTGGTTGAATGATTGGTTGGTTGGTTGAATGATTGGCTTGCTGGGTGGTTGGTTGGTTGGTTGAATGATTGATTGGGTGGTTGGTTGGTTGAATGATTGATTGGGTGGTTGGTTGGTTGAATGATAGGCTGGCTGGTTGGTTGTTTGGTTGGTTGAATGATTGGCTGGCTGGGTGGTTGGTTGAATGATTGGCTGGATGGTACATTCTCATGAAAATAATCCCAACGTGTAAGCCGTCCATAAAGCATGTAAACTTACTCGGCAAGGGCATCCAGCATTACAAGATTACCTCACAACCATTGGCTCTGTGGTCTTTTCTGAACTTGCAGAATGAACAATTGCACAGACCATACCATCAACAATCAGGTCAGCGATTCATAAGCATAGCGCTGAGGGATCACAGTAAAGCACAAATGGCCCAAGTCAACAGGCTAACCAGCTTACATTAGCTCAGTACAACAAAGTGGGTTTGTTAAGTTAATAATAAAGTTTGTATTGTCATAACACTTATGTAGTACTAACAAAACAATGATAATGACAGCAGACAATAATATCTTTGACATCACAAATAATAGAGCTAAACCATACTCTACCATCCTAAATGGTTCTTAAGTACACCAGTTTCATCAATACTATGTAGGCATTCTATTTAGTAGCCCTGACCCTGCAGCTGGTTGTGTAAAAGAAAAAGCACTTACTATCAACTAGTAATTATTAAAAGCTCAAGTGTTTACTTTCATATGTACCATTAACCACCAGGATGCACTGTGGTGCCATTAAAAAAATTCAAGGTAAACTGACATTTTATGCCCACTGTCAAACACTAGTGCTTTACAGTAATATACTGTAATAAGGCAAGCGACTTCCTCCTTACCAAGATTAAAACGATTTTCCAGGTTAATCCAAATGAATTTGGGTCCAAATATGGGCCGTATCTTCACATTTGAGATTCTTAATATGGCCAAGATATTTGTATTATTTAAATCATCCATGTAAATTATGAGAAATATTAAACTGATTTGAGTCACAAATCACAAATCATACCTGTTGTCAACTCATAAATCTAACTAATTAGCTAGATATGATTATATTAGGCTAGCTAAAATCCTTAGAAAGTTGCCTAATAATTTGCATGGAAAAAGTGTTAACTGCTAACTGATAAGAATTTGCACAGAACTGGTAAGCCTTAAGCTGTAAGCCATTAAGAATGAACTTTTTCAATTTACTCAAATATGTAGATGATATTTTCCAAATTTGAAGCAACATTCAATGTCATATTAATGAGAAATCCAACATAGAAGTAGTGGAGACAGCAAACGTTGAACTCAAATCCCAGAATGCAATGCAGCTATTGGACACTAGTTTGGCTGTTGGCTAGTTTGCGATCTACAAGAAGTGCGATGCTGCTGAAAGGGATATTAGCATGAATGTTGAAGCTTTGGAAGCTGATCTGTTTGGGCAGAGTGTACAGATGACGAGGTGAGAGAGCTGGACAGAGTAAAGGACTAAAGCGCTGCCGCATCGCTCTCTTTAGGTAAAGATTGGTGGTAATGTAGGAAACCGTTAACCAAAGTGAATGTCAGTGAAAGAAGTTTGAACTCAGAAACTCACCCCAGATTTCATTCGCCACTCACTGAAGATCACATGTTTAGTTATAAAGACTAATAGGCAAGTTGTTCAAATGGATGGATTTTTCCTTTAAGTGTAAACAGTGTGATAAACTGGTGTATCTATGACTTGTTTTGTACAGGTATGACATTTTTGATCAACAAGATAAAATTGCCATCAGCACTTAAACATTATCTGGACTGAAATACTGCATATCAGCTGTGAGTTGCACCCAGATGTCTTTTTATTTTTATTCAGCATGGTCCTAGACATTTTTTTAGTTGTTGAAATTGATATACACTGCAGAATTGCATAAACTGGTGGTTAATCTAATCTACAGTGGGTGTCTTTAAGCTTTCAAATTATCAGATGTCCATTTGATGACAATATGCTATGAACTGACTTTAGACCATGTTGCATATTATTTCATGTAACCAGCAGAGGGCAGTGCAGAACATCATACTTGTTGAGAGGAAGCTAGAAATGATTCCTTTGGTAACCCCTTAAATGTTTTTCTTCAGTTTAGAAATGGAAATGATTCAGTGCATTTACAAGATATTTAATATGCTTAAAATATCAGTGAATGGTTTTATGCAGTGCCACAAAATCCTATATGAATCAGACTTTATCTATCTCATCATGCGCATTGTGAATAAGTAAAACATCACAGAGAAGAAAAAGCTTCACACGCTCTTCTGCTGAAGAGGAGGCCCACAATGCACCACTCAGTTCTCTGCAGGAAACTAAAAACCAGCCATTGAGAGCTGATTAAGGTGCTGGATGAGACATGGTTAAAGGGCGATTAAGGGGGCTGCTCCGTGGTTGTCCCCTCTGACCCGTAGGCTTTAAGGCTCTGGGACACTGGGAAGATCATTCCGGCCTTTGAGGCAAACGGTGAAAACAATGAGCCTTTTAGGGATGACAAGAGCGAAAGAGGCCATGATGACTTCATTCAAATTCCTCACTCCTCTATGCAACCTCCAAGCCTAATTCAGTTATGTCTCTGATAATAAGATACGCCATGGCCTGGTGAAACTCACATATAAACAAGAAGTACAGTTTGCTCATATTGTGCATCGTATGACAAAACTAATTCAATAACAAAATTTATATCCTGTGGAAAGCATATCACATCATCATAATCTGCCTGTAATCTAAAACAACAAAATATTGATTTTTGGGTGTACTGCTGAACAAAGAGGTAAAATGTCATGTTGCCATAATACATTCCTTGTATTATGACTAGTGTTCTGCAAGAATGAATCCTAATCCTAATTTATATTTTACTCGTATTGTTATAATTATATATACACCCACCATCCACTTTATTAGGAACACCCGTACACCTGCACATTCATGCAGTTATTCAATCAGCCAATCATGTGGCAGAAGCGCAATGCATAAAATCATACAGATACAGATCAAGAGCTTCAGTTATTGCTCACATCAAACATCAGAATGAGGAAATTTTGTGATCTCTGTGACTTTAGCTGTGGTATGGTTGTTGCTGCCAGATAGGCTGGTTTGAGTATTTCAGGAACTGCTGATCTCCTAGGATTTTTCACACAACTGTCTCTAGAGTTTACACACTGTGTGCAGAAGGTCTGCAGGCTGAAGCACCTTGTTGATGAGAGAGATCAGCGAAGAATGACCAGACTGGTTTGAACTGACAGGAAGTCTATAGTAACTCAAATAATCACTCTTTACAACTGTGGTGAGCAGAAAAGCATCTCAGAATGCACAACACTTCAAACCTTGAGGTTAATGAGCTACAACAGCAGAAGACCACATCAGGTTCCACTCCTGTCAGCCAAGAAAAAGAATCTGAGGCTATGATGGGGACAGACTCACTGAAACTGGACAGTTGAAGACTGGAAAAAGACCAGGTGATTTTTTCCCCCTAATCATCAACACTGATTTTATTTGTAATTTAAATGATAATACTAAAGTTATGGTACAGAAAGAAACAGCACAGTTGCTAAATTACCACTTGCAGTGTGGACACAGTGCTGAAACAACATAGTGGTGCATTAACACCTATAATGTAAATACTAGTTCTTACAGTGTTGAATTAAGACCTACATTGTTAAATTATCTTACTGTGCTGTTTCTAAAAGATGTTTAGCCAAGGCGTCAGTGATTTAAAATTTTGTTACCGTGCATGAAATCACAACCCACCATTATTAAAGTTGTATTTATTGCTGAGTTCTTATGGATATTATAGCCTGCATGTTTGGTCACTTGATTTGAATCCAAATCATAATAACTCGGAAAAAAAACAAAACTAAAAGCATATAAAGTTGAAGGTTCAGGACTGAAATGCTCTAACAGCAGGAATATTTTTGTACACGTTTGAATAATGAGGCTAATGTTTAATATTGTCTATAGGTCAGAAAATAAATCTGCACTGAGGTGCTCACTGGATTTTTTTTTTTTTCAAATAGAAGTTAGGTCTCTGGGTGCAAAGGTTCGAGAACCCATTTCTTATTATGATATAGTGCTTATTATTATTATTATTATTATTATTATTATTGTTATTATTATTGTTGTTGTTGTTCTTGTTGCTGTTGTTCTTGTTATTGTTGTTATTATTGTTATTATTATTATTGTTCTTGTAGTTGTTATTATTGTTATCATTATTATTATTATTGTTGTTGTTGATATTGTTGTTATTATTATTATTATTAATATTATTATTATTATTATTATTGTTGTTGTTGTTGTTGATATTGTTGTTATTATTATTATTATTATTATTATTATTATTATTATTGTTGTTGTTGTTGATATTGTTGTTATTATTGTTGTTGTTGTTGTTGTTGTTGTGGTTGTTGTTGTTATTATTATTATTATTGTTGTTGTTGTTGTTATTGTTCTTGTTGTTGTTATTATTATTATTATTGTTGTTGTTGATGTTGTTATTATTGTTGTTGTTGTTGTTGTTGTTATTATTGTTGTTGTTGTTGTTGTTATTATTGTTGTTGTTGTTGGTGGTGGTGGTGGTGTTATTATTATTATTATTATTATTCTCAAGCGTGTCTTTTCAAAAATGCATGTTTACCCAAAAAAAAAGAAAAGAAAAAAAGAAATTCTAGGGAGTGTGGCTGACTTGAAATGAAGCCAGCAGTATGTATTCAGCAGATAGACTTGTGTGATTCTCTGATCCTCTCCCACCTCCAGCAGAACAGTGTGAAGCGCTTGAATCGAATAGACTAGAATGGAATTGAACAGAATAGAAGGCTGTCCATGGAGTGCACTTCTTATCGCGATTGGCAAATGACACACTTCCAAACACCGGTATGCAGGAGCAGTATCAGAGCCCGTTAACGTGGCTGGAGTGTGGTACGAGAGCGCATTGCAGCTGAAGCCTATCCAAACCTGTCAGAGGTAAGACCTGGGGGTGATTTATTTATTTATAAACCCATTTATTCATATCTACTGTGATATTTGTATGAAATGAAGATGATGATGGAAAGGGTGCGCTTTTAAGTGCGCAATCACTCCGCGTATTTCTAGTGCGCACTTTGGCTTATGTGGAAAGTTTCCACTTGAATTGTACTCTTTTCCAGTGTTCTAGTGGTTGGATTTTTTTTTCTGTTACGCAGAAATGATATGAATAGTGCTCTTTTAGGGTTTATTTTCAGCAAACGACCATAAAAGAGAAGTAACAAACCCAAAACGAGGCATGAAGCTTATAAATGCGGGTGCCAAACCCCGACAAAACAAACCAGCAACAGTCTGCTGCTCACTGGGTCTGAATCAACTGGATGAGATGTTTCAGATCCCATACTGGACCAAACTATACCGAGAATGGAGTTGTGATTGGATCTGAGCCACTTTAATGCTTTTTTAGGACTAGTTTTTATTGATTTTTTTTAAGGAAACGCCTGGAGTTGTTCATAAAGCAGTTCAGCATGTGTCATTCGACCTACTGTGTCATTTGATCTGATTTTTAGTTTTCTTTCATGTTGAATATTTCAGTTGAATGTATGAAAAAAAGCAGTGATATAACTATTTTTAAAAAATAAAAAAAGTTGCTTTCCATACAATTCCATGTATTAAAATTCCATGTATTATAATTTTTCAGATTTTCTCCAAACACATAAAAAACTTTAACTTCAAATTGAAATGTGAATTTATTCCGCAAGAAGGCAACAATCCAAAAACAGCACGCAAGTTGTCATCAATTCTCCATCATGAGCATTTCTGTCTCTACCAGAATCCAAAAGGACGGCGTATAACATCTGTCAGAGTTATAATATGCAATATTGTTTAGAGATATTGGAGAATTTTTGGCAAGTAGTACACCTCAGAGGCTCTAAGTGCGACTGATATTAGCTCCTCAGAAGTTCTTGCATCTTCATGGTCAGGTGTGTAGTGAGGACACATCCTGAATAGGATGCCAGTCCATCACAGGGCACCCCACACACACACACACACACACACACACTCATTCTCCCCATACAGTAGCTACAGTACACCCCATAGAGTAGCTAGTCCACCTACTGGTAGATTTGGGAGGTTGGAGGAAACCTGAGAACCCAGAGGGAGAACATGTGAGTCTCTGCAGAGACAGTAACCTGAGCTCAGGATTGAACCAAAGCCCTCAGAGGTGTCAGGCAGCAATGTTACCCACTGCACCATCATGCCGTTCATCATTTTATAGTTTATCTCCAAAGCATAAAGCGCTCCAATCATTTTAGGCTACTTGAGAAGGTCAGTAAGCTACTGAAGAACCATCTGTGAACCATAAAAACCTATGAAATTTGATGGCTTTCTTCATTTTTTCCTAAGGATATGCAGCATGAAGTACCTATTGCCAATTTCCTTGTCACACCACATACACAAGTATCCCACCCACTCTTTAAGAGGAGAGATGGAGGCTGGAACCTGTAAGCCATTATGGTAAATTATGGCACTCTGGTCTTTTTCAAACATACACACGGGTTAAATTATCACAATGAACAAAAAATAGTGTCAAATAGTGTATATATTATATAAAAACGATTTACCTGTTAATTTCGCATGATGTTTTGAAATTTTGAAATGAATATTTTCCTTTTATAACCAAGAACGCATGGTGGATGCAAATGGATGCACTGTAATAATACTAATACGTGACCAAAGCTGTTGCTGGTCCTCTTATACGATTTTAAAAGCCCAATATAGTTCTATTTATTTTGTAATGGGTGCTATTTTCTCCTTAATCCCACCAGAGAGGGTCGTTTTTCACTCATAATCTTCTTTAATTTGTTTTAGCCTCTCTGGTGTTGGCCCAGTGGCTTTCCACATGGAGGATATTAAGTTCCGTATATGGCATATTCAGCTCATTAACGTTGGCCTCAGAGGAACATGATTAGGAAACTAAAGCAGAGAGCCAAGCACTGATTATATCCACTGCTGTGGATACGGCACACGGCTTTGCAGTACTCTTCCATGTATTTATTGCATCGAGGTGTCAAGCAAGAATTTCACTTTTTACCAGTTTATGTGAATGAGGTCTAGGCCTGACTCTAATAAAGAAGACTTGGTATAATCCAAGATAATAGCAAAGCAGTTTGGGGTTAATGCTCTGTGATTGAATGTATTCCCAGCTTGCTCACAGTATAAGCTCCAGATCCACTACAGTCCTGACTCGGATAAAGCAGTTACTGAAGATACATTTATGAATGAATGAGTTAAGGTTTAAGAGCCAAGGATCCAACACTGACCCTCTGGTTGCCCTGCAGTTTGAACACAACCTACTTCACTTCCATCATCAAATACAAATACAGATACAAATGAGAATTTTTTTTTTACTTTCAGAACTTGCCAGAAGGCTTCAGACCAGGTGTATGCATCGGGACTGGGATCCTGCAGTCAAACCCAAACAAACAAAGGTGAGCTTATTACATTCATATGGTGCTTGAAAGGAAAGCAAAACACTCCAACCCAACTACAGCTCAATAACTGCAAAAAAAAAGACCAAGAATCTAGCACATAATGTTTGGGTAAAGAAAAAGTTAGCTGCATTTTTCTTTTTTCTCAATCTTTGCATGGGAAACGAGTTAACGGTGGTGCGCACGCATTTCTGATTTGCAGTGTCTGCAATATACTGCGGACATTATACAAGCGCCATGGCAACTCTGCTCCCGGGACGAGCGCCATCTTCGTCTGTCGTGTTCCCTTCATATTCGTGCGTGTTTTCAAGTTTGAGAAGTTCTTCTTCATGTTTCTAGTGTTTGTATTTGTGTAGTGCACTCCTTCAATGTTTATCTGAACGTGCATCCGCCTCTGACGCAATATCCGGACAGAGATGCACTATTTGGGTTTGATTTTTTATCCAGTAGCCTGAATTAAACCTAAAAAGCCATTTTCTACCACATTACTGTACATTTCTGTCCAGTGTTTCCAGGGCAAGGGGTAAGGTTCGGTATATGCTACGCCCACTTGTAGTTTAAATCTGATTATGAAAACATACTAATATTTTGAGCGGAGACAGTGGTATTGCGTTATACCGCTATATAACGTGTGGGTTTTTTTTATCCCTGATTTTGAACTGCCTCTTAGATGTAGCAACATCGATTTTTTTCTCTATGGTAATATCAACAGTTTCTGAATTTTAAGCAGAGGTTTACGAGACTGTCAATGCACTAAAGATTTTGTGTAAACAGCGCCTGATATTTTGCGAGGCCGGCCCCCTGTCTTTGCTTACTGCAGGGTAATCCAAACCAGGGCTGCTTTCTGCTGGTGATCATTAGAGCTGATGGTGATTTATGTAAGTGTTGAGTGCGTTTGCATAACCACCATAACCGCAGATGTACAAACACGCAGAATTACTTCACTTGTCATACTAATATTTACTACTGTGTACGTCTGGTCACTGTGCTTTGCCTGATTCAGTAGAAATAAAGCACGCACACCACATGAATAAGAGGCAATAACAGTGAATAGGGACATATAATTACTCTTTCTATTTATTCCACAAATTTGTGAATTCTCAAATCTGATTTCTATTAATGTAGTTATTGTAATACATTATCATGTAACAGCTAATTCACAGGACAGATGTGCAACATAGATTTATCTAAGACTATATAATAAACACATTAAAAAATGTGTTGTTATTTAACAAAGAAAAATATATAATATTTTTGGAAGGAGTCTCCAGTGTTAGCACTTGTGCCTATATAACTGTCCAAGGTAATGTTTTCTACCAAGGGAAAGTCTAAGCATGGGGTGTGTTTCTTGGTAGCGAGTTAAATTTTCTTGTCTTGTTAACTTCATTAGAAAGTGAGGGAAAGACAGCTGTTCATAGCTGCTGATAGCAGGAATCTGTTTCGTGGATGTTCCACGATATTCAATGGTATGACAAAAAGTATGCAGTTCTTTAATAACTAAAAACTTGTAATCATTGGCAAATTGCTCTATAGCTACTTTATGAAGTTTATAGGTCCTTTCTAAAGTTGAAAGGTTGCAGTTATGGCCACAATATGCTGTGCTTAAAACAAACTTTCTTCTATATTCTGAGGCAGAACCACTATTTGGATCCTTGAGTTATTTTTGGGAAGGGACGTGCACTGAGAAAGGCTGTAAATAAATAAGTGTCACCTTGGCAGGTACTTGGTGTGTTTGGAAACGCTGACTCATTTAAATCTCTGCTTTATGACATAGTTACTCCTCAGCTCGTATAAATCATCGGCACAGTCTGCAAGCGACCTTGTAGACTTTCCAACTCTGAATTACCATTTAAAAGGCTTTTTTATGGCCACAATTTATTTCAGAGCTCTTGGCAGGCTGTTTAGTATTTTTTAGGCCCGTCAAGCGGGATTCATGGTGTCAGACATGTGTTTGTTTTCCAAGGATTTAAACAAATGCTCGAATTTATGGCTGGTTATTGATTACATCGCTTCATTGGCTAACAATGCATGCAAAATGACAACAGTGGTGAGAAAATGAAGCTGTGCAGTGCTCCGATGAGCAAAATTTTATGATTCTCTCAGTTTCATAAGACACATTTATGTTGAAGTGTTATGTTATCGTAGCTAAGAGCCCGAAACCCAGAAACAAAATATCACACAAATATTGAGGGAATTACAAAAAACATTAATGTTGGCCAAGCAATTCAATTTAATTCATCAGGTTTTCATTTTTATTATGGACATGTACAGTATATGTGCATGGAACACATCCTATGGCCCATCACATGAGAAATGAACTGTCTGATTTATATTTGGTGTTATAGCCATGACAAAAACAGGCCATAATGTTTCTAAGTAGTGTATGTTCATCTGTGTGTTTTCCAAAGGTCATATTAGCCTATTAGCCTGAGCTTAACCTCTTCGAATGGAAGGTCCGGTAGGGAAGCATTATACACCCGAACTCTTGTTTTCACCTCAGTAGTTACACAGCAGTGAAAGAAAGCTAGTTTTTATTTGCTCAGTAGATGCTTGTCAATAATAGCATCAGCACAATGTAATTCTAAGGCTACAAATATACACACATTGAATTCACATATGTATACATTGAATTCTTGAACCTGATTGGTCAGAAGGTGTTGATTAAATTTCTATAACAGCGGCTCTGACACTAGTGCAAAGCAAAGCAAATCATACGTTGATACTCATGCGCTTGTTCTAATACGTTTCTATATACGTTATCGTTTCTATAGTAAAAGATGCTCCATATAATCTAAGCCTAATAATGAACAGATGTGTTCAATGTGTTGTTATTTAACAAACAACGTTTTCCGCCACCGGAAAGTCTTTATGACGGAGGGTTTTCCAGTTTCCCTGTAAAATGACAAGAAAAAAAGGAGGCTGGTGAAAAAACGATTGTTTATAGCTGCTACAAAGTAAGTGATAACAGGAACTAACATACTAATGTATGATAATGATGTTCATTATAAATACATATGAATAAAACTTGCTGTCATAGAAAAATAATCAACTTTGCAGTAATAACAGTAACTGTGCTTCATATTAAGCTGCATTACACCACCCTGTCACTAATTATTTTCCTCTAACAGTGCACCCCTCATGTTTTATTCCATACATATAAAACGTTTAGCTGGAAATTTTATGTTTTAATCCAAAGATATTCGATTTGAAGTTCTGTATCCCTTCACGCCTGACACTTGCAATGCGTCTTAACTAGGCCTACTTACTTGTCAGTCTGATGTATACGATCTACATGTGATCATAATTTCTTCCTCTGCAGATGTTTACTTTACTATGATTCAGATGAACGGGTTTCAAGCGTGAGCAAACCCAGACGATTTGGGGTTTTTGTTTTCTTTATTTATTGGTGATTTTTCAAGCATCTCTTCAGGGTGAACACTCCCATTAAATAAACACAAGAGGCATTAGATCATTGAAAAGGTTACACTGTGCTCAAGAATCCTGTTTGCTTTTAAGTGAATCTTACTCATAAACCAGGGTAAAGACATAAACGCATAATTTTAATGGAAATGTTTAATAATGTATATTTGATACTATATAGATTTGACTGATGATACGTTCTATTCTTTTCTAGGAAAACCACTAATGCTCGGTTATTAGTGTTCACCATGGAGGGCTTACACCGTGAGCCTTGTCAATTTGTGGGGGTTGAAACCAAAGCACATAAAGAAGCAGAGGATTTGGAAGAACCCACACTCCCTTCTGAGACTTGGAGCAAAAATTCAAATAAGGCTACAGGACCAGTCCATTCTTCAGAAGTGGTTGTTGAAGACTCAACCATTTCCATTCCTTTCTCTGAACCTTTGCTGGGTTTAATTGTGAAAATGCCAGCTTCCTTGCAACCTGTGTGCTTTGGCGGTAGTCCAGTCATGCTGCCTGTCGAAGTGCAACTAGCAGGGGGAGTAGAACCTCAAACAATAGCCACACCTATAATTACACCTACACCAGGCTGTCTCACTCTACCACTGATCTTTGATCAGCCACATATGCAGTATTTAAGCCCTCTGTCCTCATGTCCAATCACTGAACACCAGAACCTTCCCCAATCACTGCAGCAGAATAACGGACTCTCTCAGAACCTGTCTTTGCCAATGGGTCAGTCTCCGAGTGGCGAAGGGAAGTCAAATATATCTCAACCCTCTGAGAACACTGCCATGCTCAGCTCTGAATTTTTAGCTGCTTTACAAGAACTGTTTCCGTTCCTTAGAAATTACAGCTCCTCAGCTTGTCGAGAGAGTAATTCATTTCCATTAAATGCCTTCAGTTCAGGTTTCATCCCCCCAAACACCACTTTGTCACACCTCTATACTGGTTCTCCACTGGTTTCCTTGCTTCCTCCTGCCACCTTGCTAGTGCCCTTTCCATTTGTTGTTCCTTTGCCAGTGCCTCTACCTATACCAATCCCAATCCCACCCTTTCCAGACTCTGGTTCCCGCTTGAAAACAAGCAAAAGCACCCAGACTATGACAGAAGACATTCCAGTGTGTACCCACAACAGAATGTCTGGCTATGATTTCCTGCAGTTTCCAACACAGCCTCCCCCTCCAGTTTCTCAGGAAGAAGTGCTTGACCTCACAGTTAAGGTTGTGCCAATTCAAACAAAGCAGGAAGTCCAGTTTTCTTTCTGTCAAGACAACATTCTGGACCTTTCTGTGGCTAACAAATCATGCATTGAGACAGGCAAAGACACTAAACAAAAACATCATGGAAGGAATTCAACGAATGAAGAATCAACAAAGTTGATCCTGCCCGTGAAGCGTTCACAAACGCAAGCCACCAATCAGTCGAATGGTTACTCTGATGTAGAGTTTAGCATGCAATACAAATGGACAACAGAAGAGCGTTATGAAAATTATGCCTTAAAGTATTCAGGCCAAAATGGCAGAGTCATAACTCCAAAGCAGATACCAAGAGTCACTCGGTCAACCAAGGACACTTCAGTCATGTTTTGTGAGAAACTAGTAAGGCCACCACAGGGACAAGTTTTAAAGAACAGAGCTGTCAAGCAAAAGAGAGTGAACTCTCAGAATATAAACATTCCTCCAATCAAGAAACAGCATTTGATGACATTTCTTCCTACCAAGTAGATTCCTGATTGAGATATTGGATTGAGCTTTTGCAGGACCATTCTTCAGAAAACTTTATTAGAACCTTAACTGGGTTTATTTCCCAAATTTCCATCTTCCTTGCAAACTGGCTGCATTGTTGGTAATCTAGTGAAGTGAAGTGACGTGTAGCCAAGTATAGTGACCCATACTTGGAATTCGTGCTCTGCATTTAACCCATCCAAGTGCACACACACAGTAGTGAACACACACCCGGAGGAGTGGGCAGCCTTTTTTTTTTTTTTTTTTTTTGCTGTGGTGCCTGGGGAGCAGTTGGGGGTTTGGTGCCTTGCTCAAGGGTCTCACCTCAGTCATGGTATTGAGAGTGGGAGAGAGCGCTGGTCATTCACTCCCCCCACCTACAATCCCTGCTGGACCTGAGACTGGAACCCATGACCTTCAGGTTCACCATCAGGGTACAAGTCCGAGACTCTAGTCAGGCCCCCTAGTCAGGCCACGACTGCCCCCTAGTCAGGCCACGACTGCCCCCTAGCCAGGCCACTTCACTTTAGATTCACTTTAGATCTTAGATCAGCCATATCTGCCATATTTAAGCCCTCTGTCCTCATGTCCAACCCCATTTACTGCAGCAGAACAGTGGACTCTCTTAGAACCTGTTGGATTGCCAATCCCGTTGGATCGACCTCAGAATGGAAGGGAAATCAAACATACACTATACAGCCAAAAGGTTTAGCTGTTTTACAATCGTTTCACTCTCTTAGAAAGCAAAAGATGGCGAAAATATAAACGCACCTCAACACCACGTAATGACATTTTTCCTGGCAGATTGATGCATCTTGGGTTTGCATCTCTGACTGAGATATAATTTTTTTTCTTTGTGCAAGTACTTAAAATTTCTTTTAGGTTTAGAAATGCAAACTATTAGAGCTTAATCATATGAATTGATTTATACATTACGTATTATTTTCTTATGTATTTACTAACGTGTCAACCCTAACTCCTGTTTTTTGTTAACTTGATATCTTCAGATTTGGAATTTGCAAGTTTGCAAAACTATAAGAATATGTTTTCCAGGTTTTCTGGATAAGAGCGTCTACCAAGTTTAGAACAGCTGTAATCAATATGAAAGGTTTTTTTCAACTAGCTGTCATTGATATGATCCTTGGTGAAGGCCCAAGTTAAATATCAATACCTGCTACAGCGATAAAGCTACATTAGCTTTTTTAAGAAGTAAAACAAGGCATAAACAATATTGTTTTGAAATTTTATTACTAGAAATAATGGAAAAGTACTGGAAATGGCTATATTTTTAAATGAGGTCAAACATAAACCCTCTTTTCAAGTTTTGTTCCAGTGAAATATATGAAAGAAACGTGACCATTTTTTAATGCAAGCAATTTACGCTATTGTAGAAAAGTATACAAATAAATGAAAACTTGAACCTGAGAATAACAGAAATGTAGGGATGCCCTAAGAACTAACACACGTATAAAAGTATACTTTTTTTTTTTTTTTTTTTTTTTTAGAAAAGCAGCATTGTGCTCATTAAGATTGACATTTCATCAAAACACAGAAATATAAAACCATATGCAATGCAAAAAAAAAAGCAAAAAAAAAAAAAACAAGAGATCGCTTAGCATAAAATGGCTGGGATTAGATTATTGTGACCAAGCTGAGAAACAATCATCTCAGTCACATGTGAAGTCAGTGTGAAGTCAGTGTGATCATTGTTTTAGTAACATGGTGCCCCTTATATGGATTTACAGTTAAATTCTATGGCAGCAGAACAGAATTTCACCCCACCAACAAACAATGTGCGTATTTGCGTATATATTTCTCCGCTGCTAAATTCACAGCCTGGGATTATTCTTAATTAATGAACTAATTCTTAATTTTAATAAGTGGTATCCTATGTATAAAAAAGGTCCGATGGTCAACAAAGAGCTCTTGGGTGTCTGTTTTTTCAGCTGAAACCACAGACGTCTTCAGAAGCTTTTTTGTAAACTTTAACCCGTATATAAAATTGTGTAAATCGTATAAATAAGGATGAATTGTATATAGACATTTAAGTCAATTTAGAAGATTTTATTCTAAATTGACTGCAAAATGATGGCGTGATTTCACAAGTGGATAAATAAATGAAAAGCAATGAAAAACACTGGCATCCTGAGGAGTAATAAATTAACAAAAAAAAAAAGTAAGTAAGCAGTCGTTCCAGTATATTTAAACTGAATTGTGCTAACATCCTCGACTTTTATACTATATTTTATACTATAATGGATAATGAAAAATGGATAGCTGCCTTTTATATTTTGGCTTATGATGATGTCTTTTTTGCAATAAAAGTGTTCCTGATTTAACAGTAGAAAATTTGTTTAAATATAATTATAGTAAATGGTTTTAAGTGGTTATTTTATAACAGCCTTGTTTGAAGTTACAGATTTTTGTTCACATATAAAAGAGCATGTAAATCTCTCTGCTAAATAATACATGATGGTTCATTACCCATTACCTCCTGTGTGATTTTTTTTTTTTTTTCCTTAAATCGCTATTGAAATGGGGGGGGGGGGGGGTTTACAGTGTCAGCATGGTTCTGTCACATAGACAAAGAAATCCTTTGGGATTCAGCTTTAGTCCAGCTGCTGAATAGTTCCTGCATTGTTCCTTCTCACAAAAGGAGGTGCTGAGGTCGGTAGTGGCAGTATTTAACCCGCGTTTGTGTCTAAGATGATCCCTATATAAAATTAGTGTAGTGAGAGGAGCATTTTGTCCCCCTGCTGTCTAAAAGACTCTTTGACAACGATTTTGGCTCTCACAACCTTGACGGTTTGCTTCGTATTGTGATTGTTGTTGCTTGTTTTTACGATGTTCACACTTCAACTAGCCTTATTTATTAAGCGCAACTTTTTCAATACAAGGGTTTGGTATTTACTCCAAGCAAATCCATCTTCAGGTCCTCATCCGGTTCTAACTCCAGGAGGACTTCATGCGCTCGGATGCCCCCCGCTGGAGGCCGTGTGCATACGCTGTGCTCGAGTGAAGCCAGCTACAGTTTGCCCTGTTTAAGTTTTTCAATATGATGGCACAGTTTGAGAGCAGGCCCCAGCTTCAGGCCCATGTACTTCATGATCATGTCACTTCGCAGCAGCATTAAAGCCTTGCCATCGATCTCCTGCAAGCATAAAACAGCAGCCGGTGAAATACTATTTAATAAGTGTGTTTTCATGCAGTCATGACATGTCTGATAGGAAATGGCTGAGATATTTTATATCATGTGTAAACAGCGCCTACATGCTTCCTGAAGAGTTCAGCATGAGGCGCTAGGGCCTGAGGGTCGGCATCCCGCACAAACTGCATCACTTCCTCTATGCTCCATGAGGACGGGCTTTTGTTGGACGTCTCTCGCTCAGCTGTCTGGTGATCTGGACCGGTGGTAGAGCTTGCAGCTGAACAAACAAACACACACACACACACACACACATATATATATACAGTCTATCAGTATTGTTCCACTTGTACTGAATATTAAAATAAATATATAAAAATGCTATACGAAGCCATTGCATTGGTTTAATTTACATCAATAAGGCTTCTGTATTATATTTACATTAGTAGAACATCTTCGTTCGTTTTGTGCCAATTTGTTTTATTGAATTACTCACATGCACTACAGAAAGATCTCACACACTGACACAATGCATGAAGCACAAATGCACACACACACACACACACACACACACACACACACACACAGATTCAGCTGATCTACAGCATGATAAAATATTATCTTGAGTGTATGAAAGGGATTGTTGGTGGCATAACAGTCATCCCACAAAGCAATGACATTAAAAGGCCACACACTCCTGACATCTCTTAGTCATAAAAGTAAATGTTTGTAAATCCAAGCTCTCTTACATAGCGTACCTTCCACTCGTCTGAGCATGCGTGTGGTGGCCAGCTCGGATGGGTTGGAGGCGACGCGGCGCAGAGGGGGTTGCTGGGGAGTGTAGTGCGGGCTGTTCCCGGCTGGATTACGATGCTCGGCTGTACTGCGCGGCGCAGGAGGCCGGGATGGCACAGAACTGGTGTCCATGGGCTCCTCGGAGAAATGCTGCTCAGTAGAGACACCATTTTCCGAGGGGAGTGTTTCTGCTGAGAAGAAGCAGGGACAGGGGAGACAGCGGTCCAGGCTTAAGTGTGTACTTACTTTGGGCCAAAGTATATGACAGTATTACAGAGACTACACTCTAAGGGGCTGTTTACACGACAACGTTTTCAGCCAAAAACGGGAAACTTTTTATGCGTTTTGCATGTTCGGTTACACGACAACGGCGTTTTGGGGACTGAAAACGCATATTTTTGAAAACGCCGTTGTCTCGTATCATCTCCATGTAAACACCCAATACGGGAATCTTTGAAAGCGGTGACGTCATGCGCCGTTTTTGACTACATTGTTACTGTAAACGTAGCCTAATGATCTGATTCAAAATGATAAGAAAAATGGGCCTGTTTTTCTTAGGACAAACCAAACAAAAAATTCCGCCCGAGTTTCGTCGAAGCTGATTTTCTGTGACTCATGTCCATATGATGATAAATGCAATCATTTGTAAATTATCAAGCGAATTACTGTACATACGCCCACAAAACTCCATAAAAGGCAAAGCTCACAGAGAGCTGAAAACAACAAAATGACTACTAAATGGTGAAAGAACACCTCCTAAACATGGCATGCACTAAATATTCCAGTAATGCAGCTCGGCCATTGCAGTGTGTCGGCTACCACAGACATACACCAGCCCTTCCTCCTGTTATAGGGTTCCATTTGCATTGTCTTATTTGTTTAAATTCATAGTTTTCATTGGATTGTTTTTATGAAACGGCAACATTTCACAAAAAGTTCTACATTTTTGTGTGTAATTAAAATAAATAAGTGTTTTAAACGTGACAGTGTAATATACAGTCAGTAGACAGTATATTGAAGCCGATGAACTGAGATCACAATCGTGAGTCTTCTTGTACATAAATTTTCACAAATTCAGGAGCTCTTGTAGAAAAACGGAAAACATCAGACAGCAACATGTGGTGTTTTTTTTTGGATTATTACGTATACACACACCACACTACACACAAAAAAAAAAAAACATTAAACCAAAGGCTGTCAAAGGCCTTACGACGTCTGTGGCACTTAATTAGGTAACAATGTGGGTGCTTTAATTAAGCATCGGGGGGCTGCGGGAGGGATTTGAAATGGATGAATACTGAGGCACTCGTTGCTTAATGAGGGAATGAAGAGAGGCGGCGAACTCTTGCCACGGGCTTTTCAGCTGCAGCAGCAGGAAACACTCTATCCCGCCAATTAACTTGAATGCTAATGCAAGATACTGTAAGAGGCACTGGGGTGTGAGGCCAAAGACAGCACTCATTCAGCTCTGTGTTAAGCCGTGAGGTTAAACTATGTCTCTGTCCTATATAGCAACAGTGCTCTGAAAATCTGTACATAACAATTACGGCAGCAACAGAGGCTCGGTCTAGTTTAGTTAAAGAAGCTATTTAAATTTGGGTGCTTTAGTGAGGACAACGAGCCAACCCTGACAGCAGGATAACCACGGTTTTAAACCATAAAAATACCAAATTAAACTGGATGTAAACACGTACTACCGACTTGTATGTGCATTAACAGTCTAGGATGGGTTTCTCAAAACGTTTGCAATGCTAAGTACGTCATTATCTCGTTCGCTAGAACGTTCTTTAATTAATGAGCGTTTCCCGAAACCTTTCGTAACTAACGAAGTATATAAATGCATTCGTAAACTAATGAGCAACCTGACCCATTCATTATACACTAAGTACTTTGGTATCCGGATTGCATGAGTTCCACCTCAAAAAGACAGAGGCCGCTAATTTCTATACGGAAATCTTCCATTTTTATAGCGGAAGTGTGATCTATTGCCGTAGTGTTAACTTGATTTATCTGTTAGTTTTGTAGTGGGTAGCATAGCTACCTTACAATGCTAGCATTTGAGGTTTGAGTGCCTGTGTGGGGCTACACATCATTTTTATTAATCACATTAGCTGTACAAAAACAAATAAAGCAAACTGCATTTAAAACCTGACATGTTGATGTAAATCCAACAAATGGAACCAACCAAATTTAACGTAAGTACGTACAACTCGTTCGTTCCATCTCTTAAAATGAATATTTTCAGGAAACCCTCGCAAATCGTGCTCGTACTTAATGTACGTCTTTTTTTAAGATGTTTCTTCTTCGCTAAGATTCATCGTTAGCAGAAAAACCACGCCTGATTAGTTCTATGCAACTGATAAAGACGTCAACAAACATGTGAACCTGGAATCCAACCAGGGAAGTGGACATAAAGAGTGTTTACCATCAATGAGCTCATGAGCATGCAGTTCAGCTAATGATCACATGAGACTTGATTTGCTCCTAAATGCTGCTCTGAAAGCATCATTCCGCTTCATAAACTTTTGCAACGTATGTAGTTTTTTTCCTCTTTAAAATGACTTTAATTACTTCTGGTTGATAAACCATCATTTTTGACAATTTTGCATGAATAATTATGCAAACTTGAGTTTAAACCACTTCTGAAACAGGCCATATTTGGGCCAGATATTAAGTTAAGACAAACAAAGCCGGTATGAGTGTACCTTCTGAAGAGTGTGTGTCTGTTCTCGGTGGGTTGGTAGGAGTCGGAGTGCTATAGGTGGACGAGTCTCTGGTGAAGCGTCTGCTACCCCGGACTATAGATAACGCTTCTGACGTCTCTTCCTTCACTGCAAGACGGAAAGCAGAACGGTTATCATTTATTAATTTGCAATTAAGCAACATTCTGTAAGGTTGGTTGAATAAAATCAAAAACATTTGCGTTTCCATCAACGATTTTTGATATTCTGACCAAATGTACAGTATGTAGCTGTTTTCCATAGGTAAAGGTGATATGCGATGTCATATATTCCCAATGTATTCGTTACCACATTAACATTTGTTAGTTAGCACGAAAACCTGCATGCAATATGGAGTCTCTCTCACTCACGTACGCCTTCACGTACCTGACTTGCTCCTGTCGTAGGCGTTGTGTGTGTTAGCGGTGAGGGGACTGAACG
This sequence comes from Pangasianodon hypophthalmus, assembly GCF_027358585.1. NCBI lineage: Eukaryota > Metazoa > Chordata > Actinopteri > Siluriformes > Pangasiidae > Pangasianodon > Pangasianodon hypophthalmus. Next base: position 15,093,855 of record NC_069734.1, read on the forward strand.
GCTGGCTGCTGAACAGGTTGTCAGACTGCAAATGGTGACACAGGGTCTCGAGGAAGCGCAGCACGAATGAAGCACTGGAGGCTCGAGGTAACTTAACGTAGTGGATCCCTCCGTCAGAGCGAACTGAGAAAGTGGGCAAAAGAATATACAATAAATAAAAGTTACACCGAGACTGAAGGAGAAGAGGCTTGAACTATCACATTATTTGGCTTGTACGTACAGTATATAATTACTGACTGTAGCCCGTGTTTTGCTATGTACAATGTCAGCCATTTTCTATGCCATTCATTAATAGAAATGGACCACAATAGGACCACTGCTGACCCCTAGTTAAAGAATTTTATACCACAGTGCTAAATTCTCCACAATGGGTCAGGGTGTGTTGATTAATTTTCTACAGCTCTGGCTGCAAGGCAAATCACAGGTTTATATTAATGTACTTCTGTTTCTATAGTAACAATTCTTTCATACGGACTTCACACAAATTAAGCCTAACAAAGAAAACATTGATTTAACAAAGAAAAAATGTATCATCGTTGATACGGTGAAGCTTTCTGTCATGACACATTTATTTAATCTTTGTTAAAGGAGTCTCCAGTTCCAGCGCTTTTTTTTTTAAAGGTAAAGCTGTAACTTTCAAGACGAGACAAGACTTGCGATTTTACGGTAATATGAAAATCTGTCTTAAGAGAGAACATGAAGGAGCAACTGTTTATAGCTGCTATGATGTAAGCGATATCATATCAGGAACTAACTTGTTTTTGGATGTTTCAAATACAACATTAACTATAAACGGATAAAAAAAAATCACTGATAGGAAAATATTAATTATTTCCCTATAACAGAACATCCATCCTGTTATCTTCTGAGCAACAGAGTAGTGCTGATAAACAGTTAACAAATTAAATTAAACGTAACTAATGATTAATTGTATTTATGTACTTTATTCCACCTTCACAGTAAACATAGCAGTCCTGTAATAATGCAGCTATTTAACACTGAACGTGGGTCAGTTAAATTGAATTAATCCAAATTATGTTTCCGTTTGCCTGTCAGACTATAAAAAAACAGTGTATATGAATTTACAGAACAAATTGTGACTTTGATATATGAAAATTGTGACTAAAAGACACTAACAATCATTTAACACTACAATATGAACTACAGAAAATAGTACTAAAGATTTCTTCTTCTTCTTATTATTATTATTATAGAATAGTACATTATCGTCATCTACAGCTACTGATTTGTGCACCGTGCATGGTGTGTATGAGTTACGCTATAAGTCTATAAGTCTATAAGTCATTCAGAAATTACCCAGGTTGCATTTGTTCGTTTTGTTTGGCACGGCAATGCAAAACCCAGCTGCACTACATATAAGATCCTAAGTGTAACTGTTTGGTTGGTTATTTTACCGTTGAATGTCTGTGATATGATGCAATATCCGTACAAACTTATGAGCACATGCAACATGAAGGCTGCTAAACACCGGACCAGACAAGCGCGAACTAGAAAACTCTCCAACGTCTGTAAAGTAAAACTCATCTGCCGGCATTTTCCTTATCCAGTGTGTTATGACTTTCGTGGTGTGAACAAGAAGACAACAGTGTGCCGTATGTGCTACACGCTCTTTTCATACAGTGAGCATGCTAGCACACCTACACACACATCGCAGCTCAGTTTCACTGCTATTCAGGTTTCCTTACGCATCCACACAAATGCAATTTCCAAACGGTTCCCATTTCAGGAGAAACTTCATTTGCACTTCATTAGCAATGCTAATTCGATCTCATTTCTGAAAGACTGTTTTGCATAAGGACATGATACATTCCCATGCAAATACTCACACGCACTCACTCACTCACTTTCAGTAAGCGCTTTATCCTGGTCAGAGGTGCAGTGGATCCTGAGCCTATGCCGAGACGCACCCTGGATGGGACACCAGTCAGTGTCTTAGGGCGCCGTGCACACACATTCACACACTCGTTTACACCCCTAGGGGTAATTTCTCTTAGCCAATCAACCTATTGGCATGTTTTTGAGAGGTGGGAGGAAACCAGAGAACCTGGAGTAAACCCAGTGTGAACACAGGAAACAAGACGACCTGCTGTGTCATCGCGTTGGCCCCTCCCCCCCATGCAAACAAATATTTGCAAATTATAATTTGAATTTTACTGAGCTAGATCAATCTGTGTAGCGTATATTTGCATGTATACAAACATCAGACCTCGAATAAAATTTTGAACTGAAGATGTGTGTATAATTACACACATTATACTTCATTCCCCCCCCCCCCCCCCCCCCCCCCCCCACACACACACACACACACACACACATTTAATTCACTTTAATTCAGCAGCAGTTATTTGGGTCCTCTTGTGTATTTGCAATATGAGGGACATTCCTTTGTCACTATTCCCAGTCTTCAATGGTGAGAGTTTGGCTAAATTAAGGAAGCAGACCATCACAACAGATGGCCGGCCACCCACCCACACACACACACACGCACACACACACACGCGTATGTATATGCTCCCCCCCCTGAGACGAGCCCCAATCTAATGCTCCTAACCAGGTTACACACAATGTCATTCTTGATTACCATCAGCGGAGCAGACAGGCTTCCTTTTCCCACAAACACACCATGAGCTGCTTTTCTTTATAGGATTTTCTCTTATTAATTCATACGGACACATGAGCTTTCCAAATCTCATATCAGCGCAGACACGCGGACACAATTTTATCTGGGAAAGTAATATGGTCGTATTTCATACACACAGGCTTGGTGTATGAGGAAGGATGTGTAGAATTTATAGTCAAGTCTTCAAATTTTGGCTCGCGCAACAACTATATTGCGAATTTTTAGATTTAATTATGGGTTTAACCCACAACACACACACACACACTCCTACCTCGGATGATCTCTCCGCCGTCTGACTGGGACTGCAGGAAGCTGAAGAGAGTTTTGGGCTGGTACGCGCAGTCCACACACGCTTGCACGGCGTGCTGCAGCACCGTGTTCACCGGGCCTGGTCCGAAATGATCCGGCAGCTGCAGCATCAGCTTTCGGTCCAGATGTGGGCCGCACTCGCCATGCTTGTTCACGTACACACACACTAAAAAAAAGAGAGAGCAAGATCTGACATCTAAACAGAATACATACTGCAGCAATACATAATGCTGTTTCCATGTTATTTATTTACTCAAAAAAATGTTCCGCCTCCAACTGACGTCCCTTTTGGTGTAAATGGCCTTAAAGGTCATATTGATTAACACAGGAGTGTATTGGAGGCAGCAGCTCTGTGGTGCACAGTGGGCTCGCTGCATCTAATGTCAAAGGGGTTTAATCTTATAAGTAGTGGGAAACACGCTGAATCTGTTGCCCGTGGTAACCAACCATACACTACAGATGTTTAAAATCCAAGAGCTGCATTTGTTTAAGGCCACATATATTCAAATTTCAATTATCAATACGTTAAAATTGTAAATATGTCATTTCAGACACAAGCTATTTTAAGGTCCATTCGACACACTAAACTTGATAATTTTATAGTATTCCCACACTTTACCAGTAACGCTGCGCTTTCTTGTTTTCCCTAAGCTTTACGTTTATTATCCTTACACTGAAAAATCTGCCATCTTGCCCTCGCGTAGATTTTTTTTATATTTAATACAGTTATGCCGAATCCCAAATGGCTTCCTATTCACTGTTTATATTCACTCTACCTAATGTACAGCAATGGTTTTGCACAACATACATTATGCATTACATAATTACATACACATACACACACATGGATCAATTGTGCACAGGGATACAGTTGCTATACTGTATACAATTTTTTATACTATGTTAATAGAAAGCTCTCAGGCTCTAATAAATAGATAACCTATTATTGTACATATTTAAATTAATGTTCATGAAATAAATCTTTTTTTTTATAGTTCAATATTTGAGAATCCTGATACAGGCAATAATTTGTGGTTCAGACAATAATTTCTCTTTGATTCATTCTTATCATGTTGACTTTTCGGTCAAAGTGAGCAATAAAATTCTCCACCTGCTTCATTTTGATGTTTTTTTTTTTTTTTCGATCTCCATTAGAGATAAGAAATGGCGCGCCAATTCCCGAAGAAGCCAATTTCTTTTCTCGTTTGTTCCTCGGGTAAAAAAAAAATCAGCGAGACCCGACTTTCATGAATCGAGATGAACTCGCTGATAATGGGGACATTTCTATGCAGGCGGGGGGACGACTGTCCTCTGTCTGGACGCGTGTAGATGAGACTAAGTCCATTTAAAATAAATAAGTAAATAAATAGGGGTTTAATCGTATTAGCACCAAATTGTATTTTTCAATTTGGGGTGTAAGTAGAACTTTAAGTGTTGAGATACAATCAAAAGAGAATTTTTTCCTATATATATATATATATATATATATATATATACATACATACATATATAAAATGTCAGCACTTGCACATACACACATAAAAGAGACAAGACATTACCTGTGGATAACACTCCAGAGTCTTTGGTCATTTGGAGACTGGAGAGACGGCCATCTGAGACGGACGAGGACAGAGACGGGCTGGACAGAGGAGGAAGAACTCGCGGTTTCCTCTGGAGAGACGGGAAGAGTGAAAACAACCTCAGTAGACGACAAAGGCTCTGGGGTTGACTGTCACTGAGCCACGGCGAAAATTAGGAATCTGTCGGACTATTGTTAGTCTCCCGTGCCATGCTTAACGAAGCGTTCAGAAGGAAATGATTCTTTACGGTGAATAAACATTGCATTTGGATAATTCCTCCTGACGCGCTAACCGACATTTCCTCTCATTAGCACGAGGCTAAACAAAGCAGTACAACTCGTTTCAGATCAGTTGTTTTACTCCCTCTTTAAGCATCAACGCTTGGTTATAATTAACTGAAAAGACGTTGTATTAGCTATTGCTAATATAAGAATTAACCCTCTTGTTCTTTTTACTGTTATCAAATAGGCGAGGTAAACCAAAACCTTAACCGAAATGGTCATTCTTCTTCTTCTTCTTTTTTTTTTTGGTCTGTAATATGCAGTAATAAGAGTAATAAGAGTCTGTAGATCCTAAAGACACCTTCCTTCATTACCACAGGTACTATAATGGCCAAAAAAAAGTGTATGTTAAGTTATTATTAAGATATTATTACGACAATAAATATAGATAAATTGTCTTTATAGATAAATTGTCAAATTACCCAGAAACCCTGCACATTTTTGTACTCGTGTTCTAAACATGCATTTCATTACTGATTGATGAAGATTTATGACATCATTTGGATGTAAGTGAGTTAACGCTCCTGTGACTCCTACCTTGCTGCCAGGTTTGGGTCCTCTCTTTTTGTGCAGCCTGGGCTCCAGGTGTTCAGGCTCGGCGCTCTTATTCGCGCTGCTTTGCGATTGCGTCTGGCCGTTCTGTATGGCCTTGAGCATGGCGATGGTCTGGCTCTTGGGCCGGCGGCCCCGCACGCCCTTCCGGACGGGCAGTGGGGGCAGCGGGTGAGGAAGCTGGTACGGGGATTGCATGGAGCGGCGCCACGATCGGGACGGGGACAGCGAAGGAATCGGGCTCTTAAGGAGAGTGACTGCAACAAGGAAAATAATGAATTAAGCTAAACATGATTCTGTCTTTATATATATATATATATATATATATACACACACACATATAGTATAGTATGTCCACCTCTACAATAATACACACACTTTTATACTACAGCGAATCTGATTGGCTGTTATGTATACTCGCAGATTTAATATTTATGTAAGGAGTCTCCAGTGTCAGCACTTTGTTTCAGTCTTAATAACTTCAAGAGACAGAAAAAAAGAGGCGTATTATATTATAGCTGCAATATCATAAGTTTAAATGTTACGTATAAAAAGTATGGCATGATTGTGCATTAGTAAATTAGAAATTGTTAGCATTGGTAAATGGTATAAGAGGAAAAAAAAACACTTCAGGGTGTGCTGTTATAGGAAAATAATCAAATCTGGGGTGGTAACTGTTACTCTGCTTCACCCAGGGCTGTAACATCACACCACTCGGGTGTTTGTTGTTTTTCTTATAACACACATCCTGTCATTCTTTTATTCCATACAAATAAAAATAAAAATTGATTTCTCTGATTTCTCTTTGCATGTTATAACATTGAAATTACTGCTTTGTAATAACTTACGAGCAAGCACACATAAACAACACGTCTCTAAACACTCATTATGCCTAAACATCTGTACTTTCGAGGCCACGAGTAAGCGTGATTAACAGTGCTAACCCTGATCACCTGACCCACAGGTGCACTGGGAGTTTTTCACACCCTGTCGGTGTGTATTACATCAAAATACACTCATCAGCAAACAGACGAGCCCATTTGTGCCCATCACGCTTTTTCACACGGGTTATTGTGTTTGTGTGACACACAGATGTAAGAAAAAAAAAGAGGTAAACGGCATATGTTTACTGATCTTATCGCCGGATCCTGTCTCTCTTTGTTTAATTTCCAAACAAAGCTAGAGTCAATGTAGTGAATGATTTGATTCCGACGAGCGCACTGTAGTGCCAAGTAGTAAATGAAACAAACGCAGATTTATTAACGGGAAATGGGTCCATTACATGAAAGCAAAAAAAAAAAGAAAATGCTACTGGAAAACACGAAATGTGAAAAGAGTAAACTCGACATCTCAAATGCGGCCAATTGTTCATCTTAAATTCATCAAAGCACTTCATGGAGGGACTGATGATCAAATATTAATCTCAGCTCCAAGCTTTGTGCCACTACTAATCAAACAACTCTGATGCCTTCAATTCCTCGCCTTTCTAGCCCACATCCACACACACACACACACACACTGGACGACAGAGGATCAGATATCTGCAATTCAAAGTGTCAACCAATCCATCAATGGAAGGTGCAAAATGGCACAAGGAAAAGCTTTGTGGAAAACACACAAAAGCACCCTTTCCCCCTCCTCTCTCTCTCTCTCTCTCTCTCTCTCTCGCACTGCTTTCTCTCCTTTATTGGCTCTGTACACCGCATCGCAAATGAGATCAGATAAAGTGCTCATATTTCAGCAAGGCTGAAAGGGCGTCTAGCTTCCCTAAGTACATCTGGGAGTGTTCGTAGGGCACTACACATGGTCGCCTCCCCTGAGCTTCACTCCGGGAGAAAAAATAAAGGGAGGGAGAGAAAGTGGATGAAGAATAGGTGAGTGTTTGCTCTCGTTCAAAGGGCCAAGTTCATTCAGGGAACACGTGAGCGCCCAATTCAAAAGGGTGTACCTACGATTACAATTAAGACATCCTATTACTCAAATCATGTACATATCTTCATTCTTTTATAGCAAGTCTAGATCAATATAAATAAAACTAGACTGATAAAAAAAAAAAAAAAAAAAAAATCTCCAAAGCCACAAAGCAAACCTGACTCTTCGCCTCTTCGCCAATCTCGATCCTCTATGGAAACAGATCACGTTTCTATTCATTCATCATCTCTTGATTACAGAAACATGTGGAGTCGATCAGGCCACTCGCTCAATGACCCAGTGACCTCTGGGCCACGAGCGGAGCCGGTGATGGCCAGGCGCTGGGCCAAAATCGGCCCGGCGTGGGCCCTGAGGGGATTCTGAGTCCTTCTGGTTGGGGGGGAGGGAGACGTTCGAGTGCAACCCGGGGTAATTAGTCCATTTACAACGAACCAATGCTACACTATTTCCAATTTGCCCTGCTTGGTGACGTGCGCTGCCAGACCATGGTCCAGTGAGAACTAGAACCACATGTTGTGTGTGTATATGTATGTGTGTGTGTGTAAAGAAGGGAATACTACATGCCTCGGGCCCCTAGTGATTAAATGAAACAAGGCAATATGTTTAAGATACCGAATGTCCAAAACGGCTCCCACAGTGCCCCAGATCTTAATGAAAACATGCCACCTTTCTAAGCTTTCTTATGTAAATAGATGCAAAAAATAAACAAATGCTGTCAGTGATCAGTTGCAAATGTCATGAACAGACACAGATGTTAAGGTCACAGCAGCTGTAAAGTCTCCTATCTTTATCTAATGATAGATAAATAGAGAATAAATCTCCTGGTGCATGTGGATGCATGTCTTTCCTATAGAAAGACATCCATATTTATTATTATTATATTATATTATATACAGATTATATCACACACAAGCCAAGCTGGTGTTAGAGAGATTATGGAAAGTTATATTGCACAAGTATAAAAATGAACAAATGAAATATATGGTGTTAAAAATGCTCTCAGCACTGGGGTTTGCATGAACATGACTAAACCCTGGTGCATTACATGGAAGAGCTGAAGCTTTTCTTCTGAGAGAGCAACAGAAAAACAACAGAACAAAAGAGGCAAAAAGAACCGGATGCACGCCAGAGAACTCACCCAAACTTTCAGCTTTGCTCCTCTCCTGCTCGCCAGCCCTGTCTGCGGATCCTCACGGGGCAAATTTCAAAAAAACTCGACGCACTTTTTTTTTTCGCCCCGGTTTTTCCAGCCAGCTGCGACTCTGCGCCTTGCGAAGCAGCAGCAGCGGCGGCGTAACAAAGCCCGAGCCGGCGCGCGCTCTGAATGGGCGACGCGTAATTAGCATGGGGGCGGGGTTTGTGGGAGAGTGGGCGGGGTCACGTGGTGGAGTGGGCGTGGTTACAGCTGCCAGAGAACTTGTGTATATATATACACACACACACACACATATATATATGTTTATATTACATATAATACACATGTAATTATAAAACACACACACACACACACGCACACACACACACACACACACACAGAGAGACATAGACACACACAAACACAAACACACACACACACACACACACACACAGAGAGAGACATATACACACACACACACAAACACACACACACACACACACACATACACACACATATATATATGTATATATATGTGTGTGTGTGTGTGTGTGTGTGTGTATATGTCTCTGTGTGTGTGTGTGTGTGTGTGTGTGTGTGTGTTTTATAATTACATATATGTTTATTAAGAAGGGCCAAACAGGAAATAATTCTGAATTAATGAAGTCTGAATATCTATTTAGAAATCTTAGAAAGGCTTCAAGTTAGAATTCTGAATATACAAATGAAAACGAGAATATATAGTTATAACTCTGAATATAGAAATGTAAATCGGACTATATATTTCTAAATCCTGAATACATTTACATCTTCCGATTTACATTTATATATATTCAGGATTCTAACTTTGTATTCAGGTTTTAATAAATATATATATATTCAGATTTCATATAATTATTTCCTGTTTGTGTGTGTGTGTATATATATATATATATATATATATATATATATATATATATATATATATAATATAATTATATAATAATATAATAAAAATATAAATACATTGTTATTATTTTGTCTTCTGGGAAACATGTAAATATCTTATGCAGATTCTGAAGGCCAGTACTAAATGAAAAAAAAAAAAAAGATCTTTATACAAAATAATAACAATTTACACTAATTATCCTGGCTCTTAAAGTTTACACCCCCCCGGCTCTTAATGTATCATGTTGCCTTCTTGAGCATCAGTGAATGTTTGCACCTTTTGTAATAGCTGTGCATGAGTTCTTCAATTGTCCTCAGTATGAAAGGATGGATCAAATATGCAGAAGATGCTGGAAAACCAAATAATGAACTGGTTCATTTGGTTCCATTTTATATATATTTTCCATATATATATATATAATGGTGATATTGACAGCAGGCTTCAATTTAATGCTTTAACAAACACAGTCAGGAGAGGTTCCATCTCTACTTTCCCGTCTCTAATTTATCCAAACATTAATATTACACCTCTCCCCTTCCATCCCTCCGTACCTACGGAAACACACTGCTGCCACGCGAGAACGAAAAATCCCATCATCATCTTGTTATTATGAGATATGTATCTCCTTAATATCGGAAAACACCTCATTGTTACAAGAAAATCACCTTGATACCAAAAGAAAACTTTTGAGTGAGATAGTTATGAGATAGATAAAATAGTCATATAAAAACAACATAACAATAATCTGAAAAAAAAAGTGCAGTTGGTAGAATTAGTAATAACAAAGTACTTTATTTGTAATAATGTAGGAACAAAATGCTAGTTTTGTGATGGGTTTTTTTCCCTCCTCCATCAGGTGTGATCCATCCATCCTGATACTGAGGGCTGCTAAAGGGTGGAAGGGTAAAAAGATAAGTCTGTAAGCCGGTACAGATCAGAGCACTCCCAATTAAGAAGGTGGGCCCTTAGGGTAAAATATGTAAGTCGGAAAGCAGAGTTCCCCCTTTTGCCTGTTGTTTGTGGATAAAAAGCTAAAAATCAACGATTGAAGGACTGAAATGGAGACGTGCCCGTTTGAGGAAGGGGTAGATGGGTAAATCGGTTAAGAGCCCTCCAGACAGCTCCTGGGAAGAGGGGGGTGGGTGGTGGAGAGGGGGAGGGTTTCTGTAACCCAAAGCCTGATCCCAAATCCCCTTGAGACCTGGCTGATGGACAGCTATGAGCAGGCAAAGAAAGCGGGCAAAAATGGCATGAGGAGCAACGTGACACTTCTCTAAAGTCACATTTCCTGGACAAGAAGAAGAAGAAGAAGAAGTCGTCGCCTTATCCGTTCGCGATTTTAAAAGAAATCTGTAACATGTACTAAGACAACATTTCCTACTTATCTATTCTCTATGGAAGTATGAAATCGAGAGCAGAACTGGTTGCATGTCTAATGTAAATAAGAAAGCTTGGCAGGTAACTGTAAGAAACACAAAGAAAACACACCAAGACAAAGAAAAGGATCCGCTTTCATTCTAACCAGACAGATAATCCGAAAAAAAGAATTTACAAAAACACTCATTCATTCTTAAATCAATCTTTTAATAAAAAGAGATATTAAGAATTAAGAATTAAGGTAGATGTATTAAACTTTCCTAATATTTACATAATTACTTGTATTAAAGTCCCCACTGATATTTTTTTATCACTCAAGGAAAATTGATGATTGAAGGATTGCAAGAATCCTTTCCTTTTATTTTCTCTTTAAGAATTAAAGGACAAGAATTTCCCTGATGAATGATAATTCCCTTAAAACAAATGCCTTTCAACCGATTCTGTCCATCACCATAAATAAGCAGGGAACAAATCGGCACTATTAACCACGCTAACGAGGTGACACTGATGACCCACATTCACACTTCAACCCGCTCATGCAAAATGCATTAGAGAAGCAAATTCAGACGCCCTCCCCCTCCCGCTGTGCATTAGAGATAGGGAATTGTAACACCGAACTGAAATCTGCCTATAAAATAAAAAAATATATATATTTTTTACTTTGATATATGTTTCTGTCTTGTTTTTCTTACATAGCTATTAGTAATATTAGTCTATATCTAATATTAGTCAATATTAAATCAAAATCACCAGCATGGAATAACTTTCCTTCCTCTCCTTTCCTTCATTGTTTGCTTCTCTGTCCTTCCTTCTTTCCTTCCTTCATGCTTGCGTCTCTGTCCTTCCTTCCTTCCTTCCTTGCTTGCTTGGTTCTCTGTCCTTCCTTCCTTCATTGCTTGCTTCTCTGTTCTTCCTTCCTTCCTTGCATGCTTCTTTGTCCTTCCTTCCTTCCTTCCTTCCTTGATTGCTTGCTTCTCTGTTCTTCCTTCCTTCCTTCCTTCCTTCCTTGCTTGCTTCTCTGTCCGTCCTTCCTTCTTTCTTTCTTTCTTTCTTTCTTTCTTTCCTTACTACCTTGCTTGCTTGCTTCTCTGTTCTTCCTTCCTTCCTTCCTTCCTTCCTTGCATGCTTCTTTGTCTGTCCTTCCTTCCTTCCTTCCTTCCTTCCTCTGTCCTTCATTCCTTCTTTCCCTCCTTGCTTCTCTGTTCCTTCCATCCTTCCTTCCTTCCTTCCTTGCTTGCTTCTCTGTTCCTTCCTTCCTTCTCTGTCCTTCCTTCCTTCCTTCCTTCCTTCCTTGCTTGCTTCTCTGTTCCTTCCTTCCTTCTCTGTCCTTCCTTCCTTACTTACTACCTTCCTTGCTTGCTTCTCTGTCCTTCCTTCCTTCCTCATGCAAAATATAAAGTGATTTTTGGCAAACAGCCCAAAATGACCCAAACTGTGTTTTTCTGCCAACGATATACTTAGACACTTCTGCTACACTACTACTCTACTACATTCAGACGCCCTCCCCCTCCCGGTGTGCTTTAGAGATTCAGAATTGTAACCCGGAATTGAAATTTGCCTATAAAATACAATAAAATAACATTTTCATTTGATATATGTTTCTATCTTATTTTTCTTACATACTTATAATACTTAGATATAAGTAATATTGTCAATATTACATCAAAATCACCAGCACTGAATAACTCATGATGTGATAAAACCCTAAATAAATAACTACCTAAACCTCTCTCTCTCTCTCTTTCTCTCTCTCTCTCTCTCTCTCTCTCTCTCTCTCTAAGCAACAGAAAAATGATCCCATTAGCATACTCATATTCGCTCTGTAATGAAGATAAATTATAACACTTACGTTGTGTGTGTTGGCGGCCGCAGAAACACACAATCCTGGACTCATTATACAGGTGTTGCTTATTTACTAGTATGTGTTTAGAACAGAAAGGAGAAATGATAATAATATACAGCATATTTACACAAAAAAATCTATTCATATTATACGTGTAATTGTGTTATTCCAGAACCGTGTTATCTGCATGGAGTTTTAGCATAGCATGTGGATTATTAGGACTGGCAGTTTAAACGCCTGCTTCAGGTCCAAATCAACCACTGTGCTGAGGATAAGCAGCTCACTCAAGAGCCAAGCTCCAATCTATCCCCAGATTCATCCCCAGATTTATCCCCAGATTCATCCCCAGATTTATCCCCAACAAAGACCTTTAACCCCTGAGCCACTATTACAAGCTCTTACAGGCACACGACTAAAGTAGTTCTGACTCTTCTAAATCTGTGGCACTATTACGTCATGTCAAAGGCCCTTCCTTCCTCCCTCACTCCTCTCCTTCCTTCCTTCCTTCCTTCCTTCCTCCCTCACTCACTCACTCCTCTCCTCTCCTCTCCTCTCCTCTCCTCTCCTCTCCTCTCCTCTCCTCTCCTCTCCTTCCTTCCTTCCTTCCTCCCTCCCTCCCTCCCTCTGTTCCTTCATTCCTTCCTTCCTTGCTTCCCTGTCCTTCCTTCCTTCCTTCCTTCCTTGCTTGCTTTCTTCTCTGTCCTTCCTTAATTCCTTCTCTCCTTCCTTCTTTGCTTGCTTGGTTCTCTGTCTTTCTTTCTTTCTTTCCTTCCTTCTTTCCTAACTTGTCTGTCCTTCCTTCATTCCTTCCTTCCTTCCTTCCTTCATTCCTTCCTTCCTTCTTTGCTTGCTTCTCTTTCTTTCTTTCTTTCTTTCCTTCCTTGCTTCTCTGTCCTTCCTTCCTTCCTTTCTTCCTTCCTTCCTTACTTACTTACTTCCTTGCTTGCTTCTCTGCCCTTCCTTCCTTCCTTCTCTCCTTCCTTCCTTCTTTGCTTGCTTGCTTCTCTTTCTTTCTTTCCTTCTTTCCTTCCTTCCTTGCTTGCTTCTCTGTCCTTCTTTCCTTCTCTATCCTTCCTTCCTTCCTTCCTTCCTTCCTCATGTAAAATATACACAGCCTGGGGAAAACCTGTTACATATTACTGAGACTGATTTTTGGCAAACAGCCCAAAAATGACCAAAATTGTGTTTTTCTGCCAGCGATATACTTGGACATCTCTGCTACACTACTAACCTCGAAAAAAATAGACTATATCAACCCCCACCCCACCCTCCACCTCTCCACCCCTCCACCCCTCCACCCCTCCACCCCCCACTTAATCTACTGTTAAATATGATGTTAAAGTAAATTAGGTTTTTAACTTCAGAAATAAATCTTCCTTCCCTGTCAGTGCCAGAAAGTACTTGGTGTCTATGACATTTTTACTTGATTATGGAGACATATTACATATGCATGCCTCAGTGGAATATTTTTTTTTTAATTTTCCACATTGTTGAGGCATTCAAATTAAAACACTTAAAACTTGCTCTGCTCCCTTCTCTGGTTGAATTTACGGCGCTTAAATATAATTTAAATAATTTTCAGCATAGCCATATTGAAAGTTGTTTCTTCCATATTTGTTTATATATTATTATTTTGTATTTTTTTCTATTTCTGTTCCATTTATTGATTTATTTGTTATGTGTTAACTGTCATTGTGTCGTTAATTGTTGCCGTGTGTTTTGCTGCCTTCTCGGCCAGGTCACTCTTGTAAAGAGATTTTATTTCAATGAATTTTTTTTATAGCCTGGTTAAATAAAGGTTACAAACGAACACACACGCACACACACACACACACCACGTGCTAGAAAAAAATCTTAAAAAAATAAATAAATATTCAGAGTGCATTTCACAGCCAAGAAACTGTGAACCAAGAAATGTGACAAAAAACAGTACAGTGTAAAGCAGCCTTTACACACACACACACACAAACACACACACACACAAATCTGGACGTCATGTTATACTACAAATGATAAGAAAACAATCGAAACATTATAAGCCTACACCTCTTGGGTGGTGCAACTTTTAAGCAACATTCTCTTTGTCACTCAACATGCTTCCTTCCCAGTCAAAAAAAAGAAAGGAAAGAAAAGAAAAACTGCAGGAAGTGTGTTGCAAATTGCTGAAAGGAGGAAGAACTGATAGGGAGCCTACAAGACACACATGACCACCATCGCCATCCATCACACTCTACACGTTACGGTCAGTTCACATCAATTACCCCTGCTTGTGCCGGAGGAACCGTTCAAGCACAGGGCCAGCAGGCAGAGATAAAGCCGTGCGCTCCTGATTTACGTCCCACTGGGAAACACGGATATGTGCGGCTCAGCGAAGAATGCGTGCTAAGTGTAGCCTGTTAAGCATACGCCGTTTAAAAGATTTAGTGGCGAGGCATTTGTTTTCGACCAGGCCATTTCTCTATTTTCAACGAGGAAATGAAATCTGTAATAATAACAAATTTTGATTCCATCGTTTATTTAAAGACTCATACCTTAACACTGATTCACAATATAACAATATCGCCCAAAGACAACACACTCCACTGCATAAATCTTTCATTTTTGCCCAATTGATCTATTATTGGGATTTAACACATTATCAAAACACTCCTTATTAGATAGCGGTTATGAAATAAAATGTGAGACGGATCACTTTAGTGTTTTTAAACGCATTTTGGATCACTCACAAATTCCTAAAAAAAAAGGTGTAACATCAGTGAACTTATAAGAGTCTGTATATTTTTTACCTAACATCTAAGAGAAATCATTTATTTAGAAAATCTGTTTAAATGCAATATTTTAAAGCTGCACTAAAACAAGCCCATTATAGCATAATAATAATAATATTAGGAAATGAAGAACGATATTTTAACCATGCATGGTAAGGGTTAAAACAACTATATAGTGATGAGGCCTGTGCTAAATGCTGACTAATACGCCACAATATTCAATATCTAAAATATAGTATGTTCTCATGGGAACATCAAAATGCCATTACGTTTTGGCATTTAGACTTCTGGCTGTTTTTTCGTGTGTTTCTTATGGATATAAAGACTCCACACCTACTCCATCTGCATTTTTAGAGAAATATTCATGTCTGAAAAGGAGTTGTTTTATATATGCATATCATAAAGAGTGTCTAAAGATATGATATAATATTTTCACAGGGTCAGGTCAGGTCAAAATCCAGACACCATCTTGACAAGAAACAGAGAGCTACATTAATGAGACACATGAGAAATATGTCAAGCAGAGAGATTAAAATGGAGTTTACTAATGCTGCTTTCAGACAAGTCACACAGTTTTTACACAATTACAACTCGAGAGCTTTTCTATAAGAGCAGACTTTCCGAGTTTGGGGAGTGTCAATAGCAAAAAGTCACAGCGGTCGCCAGTATAAACATGATTTGCATGTAATTTGTAATTTTGCGCGTTAAAATAAACGTCTTGTAGCTGATGATATAAAAATAAAGAAAGAAAACAAAATAATACCCCAGAAAAATCCATTTTTTTTCCAGTTAAATCCACTTAAACACACACCACGTCATAATCACAACCCTGAATTCGTGTGCACAAACTTCTGAGCAGGACTTGAAGCTAGTATATGGTCTTATATGTAAAGTAATGGCTGATGTGTACAGTAATTATATAGGAAGTGATAGAGTATGGTTAGGTGTGAATGTGGGTATGGTTAGAAAGAACAGAAAAAAGAAAGAAAGGCAGAAAAGACAGAGAGAGAGAGAGAGAGAGAGAGATCCGAGTGCGAGTGATTCGCACCTCTCCTGTTAGCTGAAGGTCACAAACGCAGGTAGGCGAAGATTGCGTAAAATCTCAGCATATTATTATTCAGTTATTCATATTAAAGCATACTGTATTATCCAGTAATTAAGTAATTACTAAGAATTTTAATCAGTAATTACATTTAATTTAAAACGTGTAGGAAAGATTTGCAGTTATGAGTGTGTAATAAAAAGTTCTGAACCTCCTGATGAGGTATTTTATTTTCATTTCTTTTATTTTTTCATGCATGTTTTGTTTAATTTAAAGTTAAAATAACTTTTATTTTTGTAAAATTCATTCATTATTGGAAATTTTGGACAATTTTGCCATTTTTGGACTCAAAAAAATCTACAGTTGGGTCAAAAATTCTGAGACCACATTGAATTGAGGATCTGAGTTTTTGTATTTATTTATCTAAAATTGGAAATAAACAGAAGGTTTGAGAATTTTGAAATATTTCAAACAAAGAAAGTCAATGTTCAAGATTCTGTGCTTTTTCTATATTTAAATGTAAGCAAATGTGGGATATTGAGCATGTTAACTGCTTTGAACAAAAGGTCCGATTTTCCTCATGTCTAATCTCTTACTGAAGTGTGTGTTCAGACGACACTCAGATGGATCTGATCTAAAACGGATCATAAGGTTTTTTGCACAAACCTGGGGAGAACCAGGCCAGCTCGAGTGTCATTAAAGCATAAAGGAGACGTAAAAAATACTAAGAAACTGTGAATTTCATGTAAATCTTTCAAAGATTCTACGTTTCACTCAAGTTGTTGTCAATAATATAATTTGTAAAAAAAAAAATTGTTGTATTAAATTATAAAACAATGCAAAATAGAAGCGTTTTCACTACTGCTCTCAGACTTTTGGAGACTCACTCAGCATCTAAGATTCTGGAAAATCATTTTGAACACAATTTAAGGCAACAATTAAAATTATACTCATTCTTGTCTGCCATTTCAAAACCATAAACGTACTTTTTTTTGTAAAAAGATCATTTGTCACGATATACTAAACTACAATGAATTCCTGATTAGATATGATTGATATTCGACTATCAGAATATGAAATTTTTTTAATTAAAAAAAAACATAAATGGCACATCACAGTACTGTATCTATTTATAACCTACACACTTACAGTATATTCACATTGCATACATTTAATAATTGAAAAATACATTATGTCTGAGAAAGTTTCTGGCCTCTGGTAATTAAAGTCATATTCATTCAGAATCCGGCGCTATTCACAACTCGACTCGACTCGGCCACCAAAAATCCTCAGATATGACAAAACTGGTAGACCGTCCTGCTACAGTCTTGCTGCACTGCCCCCTTATACAAGCCCTCACGCTTGGATACAGTGCAGTGCAGCCATGCTATAATCAGCACCTATATCTGTATGGAACTTAGAATGATTCTGTCTTGGACCGTTTAATATATTGGACGCCCATGGACTTACAGCAAAGCTAAGTTTTTGTATATTATAGAGACATTGAAACTTCACACCCATCACACCATCATACCTAGTGTTCTAATAATGTTGTAAACAACGCACAGTAGAAGACTTTATTACATTGACTGTGCTTGATTTAGAAGATATGTATATGTACTGTGAACAGTTCTCACACATCAGCAGACATTGAACAAGTGTGCTCAGTGGACTTAGAAAAAAAAAAAAGAAAAAAAAATGTACTAAAAGAGTTCCGGTCTGTAAATTACCTGCAACAAGGGACTGAGAAAAGAACTGAATGTAACAAAAGAGTTCCAGCCTGTAACAAATGTTTGGACATGTTTTGTCATATTTGATGAGTGTAGGTCAGAGATAATGATGTTGAAGACAACATTTTTGCTATTTTTGATGGGGAGTATGTGACAGGTGGAATAATATCCACTACATACTTTAATTCAGATCCAGTAGAAGAATGCCACCTACCCATCTCACAGTTAGTGTATTTTGAAATATGGACAATTTCATATTGGATGATCCCATTGGATGATGTTTATAGTCTTATGTTTCTAATGTTACTGTCAGTCTCAGCAGCTGAAGCACGATATTTTTGTGTTATGTTTTATGCCAGTATTATATTAACGCTGGGGTTTTTTTACGAATAGATGTAGTTACAGAATGAGTCCAGTACTTTATATTTGTTTATTACGAAGAATGAAGTAAATTACCTGACGCTAGTCATATTAGCCTTGTTATGCTAACCGCGCCCTCGCCTGTGTAGTAGCGGTGCACAGGAGCCATCTTAACAGCCGTTTGGCGGATGCTGTAATACGGTCAATGTTATAGTTACGTTGTCAAAATGTTCATTACTGAGTGAATGTGCCGTTAGTATTGTATGTATTTACCACGAGTTGAGACATGTCTTAAGCGGGAACATGGCGCTGTGTTTGTTTATTTTTGGGATTCACAGTTTAAAACGTTAATGCCAGTGTTAGTGTCTATTGACAGGATGGACATGTTGTCTTACTGTTGGACGTACATTTCTCATTGTGATATTTCAGTACAACTTTCTGATATTTCTTGCACTTAAGCAAGAAAAGATTTGCTGTGCTATTGGTTCCTGTTGTATGAGACTGTTGATGAACCACTCATTATACACGTGAGCTGAGGAAAGTTGTGTCCGTGCATCTTTCACACTAATACCTCCCTTTTCAGGGCTTTTTCACTGACTCTTAAAAAGCCTTGTCCTAAACTGTCTGTCTCTCATGCTGTCAGTACTAAAATTCAGACATGGTGAGCTGACAAAAGACATTATAAGAGATACTATTTATAAATATGATCAATACATGCCATTATCATGCTAGAGAATTGATAAAAACACATCACATCAAACATCAGAATGAAGAAACAGTGTGATCTGTGTGACTTTAACCGTGGCATGGTTGTTGCTGCCAGATGGGCTGGTCTGAGTATTTCACGAACTGCTGACCTCCTGGGAATTTCACACACTACAGTCTCTAGAGTTTACACAGAATAAGTTGATGTCAACTTATGACCCCAGCTGTGTATATGTATGTATACAGTGTATATATATTTAAATATTTTCTGTGTCTTATCATCGTTAGTATACCACAGTGCTGTTGAATTCCCTAATCTAATTGGTAGCGAAAGGTATTAATTTTCTATAAAAGCAGCTCTGACATTAATGGCAGCTGCAAAGCAAATGAATGCAATTGTTCTAATGCGTTATCGATCCTGAAGTAACAGCGTACACAGAGACTTGTATTGACGCTCCAGATACACAAAACAGATTTTAAAATGTGTACTTGTTGGTGCAGTGAAATGTTAACCCTCTCGGAAGGAGTCTTCAGTGTTAGCGGTTTGTAACGATCAGTGTGTGTAGGACTTTGTGATGTTTCGGTAACATGGAAAGCTTCATTTTATTTGAACTTTTTTATTTTTTTATAACTACTTTTGGGAAAAGAATTACCTTCAGAGTGCTAACAATAACCCTACATCATGCTGGACCGCATCACACCACCCCTTTGTTGATTATTTACCTATAACAGCACACCCTCATGTGTTTTATTCCTTACACAATGTATATTAAAGCTGTGACAATATACCAGTATAACACACACATATGTATAGCACGATAGGAAAATCTGAAATAATTCTATTGTTAATATTATGCAGCACTGGCACACACACACAAAATGTCAGAGATGTTTAGAAGATGTCTAAACGTGATATAGCTTACTTATTTAAAAAATACAAGAAATCAGAAAAATCAAACTATGGCGGCGAAGTTCACTAAATTTTGGCAGATTCTGTAGTCATAACATTTAATAATCTTCTTCTTAAGATGCCTTAAGGTGATATGATCACATAATCAAAAAAAATAATAGTGTGTTAAAGGGTTATACATTTTTATATTCTCCAAATGCAAATGTGTGTTTCAAACAATATAAATCAATAATAAATAATTACCTACATATATGTTTAGGATAATTAGTATATGATGTATATATCAGATGTACTAGAGGACTTTTCAGATTTTTTTCAATTCTTAAAAATAAAGCCTGCTCTTTATCATTTCTCCTTGCTACAATTTCTTTGCAGTAGACGTGTGTATTTTGAACAATAAAGCCAATTCAGATACCAGGTTAGGTTAAGCGTCGGAAAGGAATACCAAAGCTTTTGCGCCATCTAGTGGAAAGTGAGCGTACTCACAGCTGGTACCAGGTGGCTGGAGGCTGTGGTTGGTCAGATGACACCAGCCGATGGGGAAGATGTCCCTGGAGTAGTACTTGCACCAGTAGTCGAAGGCTCCACGCCAGCCGTCGAACATGACGAAAGCCTGGTCTCCACGCACCTGTCCGATAGTGGCGGGGCAGATCAGACACGGGTTCTTTCTGTCCACCGCTTCCAGCTTCATGCCCACCTTGAAGTGGTTTTGCAATGGCTTGAGTGGCTCCTAGCAAGAAATAATGCAGTAAGAACAGATGTAACGCTGATTATTCCTCTAAACGATTGCTCAGTAGAGATTTTAGCTATTTGCTTATTTGTAAGTGATCGATTTAAAGAGCTGACTCTAACACTATTAACACTGTTAATTGCAGGTTTGAGTGGGGACAGAAATAATAAAAAAATACAGCTTACACCTATACCATTATTATTATTATTATTATTATTATTATTATTATTATTAGTTGTTGTTGTTGTTATAAAAAACACAACAAATTTATTACAGAATTTATATAAAAAAAAATATAAAAACACAACAAAAATATTGTTATTATTATTATTATTATTATTATTATTATTATTTATAAAAAACACAACAATTTGATTACAAAATTTATAAAAACACAACAAAAATATTGTTATTATTATTGTTGTTGTTGTTATTATCATTGCTATTATTATTATTATTATTATTAGTTATAAAAAAAAACAACAATTTGATTACAAAATTTATAAAAAACACAACAAATTTATAAAAACACAACAAAAATATTGTTATTATTGTTGTTGTTTTTATTATTGTTGTTATTATTATTATTGTTGTTGTTGTTGCTATAAAACAGACAACAAAAATATAGTTTACACCTATACCATTATTATTATTATTATTATTATTAGTTGTTGTTGTTGTTGTAGTTGTTATAAAAAAACACAACAGATCTATAACAAAATTTGTAAAAATTGTTGTTGTTGTTGTTATAAAAAAGATAAGAAAAATATAGTTTACACCTATACCATTATTATTATTATTAGCTGTTACAAAAACACAACAAATGTATTACAAAATTCATTAAAAAAAAACCACAACAAATTTATAAAAACACAACAAAAATATTGTTGTTATTATTATTAATATTATTGTTGTTGTTGTTGTTATAAAAAACACAACACAAATTTTTTTCATAAAAACACAACAAAACTATTATTATTATTATTATAATCCATACCATATGACGTGACTTATGCTGTATTACTGAGACAAAAATAAAAATTATGAAGAAACCTCCTTCACACAGGCGGTTATTAAAAAACACGTAAAGAAATCTTTAACCTGATGATAGAATGAAGTGCAACATATTGAGCATTTCAATGTAAATGGATCAAATGCACTTCTTTACAATGAAAAAGCGCAGGGAATACGGCAATAATCACTCACTATTAGCCCCAAATACCTTACAATACTGTTAACATCAGCCATATTTTTACTCAAGCTACCAGCTGCTCAAGCCTAGAGCAGACCAGGCATGCTGGGAATTGTTCTGACGGGAGGGTTGGTGGCTAAATAAAGCTATCTTAATGTTACTGTTGTACACTTTGCTCACTACATTTTCCCACAGATGTTAACGAATGGTAACTTTCATCCGAAAAAAAGATCCAACACGTTTTGTCTAGAATATAATGACAGTTATTTTACGTGGTGAGTATAGTAATATTTGCATATTGCATATTGAATTAAGCATAAATTATTTATATGCATATCCAGATCCTTTTATACTTTCTCTTTTTATTTAAAAAATAAATAATGTATGAATGATGTATGAATTTTGATTCTGTCTAAATATTAGTTAAAAAAAAAAAAAAGCAGACTAAAGCAGTATGCCAAAAAATATTTTTTTAAAAAAATGAAATTTTCCAATGTCCAATTTTTTTTTTTTTTTTTAACATTCAGGCCTTGAAGACAAACATTTTTAGAAAATATCAAAATATCTGAACATACCAAATGTGCACAGTTTCGAACAAGGAGGTTAAAAAAAAAACTTCCCAAAAATAACAATTTCAAAACAAACAAAAAAAATAGTTTTTAAAAATCTAGGGCAATCAATGGAGTCACAAAAATCACAAAAATATTTTTATTAATTTTTGTTACTTTTTTAAAAAAATTATGTAGAAATTTAGTAAAGATTGAGATTGACAAATGATTTATATAGCTACAGAAATTTGTTAATTTACAAGAAGGCTAAAAAAAACATAACAAAAAAACAACATATCAATAAAGGTGTAAATTGACTGTGTATAAGCGTGGATTTCATTATGCATGAAAGAATATATCCTGAACAAAAATGAGTTTATTGTTAGTATTTAGCGTAAAATTTTAACCGTATGATGCTTCAGGTGCAACGAGCAGCGTGTCTATGTTAAAGTGGAAATAAAACCCATGGCACCGCCTTCAATTCCAAATAGACCCACCTTTTTAAATGCCGAGGCTGGCGCTATCTCCGCTCCACTTAACGTCCTTAACAGGAACATGGGCCAGGATGACGCGTTCATCCGGAAACCTAAGAGGAAGCAAAAACAGCATTATGAATTACAGAATTACATTTACGAATTAACTCTATTAAGTGGGATAGATATCAGATATGAGGCTAAGATAGATCACGAACAAGTACTTACTTCCTATTGAAGTGCTTTACCTCTGACTGTTGCAAAGCATCGACACTGGAGACTCCTTCCTTAAAGAAACGTCTCCTTGCAAAACATCTCACGACGTCAATGAGTAAATATGGATTCAGATGGGAATCTTACCTAGTGGTGGCTGCAGCATGTCTCCAGTCTTCTCACACGTGCCGACTGGCTGAATATCAGAAGAGTCGACCAGCCGCCAGAAGTCATTGGTGCTGTCGCTGCCGTCCAGCCGCAGGCGCAGACGTGCTCCCATCAGCCCCATCACAGTGGCGATACACACGGACGTAGAGTTCCGAGGGTCGTACGTCTCCAATTTCATACCCACTTTGAAATCATTGGTGGGAGGAATCCTGGACTGAAGGTATTATAAAAATGGTTCATAAAGGTTAATATTCCAAAAGGTTTTAAGCCAGAATCAGCACTAACTAAGTAAAAACATCACCATATTTCATATTATGTACAAGTGGAACAGTAAACAATCACACCCAAGGCCCAAAAGGTATATTTTCAGAAGGATCATGCAAAGCAGAACATCAAAAATATAATAGTACGAAGTACACACTGTCAGAAAAAGGGTGATAAACTCTACCATGTACCTTGTTGCTGGGGTGGTACCTTCAAACATTCATGTTTTGTACTTTTAGTATGTATCTTTCACCTAGAGTTGACATTTAAAGCTCTAAAATGTGATTATGAATCAATTATGTACCTTTATGTGCCAATTATGTGCCAGGTGAAAGACACTTATTATAGGAAAGGTATAAGGAAAGGTACACTTTAGTACCTCTTTCCTCCTTTTTCTTATAGTGAATCGTACATCATCATCATCATCATCATCATCTAATGCATATTTATAGCTGTGTGTGTGTGTGTGTGTGCTGAGAATCCATTAAATAACTATGCTCTGTTTGAGAGTCTGGATTTGTTGCCTGCTCGCTTCATTTCTAGCACCACAGCTGGACTGAATGGCTCTTACCTGTCTAAAACAGCTGGCGGGTGCCGGCGTAGATGAAGTGTCCTTTAAATAATTCTCCCAGGTGAATGGCTCTGGGAAACACCCGAGAGAGCGGAATTAAAAAAAAAAAAAGATAAGCATCAAGTGAGTTACAGTACATTCGGTTGGTTAGAGTTAAAAAGACAGGACTGTACCACTGTGAGTAGTCTGGAGGGGGGTGGGTACATCAGTGCCAGTGCCACCCCGTGGTTTCTCTTGCTTACCATCTTTTTTGTCTGTGAAAGAAACCGAACACAGGTTCAAGGTAGAGTTGTAATAAAGATTGCATTTTAAATAAAAATAAAATAAAATGACAAAGGAGTTACAAAGGTAAGGTGACCTTTCTGAGGTGTTTTGCCCATGATGTCATCAGGCACCTTGGCGAACAGTGGAACAGTCTAGAACATCTACATCCTAACGAAAAGAGAATGAATGAGGGAGTTAATGAGAGTTATTTGATATTTAAGCAATTCCTTATGTCTTAGAACAAGAGAAATAGTTAGCAAAAACATGATAATCATAATAATTCAACCAAAATGAATTGAATTAACTGTGTTCATGCTGGTGTGCCTCTTTAAACGCTTGAGCTGTATCCTCAAAGTCAGATTTATCGCCTTTAACATTCACACACTGACCCGAAATCCATATATCCAGCATTATGAGGATTATTTTGCTCTTCCTGGATTGCATCTAAACAGCATTCATTTTCTTCTCCAAAAGAAGCGTCACTAAATCACAAACCGAAGCATGATTTTTTTTTTTTTTTTTTTCTGTGCTCAGTCTAAAGCTAAACGTACGCCTAAAGAACTCCAGATGGCTGCACGGATCAAAGCATTTGCTCTCACAAGTGAGTGATAATTCACCAGAAAACTGGCTACAGCTGAGACAGAGTGCAAGCTGACAAGGAATCACGAGATGTCTTCCATTCGTCCATCCATTACTCCCATGAAGGCAGTTTGAGAAAACAGAGAGAATGGAAACATATAATTCAGCTCGTTGGATGTGGCGAGGAAAATGCACTATATCCGGAATTTTTTTAAAAAATGCTCAATTAACATGGAATAAAATACAT